>NW_022631022.1:7689552-8183615 GCF_010015895.1 Lontra canadensis | reverse complement strand
AAAAAAATTCAGTCCCACTGACACATTGCTTTCAACCCAGAAGAACTATTACACTTACAGAATTGAAAGATAATAAATTTGGGTTGTTTTAAAACAACAATTTTATAGTAATTTGCTATAGTTGCAGTAGAAAATGAACACACAAACTAAGATATTGATAATAAGATCTCAGAAAGCATTTAACAAATTTCAAGGTATAAGTACTGTGCTCCACATGAAGAACATGATATACAAAATAGAATTTCTGCCACAGAATCACTGAACTGAAAAGTACCTAGGGAATCAATGAACTCAACACCATCATTTTATAAAGAAGGAAACGAACACCTAGTTGCATCACAGGTAGGAGAGTTAGAACTTTGAGATTTTTCACATTTATTTCAGACTCTTGAATTGTTTTTTAGTTTTTCTTTTAGTAAGGGTATAACAGAAGGAGTACAAAAGTTCACATAATAAAACAGGCGCCTGGGTGGCTCAGTGGGTTAAAGCCTCTGCCTTCAGCTGCGGTCATGATCTCCGGGCTCTCTGCTCAGCGGGGAGCCTGCTTCCCCCTCCTCCTCTGCCTGCCTCTCTGCCTACTTGTGATCTCTCTGTCAAATAAATAAATAAAATCTTAAAAATAAATAAATAAATAAAACAGTCTGATAAATCACCAGATGGAGAATCCATATTCTAAGATTTCTCATGGACTTAATGATTTTGAACACTAGCTCTATGTTGCTTTCCTATCCTGAAAATGTAAACAATATCTCTATGCTAGGCTCCATAATGGCCCCCAGGATATCCACATCCTAATCTCCAGAACTTTTGAATGTTTAATGGCTTTCCAAATGTGATTAAGGTACAATATGATAAAGGAAGCAGAAATTTGAGTAATATGCTTTGAAGATGGAGAGAGGCCACAAGTCAAGAGATACAGGTTAGCCACTAAAAGGTGAAAATCAGGACAAGGAAATGACTGCTCCCTTAGAGTCTCCAAAAATAATCAGCCCTGCTAACACAAATTTAGTCTAGTGAAAATGATTTCGGATTTCTGACCTCCAAAACTGAAAAAGAATAAGTTTGTGCTGTTTTAGGCCCGTTAAGTTTGTGGTAATTTGTTACAATGCCAATTGGAAACCAATACAACAGAGGCTTACATTAAAAATGTTTAATTGCAAGCAAGTCAGATACTACCTTATTATCTTCTTATTTATATCTTCACAATTTCAACCTTGACAAAAGAGAATAAATCTTGCATTTCTGGGTTACATTCTATGACTCCTAGTAACATATATATTCAAATTTTCTATGAATTTTCACCCAAGAAATCACATATATCAATGCAGAAGGTCCAAAAAAACTTACCTACTCAATTTCTTCAGAATGTGTTGGAGGATGTTAAATAAACTTGAAATCCTATTAAACAGAAGAAATTCTTATAAAATTAAATAACAAAAAAATTATTCGTAACAATTATAGCTCCTCAGGAAAAGAAATACCCTAACAAAAAAAATATGAAATAGAAAACAGAATACCAAAATCATTTGATTAAATTATTGTTTACTTAATTTTTGCCACTTCCTGATTTCTCTTCAGTATCATAAAGTACTTGGTCTGTGTAAATCAGAGCAGTTGTAAAGAGATCACTATTTTATATTCAAATTATAAACTTTTTAAAATGTTCAAGAAGTCTTTAGCAGAACTTATCTGTGGAAGAGTTTGCCTTTTAGAGATGGTGGTGAATTAGCTTCCAAAGAAACTGAGAGGTATTTTAAATGCGTGATACCAGAGAAGCCACTGACTGGTGGCAGGATAGTTAAAGGGAAATGAAATATATTTCTTTAGTATCTATTCTGCCCAAAATTCATTCCCCCTACAATTTATTTAAAAATGGGTTTCACTGAGAAAGGTGGGACAGGCAGTGAGTAATGCACAGAAAAGCTTTTTTAATTCATGTAAAGAAAAACTTACTCTTCAAAGGAGGCAGTCCTTAGAATAGAAGTGGACATTTTAAGAACAAGCAGAGAATTCAAGCTTGAACCTGAGACCCTTCAAAAATTGCATCAAGCCCCAAAGCTGGAACTATGCAAGCAGTCTAAGGATAACTGCTCGTTCTAATCATGAATCAAACTTACTACCAGCCACTCTAGCTCTGCTGTGTGCTCTGGAGCAAGTCACTTAAAGTCCCAGTTTTCCCCACACATAAAATAGGGATAATACTCCCACCAGTACTTTCACAGAAAGCTGTCAGATATAAATTAGATAATGTTTGTATGTTATTTTCCTTTGTATTTAGGTATTTGGAGTCCTGAGCCCAAGAAACTCATTTCAGTATGATATATAGTAACATGTGGCACAGGGGAAACTTTTAGAAGTTAGGATGTCTAAATGATTGTATACAATCCTTAGAGCTAAGAGTCTATATCACTGTCCTATTCTTTCCCATCCCTGCAAAGGAGTGCTCCCATGCACCTCCCAGATGGTGGGCTACTACTCTTGCTCTAGCCTCCTCTGTCTGAAGTAGAAAGAATGGTATCACTGGAATTTGATTTAATTTGAAAAGGGACATGATTAATATAGATGGATCACAAACTGGGCTAGAGGAAGCCTCAGTGTATAAAAGGATTAAAAGTCTTGAGAAAATAAATGATTTAAACTTAACAAATATTTAGAAATAAACAAAAATTAGTGATTACATCAGCAAATTTTAAAAATCCCACCACAAAGTAAACTGTCTTACTTGAGTGCTGAAAGTTTTTCTTTTAATTCTTCTGAGGTAATTTCTTCTAACAGAAAAAGTTTTGAAGTAAATGCATCGATATGCCCTAAAATAAAATATCAAACTTAAAAAGAACAATTGCCGTATTTGGGGGGAAGAAAAGGTTATACAGTCTTCTTAAAGATGTTTTTACAAAATGGTAACAACCTCAAAGGAACTTTACATTCTAAAAAGAGGAAAATTATACATTTTATTAAGTTTATTAAGTAAAGTTGTATTTTACTTATTTTTCTAAAAGATTTTATTTATTTGAGAGAGAGAGTAAGTGGGGATGGGGGCAGAGGGAAAAGGAGAGAGAGAATTTCAAGCAGATTTTGTGCTAAGCGCAGACCCTGAGACAGGGCTCAATCTCACAACCCGGAGATAATGACCTAGGTGATACCAACAGTCAATGCTCAACCGACTGAGCCACCCAGCTGCCCCAAAACTATCTTAAAACGACACAAAAGTATTAGTTCCAAAATATTTGCTGAATATGGAAAAGTTTACACACGTGCACACCAAAAAATAATCTCTAAGAGCCGAATTAAAGAACAACTGTTAAAATATTGGTGTATCTGTTTCCTGTTAGTTTAAGTTGCATTTTCATAGAGATGACATTTTTAGAGAAATGTGTACTTATTATCGACACAAATGGACAGTCCACTTTATAGTATGGGTATGCTCTACACATACCTAAGACACACTTGGTTCTTTTTTTTAAGATTTATTTATTTATTTTGGGGAGAGAGAGAGGGAGAGGGAGAGTGCGAGTGCGTGCGCATGAGCAGGGGGAGGGGCAGAGGGAGGGAAAGAAACCTGAAACAGACTCCCTGCTGAGAGGGGAGCCTGACACAGGGCTCAATCCCAGGACCCCAAGATCATGACCTGAGCTTAATCAAGAGTCAGCTGCTTAGCCAACTGAGCTACCCAGGCATTCCCACACCTGGTTAAGATAAAAATTAGATTATAAAAATCACGCTTAATTATTTACAATAACCAAGATATGGAAACAACCTAAGTGTCTAACAACAGAGGAATGTATAAAGAAGATGTGGTGTATATATACAATAGAATATTACTCAGGCAAAAGAAAGAAGGAAATTCTGCTTTTTATAACAACAAAGACTTAAGGGCATTATGCTAAATGAAATAAGACAGATAAAGAAAATATTACATGGTATCACTGACACGTGGAATCTAAAAATAAAAGTCAAACTCATAGAAAGAGAGTAGAAAAGCGGTTCCCAAAGGCTAGGGGAGGAAGGAATAGAGAGAGGTGGTAAAAGGGTACAAGCTTTCAGCCATACAAGAGTCTGAGATTCTAATGTATAATATGGTGACTACAGAAGATAACACTATATTGTATGACTGAAATTTGCCAAGCAAGAATGTAAATGTTCTCATTAAAAAAAAAGAAAAAAAAAAGGAAAAACATAAATGTGTGGGGATGGAGGTATTAATTACCTGGATGGGAGGAATCATTTCACAATGTATATGTCTATCAAATCATCATGATGTACACTTTAAATATCTTACAATTTGATCTGTTAATTATACCACAATAAAGCTCAAAAAGAAAATCCAGCTTTTAATTAAAGCACACAAGATTCCACACGGTTTAAAAAAAAAAGTGCTTGGGGCGCCTGGGTGGCTCAGTGGGTTAAAGCCTCTGCCTTCGGCTCAGGTCATGATTCCAAGGTCCTGGGATCGAACCCCACATCTGGCTCTCTGCTCAGCAGGGAGCCTGCTTCCCTTCCTCTCTCTGCCTGCCTCTCTGCCTACTTATGATCTCTGCCAAATAAATAAATAAAATCTTAAAAAAAAAAGTGCTTAAAGTCTTACTTTCTTACAAATATGACATAATTCTAGAATTCCAAGAAACTAAGTAGCAAAGGTTGACACTTCCATTTTAAAAAGTAATGTTTATGTACTACAACAACATAGGTTAAGACAGGACACTTGGGCCTTGAAATATACTGAGGAAGAATGATATAAAAGACAGCTCTACATTAAATGTTATATAATCAAGTCAATACAAAAAACAGACTTAAAAACATCAATTAGTATGACAAGAGTATAACACTTACCAACGCTGAAATAATACCATTTTTTGTTTTTATTTTTGAACTTGCAATATTTAGTTATCAAAACACATTACCTGTGAAGCTGATCTGATGCTAATCACTGGGACAACAAAAATGCACATAATATCTCATTTTCATATAAAGCCCCCTTTCGTTGGCTTTTATCCCATAAAAAGAATTAGAAACATTTTTACAAGCTTTTCTTTAAAACAGCAAATCTATTTTTCCCATGCCTACTTGTTATTTCCTATGCCAAGTTTTAGTTTCACCTCTACATTTCTAACACTCATTATACAGTGACATTTCTAATAACAAAGACATATTTTAATGCTTTAATAACTGTAGAAAGGGAATATTAAATACAATAAAACATATTTAGACATTTACTAAATATGCCTTTGAGGAGATTAACAAGTCTTAGCTTTTTAAAGAAACCTCAATAAAAAATATGTATTATGGTATATGTCAAATATGGTCAGCCAAAAATAACTACGTAGAGAATGCCATACTAAGTTCTATGAGGCCTACTTCCTCAAGGAGTAAACAATTCTCTCAATATTGGAGCATTTTCACCTGAGGGCCTTAGATGACTCATATGTGTGTTGAGATATTTATCTCCCCGGCCCTTGGGCAGCTGAGAAAGTTTGGGATGGAAAGCTTGGGATGGAAAGTTTCCCGGCCACTGCCCTTCAGCCATGAGCAATGTCTTTTGTATATCAGTGTGCTATCTAAGTATTTTTTGTGTGTCAGGTTGAGAAACTGCTTTACAGAGTACAAATAAGGCCTTTATATAATACAATTAAAGGCTTTATATACATGTATCCAATCATAATACACACATATATACATATCAACAGGTAGTTCTTGCTTTGCATGCAGTATGGGATGATAAAAATAATCATACAAGCTGAAACCATGCAAGTGATTTTAATGATCAATGTGAAAAATTACAATTGTTTCATAACCTTTAAAATTTTTTGTCAAGGGACACCTGGGTGGCTCAGTGAGTTAAGTGTCTGACTCGTGATTTCAGCTCAGGTCATGATCTCATGGGTCATGAGATCAAGCCCCACATCAGGCTATGCACTCAGTGGGGAGTCTCATTGAGATTTTCTCTCTCCTTTTCCCTCTGCTACTCCCCCGACTTGTGCACATGCGTGCGTACTCTCTCTCTCAAATCAATCAATCAATCAATCAATCTTAAAAACCTTTTTTTGGTTGGGGCAGCTGAAAGGTGAAATTAGTTAAGCCTCCAACTATTGGTTTCGGCTCAGGTCCTGATCTCGATCTCGGGATTGTGAGATAGAGTCCCTGTTGGGCTCTGCACTCAGGAGTCTGCTTAAGACTCTCTCTCCTCTGCCACCCTGCACACCCCATGCTCTTTCTCTAAAATAAATAGATAAATAAACCTGAAAAAATTTTTTTGTCAGGAGTGCCTGGGTGGCTCAGTTGTTAAGCATCTGCCTTCAGTTCAGGTCATGATCCAGTGTCCTGGGATCGAGCCCTGCATCGGGCTCCCTGCTCAGTGGGAAGCCTGCCTCTCTCTACCTCTCTCCTTCTGTCCAGCCCCCTGCTTGTGGTTTGTGTTCTTTCACTGTCTCTCTGTCAAATAAATAAATAAAATCTTAAAAAAAATTTTTTTTGTCAAAACATTATGAATTCTCCAACAATTGTAAATGTACAAGGAAATGAAAAAAAGCAAAACTAATATTTATTTAGTATACTATAAAACACTAAAAACACTGAAAATTAAAGTATTTTATTTCTTTATAAAAAAAACTTATCAAGAGCAGTTTGAACACGGGTTGTCACCTTTTTCTGGAACAACTTATGATAGGAAGCAAGCATCTTTTCTATGCCATGGACTGTCACACTCCTTTCTAAGTTGGGATCAGTTTCCAACATTGTATCCTTTGTGCTTTATTATTATTTTTTAAAGATTTTATTTATTTATTTATTTATTTGACAGAGCGAGAGAGAGAGAGAGCGCACAGGCAGGGGGAGAAGCAGAGAGAGAGTGGGAGAAGCAGGCTCTCCTGCTCAGCTCAGATGCATTGGATCCTAGGACCCCGAGATCATAACCTGAACCAAAGGCAGATGTTTAACCGACTGAGCCACCCAGGAGCACCTCCTTTGGGCTTTAAATGTCAGGAAATAACTCTAAGAGTTCTTTTCATGTAAAATCTTATGCAGGTATCACTTTTTCATCCTTTACATAACAACCACTTTCCTCATTTATGTCCCTAAGTTTGCCTTCACTAAATTCCTATGGCAGCATATCTAGAGTCTCTTGAACATCAACAACATCAACGTTCCTACTGTCAGCTGTTTTTCCCATAACTTCATTTATGTTCAATTCGAATTTTACTTCCTGCAGTATCACTTTTTATTTCTTTTCTGTGCTTTAATCACTGTGTGCCAACTCTTTGATTATCCACTTTTATAAAATTACACGAGTTTTATCAGTGGGAGACAGGGACAGAACACAAATATACACTTTGTTTTTTGTTTATGAACTCAGTAACAGGTGACCACTGACAGAGTTTGGAAAATGGGACATGACTGGTCATGATGTCCATCTGCTATTTATGTAGTGATATGTGGACTGAAGAGTCAGCTGTGAAGTCTGTACTTTATGAAATTAGTCATAGTACTCTGTAGTAACTGAAACTCAGAACTGTGCAAAAGCAAGGCTGGTCTTATGTCAACTATACAGAACTGATATATATTAAAGGATTAGAAGGCAGATAAAGAAGTTGCGATAAGATTCCTCTGGGAATTTTCTTTTCTTTCTTTCTTTTTTATTTTTAAAGACTTTACTTATTTGAGAGAGAGAGAGAACATGCACGCATACAAGTAGGGGAAGCAGCAGGCAGAGGCAGCGGGAGAAGCAAGCTTCCCACTGAGCAGGGAGCCTGATGCAGGGCTCAGTCCCAGGACCCTAGGATCATGACCTGAGCTGAAGGCAGCAGCTTAACAACTGAGCCACCCAGGTGCTCCACTTTGGGAATTTTCTTTAGGAGTATTTAATGTTTTTATGGGACCTGAGGATAAAAAGAGTACTACAATTGAGGGGGAAGAGAACATGTTCATAGTAAAGTGAAACAGACAAACATTAACAACAAAAAAAGTACATTTATTCTACCTGAAAAACAGACTATGAACTACAAAAGTGGTTCTCAAGATGCAGTCCCTAGACTACAGCATCAGGAGCACCTGAGAACATGCCAGAAATGCTAAATCTTGGGTCCTGATCTAGACCTACTGAATCAGACACTGTAGGGTCAGGGCCAGCACTCTCTAACAATCCTTGTAAGTGATTCTGATGAATTACAATGTTTGAGTATTACTGAACTTATGTCCTACAAACCAATGGGCTCCTCAGTTAAAGAAATCAACTGAGATCTATCACTATCTTCTAAGACATGTTTTATCTGAATTGCTCAATCATGCAGATAAACTATCCTCACTGTTTAAAGGATCTAACGTATTGACCCTCAAATTTGATTTTTGAGGAGAAATTATTTTACATTTCCTTTAAATCTTGGGATCATAGTCTGGACAGGCAAAAATGACAACAAAATGCTTAAGTTAAATACAAGAGTGCCTAGCACTGGTTGAGAGGAAAATAGGCCACAGTTGAGGAGGGACTATGGTGAATGAGTGCGTGGGAAAGAGAACATACCACTCGGAATGTTTGTGGTCAAGACTTTTAAGAATCTGATTTCTAAACAGTAAAATCATTTGTTTTAATTTACACTGATTACTACTGTCACACAAAATGCTTTCCTTTTGTGTTACATCTGACACCTCCCGCCCCTCCCTCAATTCTTCTTTAGCCCTTTTTAGTTTTATGGCAAAGTTACTGACACTTAAAAACTGTGACTCAATTCTGGTCCTGCCAACTGATAAACTCTGTATCTATGAATAAGTTACTTATTCTAAACTTTACTTTTCTCTATTGCTTATAGCAGCAGTCTACACACATTAAAAACTGTTCATTAATAGCACTTAACACAGACCAAATTTTTTTGAAAAATGAAGAAATATACAATGTATGGTTAACTACGCTTTTTGTTTTGAGAAATCTTGGTTTAAAACTGTGTGATACAACTCTTTGAAGGATGGATTCAAAGTTTAATTCATTTTGCAACACATTTTAGCGGCTGCTACAGCTAAAAAAGATACAATGATACAAAGATCCATGTACAATAAATGCCTCATTGCTGGGCTTACTAGAGTGACAGGATTGTTTTTGGTATCAAATACCAATAACACAAAGGTTTTTCTCTAAATTCTACTGTAGAAGGCCATCTTCCCTGATGCTAACCAATTTTTCTGGTTAAAGCCCCTGAAGACAGAGGCTATACTCCTATCCCTGAGGCTCTCTGGAAGTTTTTTTTTTTTTTTTTTTAAGATTTTATTTATTTATTTGGAGAGAGACAGGCAGATAGGGAACACAAGCAAGGAGAGTGGGAGAGGGAGAAGCAGGCTTCCTCCTGAGCAGGGAGCCTGAGGCAGGGCTTGATTCCAGGACCCCAGGATCATGACTGGAGTGGAAGGCAGATAGTTAACAACTGAGCCACCTAAGTGCCCCTCTCTGGAAGATTTTAAAAAGGAATTTTTTTCCTAAACTGATTCTAAGTTTGTAAAATACATAGATGTACAAGTTTTTTGTTTGTTTGTTTGTTTAAAATAGTGGCATCTTTCATTTTTGGCAACAAAATCATACTTAACAGACCTAAGGATGATGTATAGCATGACTCTTTGGGGGGAGCATTCATATGGAATGAATGAATGAAATTCATTTCAGGATCTATCAACAAACCTAACACCTAAGGGACCTTGTGTAACAAGGGGTCCCTGGATTTTGTGATTCTCTAAAAGAGCTCAAGGATTCAGCATACAGGTGTACGTGTACTCATGGCTAAGACTTACTACAGCAAAAGTATACAAAGCAAAAAAATAAAAATAAAGAGTAAAAGGAAAAGATGTATGGAGCAAAGTCCAAAGGAAACCAGATGAAATCTCTGAGTCCTTCCTGAGTTTCTGTCTGGGATGATGAAAAGGTTCTGGAAGTAGATAGTGGTGATGGCTGCACAACTCTGTGAATCTATGTATCATTGAATTGTACTAAAAATGCATGCTGAATTGTACATCAAAATGGTTAAAATGCTAAATTCTATGTTATTCTAAAATACGTGTATTTTACCACAATTAAAAAAAAAAAGGTCCTTCCCACTGAAGTCATGTAAGATGCACTTAATTCTTCTAGCAACAGTTTTTTTGTATATTGGAAAAGTTTCTTAGAAACTCAGCACTCAAGTTTTTTACTGGAGGCTCATTACATAGGTGCCTTCTGCCTAGCACATACCAAAGACTCTCAAAAGGAAAGCAGATGTTTAGAATAAGCCACATCGTTTGCACAGTGTAGATACTAGGAGCCATCCTTATCAGCTAAAGAAAGTCTTCCATCAGTACAGGGAATAATAGTTTACTAGCCAAGTTCCCAGATATGCGTTAAGGGCCAGCTTTGCAAATAGGTCTTTTCAATGATTGGCAGTGTCAGTCTGGCTACATCAACTCTTACCTGCACAGACCCTGAATAGCAACACACTAGCATTCAGTGGGAAACAGACTGGTCTTTCTAGGGTCCAAAGTCAAGCTTCAAATTATCTAAATCCCTGTAATGGAATTAAGGTTAGTCAATAGTAATCTTGTCTAGAGGAAGATAATATTTTAACTTTCTCATTATCTCCACAATTTTTCATATACAGTAGCTGGCCCTTGTTAAAGAACATCCTGGCATACAATGAAATAACATGTTAAAAAAAAGAAACATGTTATGAGATGAATTTTGTTCCCCTGAAAAAGAGATGTTGAAGCCTTAACCCATAGTACCTCAGAACATGACCTTCCTTGGAAACAGGATCATAGCAAACATACTTGAAGATTAAGATGAGGTCATACTGGAGCAGGGTAGGCCCTTAATCCAATATGACTGGTGTCCTTCTAAGAAGAGCAGAGAGACACACAGGAAGAAGATGCCACATGATGAAAGAAAAGGAGACGAGAGTGATGTATCTACAAGTCAAAAGACGCCAAAAATTACTGGCAGATACCAGAAGATAGAAAAGGCAATGAAGGATTCTCTCCTCTGGGCTTCAGAGGGAACACGGCCTGGTGACACCTCGATTCTGTATTTCTAGCCTCTAGAACAGTGAAACAAGAAATTTCTGTTGTTTTAAGCCACTTAGTTTGTGGTACTTTGTTACAGCAGCCCTAAGAAATGAATACACAGAAGATAATAGAAAAGACACACTGGAAATTTAGATAACAAAGGTACTGGACACAGACTTTAAAAGAGTTTTGCCTAATATTCTAAAGGAAAGATTGAGAATTTCTGTCAAAAACTCTAATCTATAAAAAAGAACCAAATGGAAAAATCTAGAACTGAAGAATACAATAACTGAAATTAGGGACAAAAGTCATGGTTTAAATAGTTTATTAGAGACAGGTGAAGGGGCGCCTGGGTGGCTCAGTGGGTTAAGCCGCTGCCTTCGGCTCGGGTCATGATCTCGGAGTCTTGGGATCGAGCCCCGCATCGGGCTCTCTGCTCAGCAGGGAGCCTGCTTCCTCCTCTCTCTCTGCCTGCCTCTCTGCCTGCTTGTGATCTCTCTATCAAATAAATAAATAAAATCTTTAAAAAAAAATTTTAGAGACAGGTGAAGAATTAGGAATTAATGAGCTAGAAAAAAATATCAAAAACAATACATGAAGAGTCAAAGGAAAGATAATAAAGAATGTAAAGGACATTAGGGTTACAGTAAGATATACCCTAATGCAATGAAAATCCCAGAGGAGAAGAGAGAGAATGAGGAAGAAGTGATATTTAGTGACATAATCACTGAGAATTCTCCAAAATTGTTAGAAGTCATCAAGTCACATATTCAAGGAGCAATATAAACCCCAAAAGAAGTATTTACAAAGAAAGCCTAATGTAAGTACATTGAAGAAAATTGCTGAAAAGCAGAGAGAAAGATAAAATTTTAAATCTGCAGAGAAGAGAGATGTATTACTGCTAAAAGAGGGGGGAAAAAAAAGATGGACACCTGACTTTTCAACAGAAACAAAAGAAGCCAGAAGACACTGAAATATCTATCCTTCAAGAATAAAAGCATAATAATAATAAAAAACCTTTTAGATGAATAAAAACTGGGAGTCTTTGTCACTAAGATATCTGTAATAAAGATAATATTAAATACTAAAGGCAGAGGAAAATGATATAGTTAGAATCTTAGAGATATAGAAAAGCATTAAAAAGGGTAAATATATGAATAAATATAAATGAATATCAAATGTATACACTAATAATAATATAAAGAAAAAGTAAAATACTGTTTAATAGGGATGAGTCAGTTATAATTATTAGAGCGGCACTGTCCAATTGAAATTGTTGTGAAGCTGGAAATCTCTGTACTGTTCAACATGGTAACCAGATGCAGCTTTCAAGCACTTGAAATATGGCCAATATGACTGAGAAACTGAATTTTAAGTTTTACTTAATTTTAATAAATTTAAAATAGGCACCTGTGGTAAGGAGCTACCATATTAGGACACCTCTGGAACAACCCTTTAAAGAGTAGTAGAAGAGTATACAATTGTTAATATAGAACTATCCTGTTAAACAAGGGGAAAAAATGGAATAAAAAAACTCAGTTCATAAGAAGGCACTAAGACAAAAAAAAAAAAGGTTCTTAAAACAGTGAGTCAAATAGAAAATATATATTAAAATGGTAGATATAAACCCAAACTATTAGGGATGTATAGTAATTACTACAGATACCACAGACTTTTAATTAAAAGATCATAAGAGGACATTATACCTTTATGCCAATAATTTTGAAAAGTTGAACAAATTTCTTAAAAACATACACACACACAAATTACAAAGCTGATGCAAGAAATTAAACATCTGAATGGCTCTAAAATGAATTTAAAAACAGAACTGATAATTAGGAGCTTCTCAAAAGGGAAAACTTAGGTCCACATGCTTCCTAGGTAACTTTTACCAAACATCTGTAGAAGAAATAACACTAGTTTTACAGAAATTCTACCAGATAAGAGAAGAAGAAGGAATGCATCTCAACTCATTTTATGGTATAAATATAACCTTAACACCAATACATAAGCAAGGTATTATAGGCCAATCTCACTCATAAACACAGATGGCAAAATTACTATTAACAAAATTAATATTAATATTAAACTAAATCTACCAATATAGAAAAAGAGCAATATATTATGATCAAACTGGGTTTATTGCAGGAACACAAGGTTCGATTAACATTTTAGGATTAACATCCTGAATCAACAGGAGTCATCACATTAGTAGAATAAGAGAAAACTCATACAATCATATCAGTAAAAGTAAAGAAAATATCTGATAAGGGTTTTTTTTTGCCCATCCTGCTTAAAATTCTTAAATTAAGCATAAAAAGGATTCTTTACTCTAATTAAAGGTATCTACAAAAACCTATACAAGATACCAAACACAATGGCGAATTATTGAAAATAATTCAATTATTGAAAACGTTCCCTTTTAAGATTAGAACTAAGACATAAAGGACCATTATTCAACTTGTATTCAAGTGATAGGCAATGAAGGCAAGGAAAAAAAGGTATATAGATTGGAAAGAAGAAATAAACTGGCCATTATTTGCAGAAGACATGATTGGTTACTTAAAAAGAAAATTATTAGAATGAGTGAGTGACTTTAGTGGAGTTGCTAGAGAGAGCACTATACGAAATCAGTATGTAAATAAATTTTATATTTTAGAAACAAACCTTAAGAAAATAAAATGTCACAAATACCATTTGTAATAGTTTAAAAATATCAAATACCACAAAATACACCTAACAAAAAATGTACAAGATTTCTACATAGAAAATCATAAAATACTAAGAGAAATTAAAGATATTAATAAAGGAATATATAAAGTTGACAAATTAGAAGATGTTATTATGAAGCTATCAATTTGCTCCACGTTGAGTCACTGCACTTGCTAACAAAAATTCTAATTTTCTTGTTGTTGTTGATAGAAACTGACAAGCTGATTCCAAAATTTGTAAACACAAAGGGCCAAGAACAGCCAAGAAATTCCTGAAGAAAAATAAGTTGACAAGATTCACGTTATGGAACAGCAGAATATCTTATATAGTTAGAGTAATTTACAATGTTAATTGTCTAGCTAAGAGTACCTAGAAAAACTAAGTAATTACTCCAGCTAGAATAAATAAAACAGGTACTGCCTCAAGGATAAATTAGAGTCACATACATGATTGATAGAACAAGTAACAGTGAAGAGCAGCAGAGGAAGGGTGGTCTTTTCAATAAACAGTACCCACAACTGGAAACAAAATCCTCTGACCATGTAAAATTAAATACCACACAAACTGTGTACCTAAAAATAAGGACTAGAAAAAAAATAAAAATTCTAGAAGATAATATAGGAGAGTATATTTATGATCTTGCTGGCAGGGGGAGTTTTTAAAATTGGACAAAAAAAGCATGAATCAGAAAGGAAATGACTAATAAACTGGTAAGTTCAAAAGATACCATTAAGAGACTGAAAACGTAAATTACAGAATGGGAGAAAAACATTTATAAAATTTAAAACCAACAAAGAAAGACCAAACAAACAAAAATCTGACAATAGGAGGGACCTGCATGGCTCAGTCAGTTAAGCATCCTACCCTTGATCTTAGCTCAGGTCTTGATCTCAGGGATTTGAGTTCAAGTCCCATTTTGGCTCTAGGCCAGGTATGGAACCTACTTAAAAAACAACAACAAAAACACACAAAAAACCCCTGACAAAAGATAAATAAGCAAGAGGTTTAAATAGGCAATTCACAAAACTGAGTATCCAAATGATTAATCACATGAAAGAGTGCCCAATTTCATAAACCACCAGACACAGGCACAGTAAAACAATAATGAAATATTAATAATACCTACCCACCAGCATGGCTAAAATTAAGTAAACTGATAAGGCCCAGTGTGGGTAAGGATGTGAAGAATCTGAAACCATCACATATTGCTATTATAAATGTAAGCTGGTTCAATCACTTTGGAAAACTTTCTGAAATTATTTACTAAATTGAGTGTATACCTAAAATATGACCCAATAATTCCACTCCTCAGTATATGCCCTAACAGCAATATGTGTTCAGTGTACTAAGTTAAGGCATTTACAAGAATTTCAGTTGCATTAAAATGGAAACAATTTAAACAGATTCCTAAAGTTAAATGGAGAGGGGGCGCCTGGGTGGTTCAGCTGGTTAAGTGTCTGCCTTTAGATGAGGTCATGATCTTGGTTGGGATCCTGGGACAGAGCCCTGAGTGGGAATCCCTGCTCAGCAGGGAGTCTGCTTCTCCCTCCCCTCCTGCTCCTCCTCCCCACTGCTCATAGCTCTCTCTCTTTCAAATAAATAAATAAATAAATAAAATAATTTAAAAAAATTCTTTCTTAATTCTTTAACATAAAGATGATTTTTCATATTTTCACCTAATTCTAGGTTAACAGCTTTTTTCTCAGTACAAAAATATATGAAATATTACTTCATTGTCTTGAGATATCTATTTTCATCAAGAAGAAGTCTACTTTGGGGATAATATATTAGGTAGTAATTATAATTTAAAAAGATCTGTATATACAGTCCTTGAACAAATTACTATTATATTATGTATAGGTGAAAATGCTCAAGCCTAGGGGGTTAAATGATTCTATCCAAGGTAAAAGAATTATAAAATGTATAGTAATCCTAAATATATCATCTGACTTCCACATTCAGCATGATTTTCACTATTCCATTACAATGGAAAAAAAGCACAGGCTGTGGAATCAGAAAAGATATGGATACTCTTGAGCAATAAACTTAGAGAACCTTAGTTTTTTCCTCTATAGAACAAAGATAAACAATCACCTATTCTATAGAATAGTGAGGATTAGCAACAATGGATATATAGACATTGACCCATATTACATATTTCATAAATGAGTTAGAAATATTGTTATGGGGCACTTGAGTGCCTTAGTTGGTTAAGTGTCTGATTCTTAATTTCAGCTTAGGTCATAATCTCAGGGAGGTAGTGAGATTGAGCCCTGTGTCAGGCTCCACAACCAATAGAGCCTGCTTAAGATTCTCTCTCTTTCCCTCTGTCCCTCTCCTTGCTGTGTGCTCTCTCCACACCTTTCTCTAAAAAACAAAACAAAAAATAGAAATATTGTTCTATTAGTTTATAGACACCCAAAACCCACATATACACATACATACACACATATATTTAATAGTTTCTAAGGATAATTTTGGAACATTTCAAGTGCATCATACAACTTGGTTTCTTAGTGGTAGATACATAATGAACCAAATGGAAAAAAAAAAACCCACAATATTCTGTGAGTGGTACCTTGCAAGACTGGGAGGAGGTAAAGTTGGGAGGAGGAGTATAATACAGAAAGGAAAACTGACATATTACAGAGAGGCTCAAAGAATAGAATATTTGAAAAGAAATACATTACTGCTTTTAAGGGTATATCGTAACTCATATCTACCTAGCAACTCATAATTTCCAATTTAGTCTGTTATTTGGATGTCAGAGGGCAGTAATAAATACTTCTGAAGTGAGATATCGAAGTATTTTATATCCATCTTCTTTAACTCTTGACTATCTGTAGACTGGTACTCTTCCTAAAACCAAAACCATTAAGTCTACATTATGTTAGGTATAAGGGCAGCTTGAGATAGTGGGGATGGACTGAGACATACGGGATGAATTAAAAAGTATGGGATGAGACATTCCATTGGGAGGGAGCAGTACCAGTAACAACGGGAAAGTAATCCTTCATATGAAATATGTTAACTGTATGTGAACGCAGATAAGAGAAATCAAATCCCTAACCACCTCCTCCAAAAAAACGGCAAAACAGAAACAAAGAAAAATTGAAAAATTTTAAATTTCATTGTGATTTTAAGAAAATTTCAAAATATGTTCACACCACTAGTTTAAAAGAAACTTGTCAGAAAACACTTCCATAGTTTTAGCTTATTACCCTGTAAAATAAGTATTTAAGAAATAAAACAATGATGTTGACATCAAGCACAACTAAACAAGATGAATAAGAGGGAAATGAAAATATCTGATCTCACTAGTCTCACTTCACCATCTAAATGCAGTAGGAATGGTGCTTTAATAGAAAGAAATGAAGTATTTATAATTGATCAAAAGTATGTATTTATAATGACATTAAAAGGGAGATCAAGACCTCTTGTATAACTTACCAACATAAAATGAGCAGTTGGAATGCAATAAACTCTCAGTCCATAAGCGACAAAGTTCACTTTCAGTCAGAGCTTCAACTCCGTAACAAGCTTGATATTCCACTTTTGGTAGTACATAAACTGGAAATTGCTGAAATGCAGAGATACTTTTTCAAAGCTCCATTAATTTACTCTTAATAGCAAAAACATTTACCTATATAGTTTTGCCCCTTCAAAATGCTTTCAGGTAGTCTTATTTTATCCTTTCAAATACAGTAGAATTCAGACAGAAAGATGGAAAGAACCCTTGTTAGATGTGGGCAAGAGGTGAATAAGGATCCTGAACCAACAGCTCTCCCTCACATCCACTTAAAATTCACATACCTCCCTACACACGTACACCTTTTTATCAGGGAATGTAACTGACAGCAGCACCCTTGGAACAGAGCCCATTATCGATATGTAATTGCCCAAAGGTTTAAAGCTGGATGCTGGGAAGCAAAGACTGTTATACTAGTAATTCTTAGAGGATTAAAAAAAAGGTAAGAAATTTTTTTGCCCCTTTAAAGCATGAGACACATGGTCTCAGGCTCAAATAATCGGAGCAGCTTGTTTTCATTCTAAGAATGAACATATAAGCATTAATACCTACATTAACACTTTTAAGTGTCTTTATATTGATTAATACAAAAGCTTTGTTCCAAACACTAAGTACCTGGTAAAGTAGCCAATCAGAGCTTACTGGTCAGGATACTAAACAGATTAAGTAAAGTAACTGTGGCCATTACTAGTGTAAAGGAGGATATGCAAGGAAATTCATGCTTATGAAATAATGTGAGTCATGTTCACTGTGCTCATGTTTTCTCATTTCTGTCAAAGAATATTCTACTCTTAATAGTAGTCTCTTCATTTCCAGCTGCAGGAGGAGAAATACATGATTTAAGAAATTTATTCAAAGTGATATAGCTAGTTCATACTTCTGAAATTATACTAAGTTGCCACTACTCATATACTTGAAAATATTTCATAAATGTTTCAGAATTCCTGATTTTCACAAAGTGGCAAATTTAGTGGGCTTGAAACAATGATGGTGGTAAGAACAATTCAAATCCAGTAAAATTTCTGTCAACAGTAAACTCGATTCATATAATTAATTACCTGTGAATGGTGTAAAACTCTTTTAAAGTAGTATTTCTTCAATTTCAATGTGTGTATGAATAACCTGGTAATAACTTTGTTAAAATGCAGAATCTGAGGTGAAGAACAAGGATTTGCTCTTTTTAAAACTGAAGTACAATATACAGTTTTATATTAGTTTCAAGAGTACAATACAATAATTCAGTAATTCTATACAGCAGGTTTTACATATTTGATAAGCTGTTGTTCCAGGGGCCAAACCTTGAGTATAAGGCCTCTATGGTATCTTCTCAATTTAAAAAACTAAATTGAGATTAAGATAATTTTACTGATAAAAGCTTTTTATTATATAATAATTCTTAAGCAACTGGTACTTTGCATTTAACAACTGTAAGCTAGAGATAAAGAAATGGAGGTCAAGAGGGTTAAGAAATTTGCTAAGGGATAGAGCCAGTTTACAGCAGAGTTGAGTAATTGATAAAGAAGATACCCTTTTTGGATCAAGAGTAGATTTTCCTTGATAATACTGCCTTCTATCTATGAAACTAAATCCTGAATCTGGGCTTAATTTCTGTATGTATTCTACTGCCACCTCCAGGAAGCCAAGGGAAAGAAAAAAGTCAATATTTCATGGTAATATTCTAAAATTAAAATGAATTAAAATGAATTAAAATTCAATCAAAGTTTCAAACTATAAAAATTAAATTTACTCTTCCTTTCTCCCTTGAATGGTTAACTCCTAATCTCCCCAACTAAAAACATTTTTTGTTTCTGCCTTCCAATTTTTCACATAAACCTTTCAAATTTTTCCATACATCCCTAAGTAGGTATTTCATAGCTAGTATCAGAGGTTGAAGAGATTTCTAAGTATTTTTTTTTAAAGATTTTATTTATTTATTTGACAGGTGGAGATCACAAGTGGCCAGAGAAGCAGGCAGAGAGAGAGGAGGAAGCAGGCTCCCCACTGAGCAGAGAGCCCGATGCAGGGCTCGATCCCAGGACCCTGGGATCATGACCTGAGCCGAAGGCAGAGGCTTTAATCCACTGAGCCACCCAGGTGCCCCAAGACTTTTAAGTATTTTTAAAGCTTTATCTAAACAAGTTGGTTTTTAAGTAGTAAATATTAAGGGAATGCTTTCTTATGCAGAATTTAAATAGTGCTACTTTAAAATTTCTCAAACTAGTGCTTAAATTATCTTAAAGTTCCCTTCCTTAGTAATTCCCTGTTCTCTCTTCACTACTCAGCTCTTTTATTTACTTAATACCTGTTTATTTTGTTTCTAGGATATAAAACATTTGGGAGAAACAGATAAATAGGATATGATTCCAAGGGAAATGCATTCTACTAAGGGATTTAAACCATGTGTACTAAACTATTACATATAATAAAAGGTACAATATGATAACCATTCACTGGAAATTTTAAAACTTTACTCTGGGTTTGACATAATAAAAAACATAAGGCTCCTATTTAGATATTCTCTGGGGTTCGACTGTTTTGATAGAATTTGATGAAAAGCAAATTATCTCCAATAAGGGTTTATCTCAACACTTACAAATTGCACTTCAGTGAACTGAATGACAATGTCTTTAACGGTCTGTTTCAAGAATTAATTCAGTATCCAACATTTCCCTAAGCTATTCTTTCTTAAGAGACACTGGCCATCAATAGTTTCTAACTACTGTGAACTGGCAGATCAATATAAAGTGGTATGGGTTCTAAGAGTAGAAAGTCAAAGAAATGAGGTTAGCCCCCAAATAAATGAGAGAGATAGTAAGTAAAAATTAAAGAAATAAAACACTGAGAAGACAATACATAGCACTGACACTATATATACTTAAAATGTTCATGCATTAAGCCATCAAATTGATAATAATTAAATATAAATGAGATGGGAAAAATTAGCAAATAAAGTAAAATCTTTTAATTCAGAGACTATTAGCATTTATTTAGGAGCAGACTAATACAAAATCTTTGGTATTTTGTTATTCCTTGACTTTCTCTTATAGAAAACACTACCTCACACATTATAATTCAAAAACATTTGGTTTCTAAAATTTAAAGTCCGAACCACTGATAAAACCCAAATTATGAGAATTAACAATTTAAAATTGTATTCACAATCTTCCTTCTATTTAACAAAGGATAACAGCATCATCAAGCAAAATATCCTCCAGGTCCACTGGATTCTGGTGAACAAAGATCCTTTATCTTGATGGGTTGGCTTTAGAGTTTTTTCATGATAGACCCAGCTACTGGCAGCTAAGGAAGGTTGGACCGCCAGCCCGCCCTGCCTTCTTTCCTTCCTTCCTTTCTTTTCCAAGTTATTCCTTAACATGACAAAGCAGCAGTCAACACTGATCCACAAGGTCAATGCTGGAATATCACTATTTTTGATCATCTGATTCCTAGCCCCAAACATACTAACATTTTAAAGTAGTCACTGAGGATTCTTATCAGGTTCTAGGTTAGAAAGCAAGAGATAGAGACACCAAAATTAAAAAAAAAATAATAATAATATAAAAATATAAATAAACATACATACAATGACAAATGTACGCAACGGAAAAAATTCTCTTAAGTAAAAAATGAAAGGAAAGACATCACTATAATCAGTTATTACAGAGAGGCTCCTCTTTATTGACCAGAATTCAGTGGTCACACACACAAAAAGCAAACTAATCTGAATGAGAACTTTAAACATCAAATACGGAAAACTGTTTAAAGAACCAATTACTCTAACTGGAGCAAGAACTTTTTAACTGAAAAATTTTTTTATATCAATCCCCTCCCCAAAACAACAGGGGGAAAAGGAAAGGAAAACATTTAGTCTTTAACAATTCTGGGAAGACTTCAAATGCATGTGAAAGCCCACCTTTGAAAACTTGAGACCTCTACAATTAGTTAAGAAGATCCCCTAAGTAAGAGAAAAAGGGGCTAATATGTCACACTGGAATTCCAAATTTATAGAAAGCAGGTCCAGGTCAAATCTATGATGGTGCCATTTTTCATTATGTTTATAAATTCCATCTAAGAATGTTACCACCATTCAAGAAGTTTATATTTAACACTTTCCACTTCCTCTTATTAAAAGTGTTTTCAGTATTTTACAACACAAAACAAAAAACCCCACAAAAAAACAAACAAAAAGCTCCAGTTCAACCTGAAAAATTCTGATAGTGATCAAGAATTTAAAAGTAAACTTCATAATAATGGCATGTTAAACATCTGTGATTATCTACTTATACTACCACATCCACATCCTAAATTCCCAATTAACAACTTACTCTTCTGATTTTCTTCCGTTTTTTTGAACGTGGTCTGGTCTCTATCCTCTGGACACTGCATCGCACAAGTAACAACAGGTCTTGCAGACTAAATAACTTGTAAACAAAATTTCCCTCCTGGGGAGCTACATATTCTGATGTATCTTCAACATAGTCCTGTAGTTCATATGGCAATCCTTTAAAAATAATTATATTTCTCATTTTTATTTTAAAATACATTAGCTCTTTATCCATCATAATTCAAGATAAAACAATTCAATTATTGATTTTTACATTTCTATCAACTTTAACTTTCTATTTTCTCTGAGTTGAACATTTACATTATTACCATTTCTGTTTACTTTTACTGGAACTGCAGCAAGAGCTGAGGTCAAAGCTTTAACTACCACCTTCCATAACTCTAGACAAAGTTTAAATTCATGAGACAACAAATGAAGAAAAAAAAGTTTTAAAAAAGTGATGTTTTTTCTAATCTAGGTATAGCTGGGGTAAAGCTTTATATTTCTTTCAGAAAGTGAAAAAGTGTAAAACTACAGTCCCACACGATGAATTAGTAAATTTTGGACTCATAAATGTTTATGATTATTTTTGATCACTTCCCCTTCATCGTTCAGTGAGCCATATTATCTGTAGTTACAGTAGCCACTGTACATGTTGGATAAACATAGGTTACAAAAATCCATATAACTTTGTGTACATATTTAAAGAGAAGATTTTTGGAAGCTGATACACTGATTAGTACCTTGAAAAATAAAATACCAATGACCATGTAAATATTATAAGACAGGTCATAGCAAAGAGAAAGAAAGGGAATAAAGGAGAAAAACCTAAGGATAAGGAAGAGGTAGAACAATTAACATAAAGGTCTTTTTAAGTATTTACTTACGTCCTTTTGGCTTCTGAAATGCAGAAGGCCATACAGATTTTGGCCAACTAGAGGCATCTGAAGGAGCAGAGGATTGCTCAGAAGCAGGAGGTTGTTTAGAATTTTCCAAATTCATTAAGGGCAATTCAGGTATTTTTCTGGAAATTGGCTTTAGGAGTTCATCTTGCATTTTTAAAATTTCTCCAACTGGATCAAATTTTTTGTATACTCGTTTGATAGGTTTTTTTAAAACACATGACTCTTCAGGACTACAAGTAGGATTAGTCTGGTTTCCTACAGAAGCCTGTGCTGAAGAAGAATTGGGGCTAGCTGGTTTAGAACTTAAATTAGAATTCCTATCAGTTGTCTTTCCATTACTATTATTTTGACACTCTGTATCAATGATTAAACAGTCTTCATCTGTATCACTATTGCAAAGAATTACATCTTCACTTCTTACTGCTTCTGAGGTAACAAGCTTTTCCTTTGAACTGTCTGAGTTCTCCAGAACATTTAGTTTTTCAGGGGCATATACTGTATCAGTAGCCAAATCATTTTTATGAGAGATTTCAATTTCTGTAGAACCTTCTAACTGCAAGGAATCAGGTATTTTCAAGTCATTATCCTGCACCAAAAACTTGTCAGTATTTGATGCCTTTTCACCACATGGTACAAATCCCTGATCATCTTTATTTTTGCATTCCTCAGGGCCACCATCCATACCAGTCACCAGCTGTTTCTCCTTTTGCAGCTGTTCCATCAGAATCTGAGATAAACTTCTAGAATGAGCAGAAATGTCTGGTGTGCTTGGTACCACAGATGCTGTTGCTGTGCTGGTAACTGTGAGAGTATCTGTTGTGTTGGGTACTGTGGAAGTGCTTGCTGGACTTGGTGACTTTGATGGTTTGGTGGTGTTTACTCCAAAAGTTTCAAGTTCTGTGACGTCACCATCAAAATCCAGGTCCAAATTTTCAAGGGTCTCAATTTTTCGGCACTCATTAACTTCATAAGACATCTTAAGAAAATATATTGGTAAACTCTTAGCAGGTATTCCAGGACACCCCTCATCTATCGCTTAATGCCCCTACCCCTCATAAAGACAGTTCATACTCTTTAAAAGCAGAAAGAAATGTATAACGGCTTTGAAAGATTTTTGCTTAAGATAATGATAAACTACTAGAAACTAATTTATTCAATCTTACCTTCCCATTGAATTCTTTTTTTTTTTAGAATTCAAGAGTTTAATGGATCACTATTTTTTTCTTGTTTTCAAATTATTTTTTAAAATTTAAATTCAATTAACATACAGTATATTTTTAGTTTCAAGGCAGAGTTCAGTGATTCATCAGTTGTATATAACACACAGCTCTCATTACATCACGTGCCCTCCTTAATGCTTGTCACCCAGTTACACCATCTCCCCACCCTTCCCACTGAAATGGTGATGAAACACAAGACAAATATGCCAAGTTGTAACAGCATAGGAAATAGGGAATACTTGTGAACCTGTATATCCCAAAAGGAATTTCCACTCATCAGAAAACAGAACCACAAAGAACAAGTGTGGGGTCAAATAGGAAGGCAGTAGATTTTCAATGATAACCACTCCATTACACTCTTGCAGAGACACCTGTAGTTAGCTGACCAGGAGGAAAGCCTCTTTGCCACTGTGAGGAAGCTGCTTTTTTTTTTTTTTTTTTTTTTTAAAGATTTTATTTATTTATTTGACAGAGAGAGAGATCACAAGTAGGCAGAGGAGGCAGTCAGAGAGAGAGAGAGAGGGAAGCAGGCCCCCCGCCGAGCAGGGAGCCCGACGCGGGACTCGATCCCAGGATCCCGAGATCATGACCCGAGCTGAAGGCAGCGGCTTAACCCACTGAGCCACCCAGGGGCCCGAGGAAGCTGCTTTTTAATGCAGCTCAGGAAGGGTCACCAGCTTCTGATGTATTCCTAACATCATCAGTGATTTTCTACACCACTCAAAAAAACAACTCCTAGTAATATGGACAGGAAATGATTTTATTATCTTCTGGGACATGAAGCCATTGAGGCTGTAGTTTCTCATGTACTGTTTTGGTAAAGGAAGACCTACAGACAACTTTAATTTGTTCAAGAATAAACTGTCCTCTCCCCAAGCAGCAATAGATCTCTCCTCAATCTAGCAAAGGACTTTAGATAAATACTCTAAAAATCTGGTTACAAGCTATGCACACCCACTAGTCATATAGTTGAGGATCTGAGGGAGGAAATGTCTAACAGCAATCACATAGTGAGTAAGAAAGAAAAACCCATTAAGTTATTCAACCTCTCTGAACTTCAATTTCTTCATTTCTAAATAGTGATGATAGGGTCATCTTCTTGGATTTGTTCTAAGGATTAAATGAGAACTTGTATATAGAAAGTTTCTTGGCATAGTCCCTGGCACATAGTAAAAAACTTCTCAGTAAATGTAACTCTTATAAAATAGACCACAAAATTTAGTTTAAAAAAAAAAGGAAAGGAAAGAAAAGAAAACCATATGCTGTTTACATGAGGCATTCTTACACAGGTTAAAAACAAAACAATGGGACATAATGTTAAGAAATGGAAGTAAAAGAGAGCAATATAAAGTGTTAGACAAAGCAGAATTCAATGCAAAAAGCATCAAAGGAATCCTGCATTGAAAAAAGATGAAATCCATGAATAGTGAATTGTGACATGCCAAATAACTTCAAAACAGGTAGTCAAAATTGAAGAATAAAAGGAAAATTTGACAGAAACACAACTGCACTTAGTCAACAGTACACTGTCTCTGAGTAAAATAGGGATATAGGAAGTACATATACTATTAAATGAAACCAATATATATGAATGACTGAAAACACATATATAGACTGGAAAGATATACCTTTTCCCTCCCAAGAATCCAAGGGGCATTTCCAAAGATGGACTATAAATTAACATATAAAGAAAACATCAATATAGCACAAAGCAGAATCTGCTAAGATCTTACTCTCTGTTTAGAAGAAAATAAAATTAGAGATTATTAAGAATAAATACAAACAAACAACAATAAAGCCAAGCACTTGGACCCTAAAACACCCTCCAAATTGTTGGATAAAAGAAGAAAATACAAATAATTGCAGAATAGTTAAAACGCAACAGAAAATAGAACACTGAAGATCAGAAATATCATTCACAATCTTTTCAAGAAATAAGAAAATAACACTAATATAATTATATAATAAAATGAATAATTTAATAATTACAAAACCAAAAATTAATGAATTGAAAACAATGGTCTCCTCTCTAACAGAACTTAAATAAAATTTTAAATATCATTTATCTGTAAATACTTCAGTATGCAGTTGTAAAAGGATTCTCCTCTAAAACATATCATTAGTTATATCAATAAAAATAATTCCTTAATGTCATAAAATACCTAATCAGTGTTAAAATTTCCAAGTCTGATGTATATATTTTTTACAATTGTTTATTGTAATCAGGATCTAACCAAGATCCCCACACTGTATTTGGTTGACAAAGCTCTCAATTTTCTTTAATTTGTCAAATGCCTCTCCCCCATATTCTGCCAACTCCCATATTACCAGATATTTATAGGAAAAAATAAGTTAGCCTACAAAAATGTCCAATTCTGGATTTTAGCTTCTGTATCCCTCTGTCATTTAACATATTCTTCTATTCCCTAAATTTCCTATTAAAACAATCTAGTAGCTTTATTAGATTCAGGTATAGTTTTTTTGTTGTTGTTTTTTATCCTGAATATAGTCATACTATGTTCTTTCTATTTCAACCAGGAGGCTGATGATGTCTGGTTGTCTTTCTTCCTGTGATATTACAATTGATCTGTTGGTTCATCAAGTGTCTACAACTTAATCTGTCCATTATGAAAATCCTCACTGATGATTTTAAATAGCCACCACTGATGATTATTGATTAGATTCACTATTTCATTAGGAGCTGCAAAATGGTGACAGTCATATTCTAACATTACCCTAAAATATAGTTTGTACTAGAAGGCAAGACAAATATCTGGTACCTTTTCTTTTTATAAACAGTTTTTAGAATGACTATATGCACTAGCACCCTCCAAAGGTGACTAGTAATTTTTTTTAAGTATCATTATGAGTTCAGGGGTTTTAACATATTTCACATGTTTTAATTCACCGCAGTCATTCCATGTCATGTCAAACTGACACATCTCTGGTCAATAGGAAACCCTCCAGCTGGCTCTAGCATCTTTTTGAGACTATTCCATTATTATGATAAGGCTTTTACTCAACTTCTTTGAAGATTTTATTTATTTATCTAACAGAGAGAGAGAAAGCACAAGCAAGGGGGGAGGGGCAGAGGAAGAAGCAGACTTCTGCTGAGCAGGGAGCCCCATCTGGGACTCAATCCCAGGACAAGCAGAAGGAGAAGCTGGCTCCCTGCTGAGCAAGGAGCCTCACTCCAGACTCAATCCCAGGACTCTGGGGTCACAACCTGAGCTGAAGACAATTAACTGACTGAGCCACTTAGGCATCATGGTAAGATTTTAAGTAACTTCTACACTCAAAGCAGCGTTTGCACCTACAACCCCAAGATCAAGAGTCATGTTCTACCACTAAAGCCAGCAAGGCAGCCCTCCCTAGTGTACTTCTGAGCTACATTTCTAGAATTGAGATTTCTACGGCAAAGGATGAACTCATTTCATGTTTTGTTGGTACATCTTTCTTCACTTGATTATGGAAATGTTATAGCAGTTATCTTTTTTTCTCTAGTACTTTTATAAGGGTTTCCATCAACAGTCCTCTTCTGTTTCTTGACTTTAAATTTGATGGGTTCTCCTGCTCCTATGGGAGGACAATCCTGTTTAAGGGCATGCCAAGATAGCTTTCTGAACTTCATGGCTCTAAGCTCATGCTCCAAGTTACCACAAGGTATGTATTTTTGTATGTCTGTCTGTATGTATGTATGTATGTATTTTTATAGGTATGTATGCATGTATATAAATTTGTGTGTGCATATGTGTATAATATCTTAAGTACATTCTGAAATCTGCTTTCTCTAGTCCCCTCTCCCTCAGTTATATGAAAACTTCTCTTTTCTTTTCCTTTAATGTCCTTGTTTTACTCAATATGAACTCTTTTAGTCTGAGTGAAGGCTTTTGTTTTGGAAGGAGCCTTGGTTGGTTAGTTTCTAGAGTTTTTATGGCTCAGGTCATCTCAGAACTCTCTTAATTTCCTGACTGTCCCTGGACTCATCTACAAATTACAGCCTACCCATATTATTTTCACTTGTTTTTCTTTATTCCTTCTTGCATCTGTACCACTCTTCTCCTGTCTGGGATTATTTTCCTTGTGCCTGAAGAACATCCCTGCATTGGGCTCTGTGCTCAGCTTGGAGTCAGCCTGAGACTCTCTCTCCCCGCCCTCTCTGCTTCTCCCTGCCTCTTTCTCTCTCTAATATAAATGAATAAGTAAATCTTAAAAAAAAAAAAAAAAAAAAAAAAAGCCACCAGAAAAACAAAAGGCACATTATCATTATAAGTCTTCTGGTAGCAAACCCAGTTTTTATCTGAAAATATCTTTAATTTTTTATTTAAGGATATTTCCCCTGATTAAGAATTTTAGTGTATGGGTCATTTTGGCACAATATATTATACCATTGTCTTCTAGCTTCCATTGTTGTTGTTGACAAATTACTTGCTAGTCTCTTAGTCTTCTAATGATAATGTGCCTTTTGTTTTTCTGGTGGCTTTTTTTTTTTTTTCAAGATTTACTTATTCATTTATATTAGAGAGGGAAAGAGGCAGGGAGAAGCAGAGAGAGCGGGGGAGAGAGAGTCTCAGACTGACTCCAAGCTGAGCACAGAGCCCAATGCAGGGTTCAATCTCATAACCCTAAAATCACTACCTGAGCTGAAATCAAGAGTTGGATACTTAACTAACTGTGCCACCTAGGTACCTGGTTTCTGGTGGCTTTTAAGAGTTTCTTCTTTGGGGCGCCTGGGTGGCTCAGTGGATTAAGCCTCTGCCTTCAGCTCAGGTCATGATCTCAGGGTCTTGGGATCGAGCCCCGAGTCTAGGCTCTCTGCTCAGCAGGGAGCCTGCTTCCTCCTCTCTCTTTGCCTGCCTTTCTGTCTACTTGTGATCTCTCTCCTTCTCTGTAAAATAAATAAAATCTTAAAAAAAAAAAAAGGGGCAGGGGTTTCTCCTTTGTTTCCAACTATTGCTTTGGTCTGATTATCTCTTTTATACTATTCTTCTGGGTAAAACTACACATATGTTAGATGTTCACTATATCCTCTATATCTCTTGCCCTATTCTCCCTATTTTCTATATTTTTGTCTGTGTTTCATTATGGATAGTCTTTTCAGACCCATCTTCCAGTTTATCAATTCTCTTTTCAGCTTTATTTAAGGCGCTAATAACCCCATTTACAAAATTCTTAAGTTGCTATATTTTTCAGTTGATAATTTTTTCTTTAGTTCTTTTTCAAATCTATGATCTCTTTTAAATTTTCTAGTTTCTCATTGAAATTTTTAAGCATGGCTTTAATTTCCTTCAACACTGTATAATTAAACAGAGCTGGCTAACAGTTTGTGACTGATAATTGCAGGATCTGTTACCATGAGTCAATTTCTTTGGTCATTGTTTCTGATGGTTCTTACTCACAATATCCAGTTCAGTTATCCTTATACTTTCTGGATACTTTATTTAAAGAGTTAACTGTAGGAATAATTTATGGCTCAAAATGACATTATGTTCCTCTAAGAATTATTTTCATTTTTTCTTACTAGATGTCTAGAGACACTAGCAATCCAAAAGCATCTCAATCCAAGTTCAAGGCCTGAAAACATTTACAATCTCTGAGAAAGTGGATTTATTTCTGCACCCTTACTCCTGGGGTGCAGCTCTGTAGGGTTCAAGCCCTTGGTAGAAAATCAAACTTTGACTTTTGTCCCCCTAGTCTTGTGATGTTGCCAAAAGCATAGTTCATTTTTTGCTGCCCTTTCAGAAACGGCAAATCCATTCAGGACAAAAATGACTCTAAGACTAACTCTCTGGATTCTGGTCTTCTCTAGTATCTCAGCCCTGTAATTCCTCACTATCTTGTTAGCTCTTTGATTATTCTAAGAAAGAGATTTTAAATTTTGTCCAGCTTTTTAAGTTGTAATTAGTAATGGTCAAGGTCCAAATTACTTGGTTTACCATTACAGAAAGAAATTACTCTGTCACTTTTATCCCTTTTAACCTACTTCATGTTTCTTCATAGTCCTTGTTACTTCTTGACATTCACCTCACACCAAGTATAAGATTTAAAAATGTAAAAAAAGAAAACTCAAACTCTGTAAGTGCTTTATGATATTATACCATAAATAAATTAATGGCTAACAGCAGAGAAAAACAAATATGGAACACAAAAGGCCAATATTCTTAAAATAGTATTAGCTCCTAGGTATAAATAAAATAAACTAAAAAGTTTTTCTATTTTATTTTCTGATTTTGTTTGCTCTTTCACTTTATTCAAGTCTTTGTTCAAATTTTCTCTCCTTGGAAAAACCTTCTTGGTCATCAATTTAAAATAGTCTCATTCCCATATCTTTACCCTTAGCCTACTCTATTTTTCTGAATAGCATTTATCACTAACTGCTTATTCCCTGAAATTTTATTATCTGCATTCTCTATCACTAATGTAAACTGTGAGAGAAAAAGAGACTTGAATTTTATTCACTGCTGTATCTTCAGTGCATAGGACAGTATCTGCTCAATAAGTATTTGTAAAATGAATAAATAAAGTTTTGTCTAAACAACAAATAATAAAAATAGTATTTATGGAGTGCCAGGCATTGTCCTAAATGCTTTACTTGTATTAACTCATTTAATCCCAAATAATCCTGAGTTAGGTACTGTCATGAAACCCATTTTACAGATGAGCAAACCAGAGACAGGGAAATTATGAAGCTTGCCTAAGGTCAGGCAGCTACTGAGTATACGGAAAAAGATTAACAATCTGGCCAAATACTTTTCTGCACCAATCAAACTCATCTATTCCTTTTCATACTTAAAAACTCTTGAATATGAATGAGGCCAATTAAATAAAACCACTATCATGATTACCACCACCACTAAGTTTTCACATATATACTAAAGACTGTACTCAGCATTTTACATATAATATCAAACTTAATCCTTACAACAGTCTTTTGAAGTACGTATCATCATCTTTCTTTTACAAAAGGAGATAACTGAGGTTGAGGGAACTTAAATTAGTTGCTTAAAGTCTAGCTTGACCTGGGGTTCAATTTTAAGTATCAATCTAAAGCCTTTATTTTTAACTACTAGATTTAAAGACTTGTAATAAAACTTTATGCTTCAAAAAGATAAAGAACATTCCCTTAAAAAAAAAAAAAAAAAAAAGCAAGCATTACATACTTCCATTTCAGACATATAATCTTCTGGTTTGTCCATAAATACTGCAGAGACTGGAACAGATGTGTTTTTGGACATCATGAATTTTAATGGAACTTCATGGAAGATTTGATTTCTCTCTCTCATTGTCATTTTCTTTTGGGGAAGTGGTGAATTAATATAAATTACTTTAACTGGTTTTGAACCTTAAAACAAAAACAGAAGAAAGAGGTTAGTTTCTAGAAGTTCTATTTCAAAACAAACAGAATGCAGGACAGAAAGATCACCAAATAAAGAAATAGAACATAAGAAAGTATAGCACATCTCATGTATATTCCAGCCTTGAACTTGTGATCTTTAATGTCCCCTACAGTTATAAGGGTGAGAAAATTTGACCGGGAAGAAAAAAATGTTCTCTAATAATTTTTAAGAAGATTTTCTGCTTTTCATTTCCTATACTTTTACCTGTCATTATTACTCAGTTCTTATAGGACTATGTTTTCAAAAAGTGATGAAATTTAACCACAGAGAATATATTACATTAAACTCTAATCTGTAATTTCATTTTATTAGATATAGTTCTATATTGACTATAATTGTTATATACAATAATATGAATTCTAGAAGATATTAACTTTACTGTCCAAGGAAAAACAATCCTATACTTACAAGGATAGATCTATTGTAATTCTGAATTCCAATACCAAACAAGAAAGTAAGTCTTGGAAACTCACCATTTGAGGTTGTCTAAGAAAGTATTGCATTCTTTTCATTTCGATGAAAGACAGAGCTTCATTATTTCATGTATTTTGGGGTACCCTAAACCATAATTATTTCTCTCTTACCTCCCCCAATATGAATACAAGTTTTATATATCTAATTACTTATATGTGAGGATGAACCCTATAGTAGTATTACATATTTAAAGTTCTACTAAATGTAAATGTAAAATTTACATCCTCCTTAAATCAAAACCTAAGATTTTTTTTTATTTGACAAATATGACCACCTATATTTAGACAGCTGAAATATAACTGTTCCAACTCCTCTTTTGAGATTATTACTTGATATGGTAAATCACAAACCTGCAACGGGTATTACTTGAATACACACAGGAATTTCCCACTGTTCCTTGTAGTTTGGTCCATGATTATTTAATAATGTAAATAATGATTGACTGGTTAGAGCTATCTGAGGGTGATATCTTGAAACAAGCTTCTCTGCATTTGGATCTTTACTAATATCCTGAAAAACAACATATAACTTGTTACTTCATTATATTTATTGAAAATTTCTTTGATGATGTACTAAAAAGGGAGACATTTAGGAAGCAGACTTTTTTTTTTTTTTTTTAAGATTTTATTTATTTGAAAGAGAGAGAGAACGAGAAAGCATGAGCTGGGGGAGTAGGGAGGTGGAATAGGGAGCACGACATGGGGCTTGATCCCAGGACCCTGAGATCATGACCCCAGCTGAAAGCAGATGCTTAACCGGCAGAGCCACCCAGACACCCCAAGAAGGGGACTTTAGAACAGTAAGATCATATGTACTTTATGAGGTACAGAAGATTACTCGGGAAAATCCAAAAGTACTTTCCTACTTACATAATGCATAGCTGCAGCTGTTTTTTCTGGTGTCTCAGTGGTAGATATGTTATCTTTTGAGAGCTGCAACTTCACAGGCATTGAGGGAAATACAGTTTTCACATATTTTACACTGCCCTAAGAAAAAAGGGAATCTCTTATTGCAAATATCACATGTATTTTTTTTCCCTAAGTATCTTTTCATCATATGAAACTCTTAAAATTCTCCACTCTAAAAACTTCTTAAAAGCCATGACTTCCATGATTTTGCTTGATAACCTACATGTGTTTTTGGGTTTTGTTTTTTTTTAAAAGGTTCAAGACAAGGATGCCATGCCATTTTCCTTACCACTTTACATTCTAACCTTTCATTTTATAAGGTACAAATATAACAGAAACTCTAAAATATCCTCTCTATACAAACTTACTTCCAGTGATTTTGAGTAAAATAATTTGAAAGAAAAAAGGTTCCCTGCTGTACTTTGGAACATGAAGAAAGATAAGAAACGAAGAAAAGAAAACCAAGAAATAAAGTTGGTAGTGACATTTAAAAAAATATATATATCAACTACTAATATCTATAAAATAAAAAAGACACATTTGCATTGCATATTTTACAAGTTACAGCTCATTATTGTTCAAAACCTAAACATATATCTTGTCCACCTGAAATATAGGTGATGTTTCAGACAAAATAAGTTTATACCTTCATTGGTAAACCTTACCAATGCGAGAAGAGTTTTTTCTAACTTTAATCCCATTTCTATTCTGAATGGGAAGAATCCCATTAAGCTTGTGACTTCATGAAGAGTATAGAACTCTGGATACTTTTTCACTTGTTCAATACAAGCTCTTAAAATTTGCTAGGAAATAAAAATGAAGAGAAATTCATTTGAACCATATTTTCCTAGTAATACAACGAAAGTAACTTAGTTACATGTGACTATATAATTATTCATTACGAATATTAGTCTCATTTCATTAATCAAACTTCTAATAATCCAAGCATAATGTATATTCCTTACTTGAGTTACTCTCTTATTTTCATAATAATTCTTTTTAACCTAATTTCTTAAATGATTGGTATTTAATAATACTAAAATCAGCAGTATTAAAATTTAAAATTAAATAGAAAAGATGCATCATATTTTCTCTGCTATTTAAGAAACTGTCAAGGAAATAAAGCCACATGAAAATTTTAACACATTTTCTTGCAATAAAAGCAGATATATGACTAATTAGAAATAAATAAGTTTAATACACTAAAAATATTCCCAAGTACAAAGAATTAACCAAGTAGTTATCCAAGAAATCACCCTAATCTACAATCTAAAAAAATAAATAACAATGTTAAAACTAATTAAATGATGGAGTATTTAGTATTTTCTTTTCTCCAAACTTTTCAAAATACTAATAACTTACCAGGAAATATAATCAAGAAGGAAATAAAATTCACAGCTTTACTCAAGCAGAATACATGATATTGTGATAATATGTAAATAACTCAAAGATATGCAGAGTGATTTTGGGTAGGAGTGGGGTTATAATTAAAAACATATGTATATCATCTTCTAAGAAACATATTTTTTCTTGTCAATGAATTTTATTGTCAATGAATCCAATCTGAAGCTTTTAGAATTTACTTTATATCACAAAAGTAAATTAGTAATAAGCATATCTTTGTAATCTTTATATCCTTTCAGACATTTATAAAATTTATTAAGTTACAAATTATTTACTCCAGTGTCTTTTCATTTAATCTCATATCCTCTTCTCCCCTTCCCTAATCCTCATTCCCTGCTGTCTTTCACATTTTCCCCCTCCATCCATTCTTTTCAATGCTGACTTTGGTATTTTATTCGGGATATTAGTTGCAACTAAGGCAGATGTGGGTTAACATGGAAAAGTTGTTTGTTTTAAAAAATCTCAACTGCAGTCAGATCTGCATAGTATCTTTGCTCATTTATATTAGTTAACTTCCACCCCTAACATTGCCATCCTATAGCAGCCATTAAAAGAACAAGAACTTGAACCTACATATGCGAAAGAAAGCAATATATAAGAACTATATGACACAGAGACTATTCTAGTTAGATATTTGCTCACACATCTCTCTTAGTAAAACTGTCTTGGATGTTAGTGTTTCTAACTTAGTAATTACTTAATTCAGTAATTAGGGAAAGAGAAAGTCACAGGAAAACCTAACAGTTTTACTCTTATATTCAGATATATTACTGTATATTATTAGAGGTATTTCATAACTGGTAGGTATCAAGCAACTGAAGGATCATTTTTTAACTAATAATTTATTTGTCTTTGAAAAACAGCTATGAAGGTTAAGAGATTCTGGCTGTTTCCCATCAAATAAACCCATAAATAAAACCCATAACATAAAATAAATAACCACCAAATGTTATTTAATATTCAAAATATCTTGAAAACTAAATACACCAAAAGCACATGCAAGTACATACTACAGATCTATCATTACAAAGAAAGGTGAAAATGACTCTGCTAGATTTTTATTTTGGGTCAAAAAGGAAAAATATGGTATTATACATGTTTGAAATGTAAAAACATAATGGACACTACTTCTGGCAGTATGATAGAGTAGGCATACTTTAGAGAGAGAGCACTTCTACCCAAATCCCACTAGATACTGGATAAATTACAACTAACAACTTTCATGCATTACTTGGCTTAGTAAAAAGCAAAAAGAATCTCAAGGACCATAAGTAAATAAATAAACCCGACACACCTAGAGTGAGAAGAAATAGGGGCTGTGTGCAGAAAACGCATAAAAGATGAGGTATCTTGAGGTCAAATGCCTCCTCCAGTGGGAAGATCAGATGAGGAGCTGAACATGAGACTCTTATATTTAAGGCTCACAAAACGGAGATCTGAACTGCATTTGCACACCCATGTTCAAAGCAGGGTTATTCACAACTGCCAAAAGATGGAAGTAACCAGAGTAACCATCAATGGATGAACGGATAAGCAGAATGTCCAAATACATACAATGGAATATGTATTCAGCCTTAAAAAGGAAGGGAATTTAGAAAAATGCTAGAACATGGGTGAATCTTGAAGACATTACATTGAGTAAAATATATCACAAAGAGACAAATACCATAAATTTCAATTATATGAGGTTACCCAGAGAAGATCAAAATTCACAGAAAGTAGAATGGTGGTTGCTACAAACTGGGAGTGGTGGGAATTGAGAGTTATTTTTTAATGGATGAGATAAAATAAAAAATACATATTTGATCTTTGTCCTTGGTTCCTAACACAGGGCACTAAAACCCTAGAAATTTCTGGAGTGACAAGAATGAATACCTTTTGTTTGCTAATGAGATGACTCCTGGCTCCTAGATAACTTCAGAGTGAGGGACAGATGCCAGAAAGACCAGGGTGTGATTACAGGGCTGGAGATTGCCTTAATCACCAACAGCCAATAATTTAATCAATCATGCCTAGGAAACAAGGCCTCCATAAAAATCCCTAAACTACGGGGTTCAGAGAGCTCCAAGGTTGGTGAACACATGGGTGCGGGGAGGGTGATATGCCTGGAGAAGGAATAGAAGCTCTGTGCCCCTTCCCCCATTTCTTGCCCTATGCATCTCTCTCTTCCATTTGGCTGTTCCTGAGTTGTATCCTTTATAATAAACTAGAAATAGTAAGTAAAGTGTCTTCCTGAGTTCTGTAGCAAATTACTGAACCAGAGGAAGAGGTCATGGGAACCCTAAGCCTACTATTAGAGAGTTGGAGAACTTGTATTGGTGGATAATGGTGAGAATAGCTGCCTTCCAGAGAGTTGGGAGAACGGGTTGGTGTCGGGGGTGGGGGTGGGCAACAAAACAAGTATTTGGTATCAAAAGTGTTGTTAGCAGAAACTGTTTAGAAATGGGTAGAGTCTTAGTTTTGCAAGGTGCAAAGATTCTGGAGATCGGCTATATAACAATATGAACGTACTTAATATTACTGAACTGCACACTTAAAGATAATTGAAGGCAGCGAATTTTTTTTTTTAAAGATTTTATTTATTTATTTGACAGAGAGAGATCACATGCAGGCAGAGAGAGAGCAGCTTAACCCACTGAGCCACCCAGGTGCCCCGGCAGCGAATTTTAAGTTATGTGTATTTCACCACAATTAAAAATAAATTCTAAAAAGGGAAGGAAATACACATACTACAACATGGTTGAACCATGAAGAATACACTATGCTAAGTAATAAAATAAATAAATCAAATAAATATAAAGTAAATAAATAAATAAATAATAAAATAAATATATAAATATAAAATAAATAAAAATAAATAAAAATCACAAAAGGACAAATACTCTACTCATGTAGGTACCTAGAAAAGTCAAATTCATAGAGCTAGAAAGTAGAATCGTGGTTTCCAGGGACTGGGGATAAAAGGGAATGATGAGTTATTATTTAATGAGTACAGAGTTTTAGCTTGGGAAGATGAGAAAGTTCTAAAGGTGGACGGTAGAATTTTATTTATGACAGTATAAAAAGTATTTTATGCCATTCAACTGTCCTTAAAAATGGTTACAATTTTATGTTACTTATATTTTACCACAGTTAAAGCGGGGAGAGAGGTAGATGGGGCGGGGGACAGAATGGAAGATAGACTGCGGTCTAACCTAGGGAATATGGGAATCCCAGAAAGACAGAGTTGAGAAAATGAAGGAGAAGCAATAACAGAAAATGGCTGAGAATTTTCCAGAACTGATAAAGGATAGGAATATACAGATACAAGAAATATAATGAACCAACATTGTAGTGAAACTATTAAATGCCAAAAATAAAGAGCAGTCAGAGAGGAAAGACAGATTCCCTAAAAGAAAGGATAAACAGATGATGCACTTTTCAAAAACAGAAGCCAGAAAAAGCAGAATTAAATCTTCAGATTGAGAAACAAAACAGTCAACTTAGAATTATGTATGGAGCAAAACTATCGTATAAGAAGGAGAACAAAATAAAAGTGTTTTCAGATAAACCTAAAGATTGTTCATCACCAAGAGACAGTCATCAAAGCACCATCTAGGACACAAAGCATTTCAGGAACAATAAGGATGATCTCGGAATATATATTTGAGAAGAAGCAATGGAAAGCCAAAAATTGTCAGAATTTGGGGGACCTGGGTGGCTCAGTGGGTTAAAGCCTCTGCTTTTGGCTCAGGTCATGATCCCAGGGTCCTGGGATTGAGCCCCGCATTGGGCTCTCTGCTCAGCAGGGAGCCTGCTTCCTCCTCCCTCTCTGCCTGCCTCTCTGCCTACTTGTGATCTCTGTCTGTCAAATAAATAAATAAAATATTAAAAAAAAATTGTCAGAATTTGTAGATAAATTAAAACACTGTTCATATAAAATAACAACAGGTTTAAATAATAGGTTTAAAAAAGACAGCATTAAATAACATCAGTCAGAAGGGATGGATGAAAGTCAAAATGCTCTACGGTCCCTGTAGATACCTAGACTAATAGAAACAGAATAGAACCAGAAAACTGACCCATACATCAACAACAGGCAATTCAATGAGGGGGAAAAAAATCACTGTAAAAATTCAAGGGTAGCCATTAGGATAAGAGAAAAACAATAAATTCCAACTCAATGAGGAGAAGAAAAGAAGAAGGATTCAATCCTCTCAAAAGAAGTAAAATTAGAAAGAATTTTAGAAAAAGACAAATGAAATTACAAACAAGTCCATGCATGTTAATTATCATAATAAATGTGAATAACTAATCTTTCTAGTTAAAAGACAAGAGATGTCAGATTTTACTTAAAAAGAAAGGGAAGAAAGGCAATAAAGCTAAGCACTATTTTAAAAGATACTTGTAAAATACAAACTCTACAGGATGCGAAGAAATCCTACTGAAATCCCAACTAACTCTCCTGTAGAAATTGACAAGTGGATTCCAAATGGAAATGCAAAGGCCTAAAAGAATCAAAACAATTTTTAAAAAGAACAAAGTTGCAGGACTTTCCTTACATGGTTTCAAATCTTACAAGAATAGGTGGTAGTGGCATGAAGACAGATTTATAGATTAATGAAATAAAACAGAGTCAGGAAATCGACCCCCACACATATCATTGGTGACAAGGCAATTCAATGAGGGAAAAAATAGCTTTTTCAACCAACAGTGCTAGGCAGAGTTTCTCAATATTGGTACTTTCCACATTTTGGACCAGATGATGCTTTGTGGTGAGGGGCTGTCCCAAACACTGAAGGATATTTAGCAACATCCTCGGCTCTACCCACCAGATGCTGGAAGTACTCCTTCCTCAGTTGTGACAACCAAAAATGTCTCCAGACATTATCAAATGTCCTCTGGGAGGCAAAATCACTCTCAGGTGAGAATTACTAGGCTCGAATTAGATATCCATATGAAAGAAGAACGAACTTTGATCCAAACCTCACATCTTGTAACATAAAAACTTGAAATGAAGTTCCATAGTAAAGTTAAAACTATAAAACCTCTAGATCAGGGTTTCTCAACACAAGCATTACAGACACTTTGGGCTGGATAATTGTTGTGGGAGATGTCATGTGCATTGCTGATGCTTAGTACATCCCTGGCCTCTAGCCGATAAATACCAGCAGCATTTGCCCACTTGTGACAACAAAAAATGTCTCCAGACATTGCTAAAATCCATGGGGCAGGGTTAAAAGTAAAAGTGATCCCAGATGGGAACCACTTGGGGTCAGCAAAGATTTCTATACTAGAACACATAAAAGCACCAACCATAAAACATTCTGAAAAATGAGACTTCATTAAAATTAAAATTCTGTTGAGCTATACTCTTAAAAACATTAAAAAACACGTCACAAACTGGAGAAAACTACATATATAATAGACTTGTATTCAGAATATATAAAGATTTCAAGACTCAATAAAAATAAAAACCAACAGGGGAACCTGGGTGGTTCAGTGGGTTAAGCCTCTGCCTTTGGCTCAGGTCATGATCTCAGGGTCCTGGGATCGAACCCTGCATCAGGCGCTCTGCTCAGCGGGGAGCCTGCTTCCCCCTCCCCTCTGCCTGCCCCTCTGCCTACTTGTGATCTCTCTCTCTCTGTCAAATAAATAAATAAAATCTTTTAAAAATATATTAAAAAAAACAATAAAATCAGCCAAATATTTTAAAACATCATCACTCATTAGGGAAATGCAAACTAGAGCCATAATGAGACACCACTACACACCTATGAGGTTGTTCAAATGTAAAAAGATTACTAGTATTTGGGAATGCAAACTGGTGTAGCCACCCTGGAAGACAGTATGGAGGTTCCCCAAAAAGTTAAAAATATAACTATCCTAGGATCCAGCAATTATAAACTAGGTATTTACTGAAAGGATACAAAAATACATATTTGAAGGGGTATATGTGCCCTGACGTTTACAGCAGCATTATCAACAACAGCCAAACTATGGAAAGAACACAAGTATGGAAAAAGAAAATGTGGTGTGTGTGTGTATATATAAACACACACAGACACACACACACATATATGTATATGTACACACATATATACTATATACACATAAAGGAATACTACTCAGTCATCAAAAAAGAATGAAATCTTGTCATTTGCAACAATGCAGATGGAGATAAAAGTGTATTATGCTATGTGAAATAAATCAGAAAAAGACAATACCCTATGACTTCATTTATATGTGGAATTTAAGAAACAAAACAGGTAAACATATAGGGAAAAAGAAAGAGAAAGGGAAACCATGAGAAATTCAATGATAGAAAACAAACAGAGCTGATGGAGGGAGGTGGTGAAAGATGTGCTAAATGGGTGATGGACATTGAAGAGGGAACTTGTAATGATGAGCACTGGGTGTTATATGTAAGTGACAGATCACTAAATCCTACTCCTGAAACCAATGTTATACTCTATGTTAACTAACAAGAATTTAAATAAAAATATGAAAAATAAAAAACTGCATGGGTGTGACTACGGTCATCAACAGGAAGAAAGATGAAACCTGAGGTCAAAACTTTACTTTTCTTTAATTAAAAAAAAAAAAAAAAAAAAAAAGCAGGGGAGAATAGGGAGAACATATAAAAAAAACTTTTCCAAACTGTTTTCAGTATCCTATTGCTTGACAGTACTAGTAATATTATTCTAAGATTGTTATGAGTATAATGAGGTATAAAGTAAGTGAGATACATGTAGTATTTTTTCTTTACATCAATATTTCCTAGCTCCATTGACTAAAATATTCTCAGAAACAATGATCAATCCAGGAGCAATGAGCATCCCCAGTTACCCAGACTGTAGTCCTGAAATACCACTTGCCACTGAAAGAAACAAAGGCTCTGGAGAATTGGTGATACCGGAGTTGAGAAAGGAAATGTACAAAACAAGCCCTAAAGACTACCACAGTGATTCAAAAAGACTCAAAACCTCTATGAAGAGCAGTCACTGGCTAAAGCTGGTATTATTTGAGCTTCAAAAAGAGTAATTACAGTGGACTCAAACCCATAATATTTTTTAAAAAAGAAAACACTGATCAACATTGGAAAAGAAGGAATCAATTTTTTAAAACTGACATATAAAGGGAAAGAATCTAGCATTTTTTTCTGCTACATGGATGGGGAAACCACACAGATGAGGGAAAATATATCTTAATAAAATATTTCAACCAGTAAATACAATAAATTATGCAACTAGAATCCTATGATTTTTATATACCCCAGTGAATGAATAGATCTAGGCATCGATCATGAACAGTGGCAACCACAAAAAAGAAACAACCAGATATACGTGCCACCTGATTAAAGAACACAACGTCTATGTGTTGAACCCATTTAGCAAAGACTAATTCTGATCAAGCTTCCAGATCCCAACAACAATTTGTAAGAAATACAGAGAAAAGAGGAACATGTTGAATGTCACTGTGAATAAACAATCATCAAAATCTAGACCATGGGAAATTTTACAGGTCAAATGACTGAAGTTCTTAGAAAGATGAAGTTGTTTTTTTTTAAAGTTTTTATTTATTTATTTGACAGATCACAAGTAGGCAGAGAGGCAGGCAAAGAGAGGGGGAAGCAGGCTCCCTGCTGAACAGAGAGCCCGACATGGGGCCTGATCCCAGGACCCCAAGATCACCTGAGCTGAAGGCAGAGGATCAACCCACTGAGCCACCCAGGCTCCCCTACAAAGATGAAGTTTAAGGAAAAGAAAGGAATGGAGGGGGAACTTGTAGATTAAAAGAGACCATTTTATCAAATAAAAGAAAAAGTTTCCAACATACATAATGCATAAAATTTGAAAGAACTCCCACATATCAACAACAAAAAGAAAATCCAGTAGAATATAGGGCAAAACGTGAACAGCTGATTCATAAGAAATAATCAATTAGCATATGAAAAGATGCAAAGTCTTATTACATATATAATACCATATCCTCTAGATTGCCTAAAACTGAAATGACCACCATGTAAGTTTTAACTTCTTCAAGTTAATATCCTCATAAGGACCAACAAAACTCTCACAGGCAGACTGTAAAATGGTGCAACCCTTTAGAAAATAGTTGGACATTTACTAATGTTGAAGATATGCATATACTCTATGACTCAACAATTCCAAGAGACATGTATGAGAACTTTCATAGGAGCACTGCTTAGAAAAGCTCCAAAAAGGAAACAACTCAAACTCTGATCAACAGAATAAATTGCAGTTTATTCATATAATGTAATAATGCACAGAAATGAAAGTGAATGAACTCCAACTACAAACTTATATGCAGATAAATCTCACAAACATAATGAGTGAAGGAAGAATTCTGTTCACATAAAACTCAAAGGCAGGCAAAAGTGAGCTCAAAGAACTACCAAATAAAGTGCATGGACATTAGCAACACCAAACTTATGACAGTGATTACTTCTTCACAAAGGGACAATGTTATTATTAGGAGGGACAGAGGGAGCTTCTGGGTTACTGGGAATGTTTTATTTCTTGACTTGGAAGAGAGCTACATAGGTGTTCACTATATAATTATGTGTTAAGCTGAATATATTCATTCTATATACTTTTCTATAAATATATAGCATTTCATAATATAAAATTAAAATTTTAAAACACTAAAAAAATCAGAAAAATATCAGTGAACCTTTAGGGTGGAGATGTAAATTGGACAAAATATACTGCTAAGTCAATGTGACTAAAAAATAAGACAATGCTGATTGTTAGCTATCAAATAATGTACTTTGTTAATGAACACTTTCATATTTGCTAAATAATTACAACGAGCACTTGAGAATGTATTGTGTGTCAGGCATATTTAGTCATTAGGATCACAGCAGTGCACTAAAAAGCACTTATATATAGGTGTTATGGAGAAAGACAATAAAAAAAATAAAACATGGTAAAGGGAACGCTGAAAGTGATGCTATTTGTTACAAGGTAATTAGGAATATCCTAATTGATAGTTGGCATCTGAACAGAGAGACTTAAATCAAGGAACTAATCCATGCACTTATCTGGGGGAAAGCTTGCCAGAAAAATGGGAAGAGCCTATAAAGGCCTTAAAGCAGGACCATGCTTGGAATATTCAAGTAACACAAAGAGGTCAGTAGGCTGGAGCAGATAGAGAGGGAGTTATGTAGAAGATGAAGCAAGCTGGGCTGGGGTCAGGGGATTGGGGGAGTGTGATCATATAGGGCATTATACAACTTTGTAAAGACCCTCTCTTTCTTCCTTTTTTTTTTTTTTTTAAGATTTTATTTATTTGACAGAGAGATCACAAGTAGACAGAGTGGCAGGCAGAGAGAAAGGGGGAAACGGGCTCCCCACTGAGCAGAGAGCCTGATGCGGGGCTCGAACCCAGGACCCTGAGATCATGACCTGAGCCGAATGCAGAGGCTTAACCCACTGAGCCACCCGGGCGTCCCAAGACCCTCTCTTTCTGGGTGAACTGAGAAAACATTTTAAACCATTGACACGAGGGGATGTGACTCAGTTTTAAAATCAGCATTCTCATCCCTTCAAAGACACTATTAAAATAGGAACAGCTACAATTCCTTTTCCATACAGAAAAATATGACACTTGGTTTGAGTGTATCATGTGCAGGTTCAGAGAAAATAAAAATGCAATTCTTCCTTTTATTTAGAAGAATCATTCTTCTGGCTCATATTAACAGCAAAATTTCACCTTAAAATATGTCTAAAAAATGGTAAAACTAATATCTGCTGCTGCCCCTAAATTATAGGTAACAGTTGTTTTATTTGTTTTGAATTGTGGTATAATATACATGAAACTTACCATCTTAACCATTTTTACATTCAGAGTTCAATACTGTTGAGTGGATCACACTGCTATATATGACTAGTTTTCAAGACTTCAAAAAAATTCATACTGGTTTTGGCAGAAAAACTCTAATACAATAATATGTATTAATAGTTACCATTTAAGTAGTGCATTCTGAATTTCTTCTAAGCCCACTGAATGATGGTAGGTACAAAGTATAAAGATATACATGCTTTGCTAATACATTTGCATGAATAATCTAAGTATTAAAAAATGAACTCACAGTTGAAATCCTTCCATTTGGTAGCTGGTTACCATGAAGATAAAGAATACAAATTTATGTGACTAAGTACTAAATGACCATTCAGATTTTTAAGGACCAAGGTGACGCCTTAAACACCCACTCTCTCACAAGAGAAAGCAGTGCATCAGATCAAACCATCCATGTGAATAAAATATAATTCAATTTTAGTAGTTCAATCAGTAAAAGAAAAAAAATATGGATATACTACTAGTGTATATGATTTTGAGGTTCTAATATTTTATTATTAAAATACATGCTGAATAAAAGACCTACACACAATTTGATCTCTCAATTGATAATACTGGTATCTTTATATGATTGTGGCAGGAGCATCACACATTTTAAAATGCTGTTATTGCCTATTCCTTGCCAGTTTAAATAAATGATTTTTTTTTTTTTTTTTACCTCTGTGAAGAGACGAGCATCCTCAGAAAGCATGTTATAATCCTGTGCACATTTCTTTGCAGAATTCTGCAAAAACTTTAGGAATTCAGTAACTTCTTCATTCACATGTTTTTTCATATCCTGATTTTTAAAAAAGTAGACATGTCTTGGAATAAGAAGCTTGACTAAAAACAACCACTTCTCAAATAATTTGGACATAAAAACTAATAAAAGTATCCTATCCAAAGCAGAAATCAGAGAAAGCGTAAACACTACTATATAATAATGACAAAGTTATTAATACAAACTTCACAATGTATAAAAATTTTGAATCACTATGCAGAACACAGTGAACTATAAAAACATTTGAAACTAGATATTGTCTATCAGCATCGCTTCAATTAAAAAAAAAAACCTAACTCCACAAAAATAGAAGAGCAAATTACTAATATTACATTACTTATTGAGGAATTAAGCTTTTGCACAGAATGCTCTTAGTTAACATAAAAAAGACAAACATCCAAATGGAAAAAATGTGCAAAAAACATGAATAGGCAAGGTATGAAAGAAACAAAAATGGCTTATAAAGAAAGGCTTATTTTCATTAGTAAGCACTGTAAATTAATATAAAACAAAGCATCACCATTTTTTCCATACCAAATTAGAGGCAAAAAGGTAATATCCAGGGTTAGTGAAGATTCTTCTTTTTTAAAGAAAACTTTCAAGCAATAGTGGCATAAACAAATTGGCTTAAACTTTTTGCATAACAATTTACCCATGCATATCTAAGCCTTGAAAAATATGTATAGATTTGATCTGGCAATTTTAAGAATTCATCTCAAGGAAACAATTATAGATAGAACAAAGAGTTTGCAACAAAGATGTTCAACACAGTATCATTTATATAATTGAGAACTTGAAACTACTACTTAAAGTAATCAAACAAAAACTTAAAATTGGTTCAACGAGCAATGTAAAATTGTTCTGCTAGTACTTAAGATGAACTGGAGTGAAATATGCTCAGAACCAGAGCAAAATGCCTGAACTATAACAGAACCAGCAAAAGAATGAAAGCACCAATGCTCTGTCAATTAAACTCCTTAAATTTTTCATTTTTGTGACTAAAACTACACCTAAAAACATGAAAGCAAAGTTAAAATACTTTCTAGCTTTTAAATATTGTTCACTGACACTGAAGAATAGAATACATACCAAGTACTGCAAGTAGTCATTTTTATTTATTCCAACAGCTTTGGAATTTGCAGGAATTTTTGCGTATTTAACCAACAAGTCCACATAACTCCTCTGCTCTCTCTGTGAGAAACGAGAGAAACGAGGATAAGGAACTCTTGGTTTTGGAAGAAGAACCATTCCAACTGTGGTTTTAACTTTTTCCTTTGCTTGAGTTGCTGAACTAACTGCCGGCTCATTTTCTACAGAACTTGCTGATGCATTCAAATTTTCTCCTATACGTCTGGAAAAAAAAATACAATTTACAAATATGTGCTTTTCACATGAAGATTACTATCATGGAACTTCATGATTCTCAATCACCAGGGAGAATATAGCGTGATTAACATAGTAAATTCTGGATTATTATCTAACTCTGCCACCTGCATTTTGATGTTTAGCCATTTGGTGTAAATTAAGTATTCTGCAGGATAGGATCACACTACAAGTTTACCTTCAATTATCTGACAGAGAGGAAAAGGCAAAATCCTTAGACAAGTTATTCAATTTGGAACTTTTTCTCCTTTATTCAACAGACGAAAACTGCTCTTGCCAATTATAATTGCAGATATTTCATGTTCACCTTTATTATAATGCAAGTTGTTTTCAAAAGCTTAAATTCTTCAGTAAGCTGTATTAGTTAATATGGTGAACAAAAGCCACTAGAAGTAGAATATGCTTAGGTTACAGGTTCACAAACTCGCTGAGACTCTAAATTTTCTAGTTTCCTTAATTACTTCAAGATTTAAAATGAAAATTCCAACCCTGTATTCCACATTTTATGGAAGCAATAGTGGTTTTAGAAAAGTTGAACAATCCTCATCACCCATACATGACTGAGTCCACGGAAGTGTCTTTATGGTTTGAATGAACCTAAAAAGTCTGGCTTATCTATAAAGAAATGCACTAGAGAAGAAAGTAGTAACTAGAGAACCTGTTACCATATTTATGAAATGATACCCCAATTTCTTAAAAAAAAAAAACCCAAAAAACAAAGAAACCCCAAAACACCTTTCCACAATAGTAAGATACATGAACATGAAAGTTCTTATCTTGTTCATAATTTGTCGCTATTCCTAGTTTCAACTATAGTGACCTACATTTTTAATGAGAAAGTTTTAAAATACACAAATACATATACACATACAACTACACTTCTTTGGTCTCCATAATTCCAATTTCCACCAGAGTAACTGTTCACTATGATTTAGTTCCAAATTAAGCAGCAACAGTAACACAAGAGGAAGGGAAACTAATGAGAAGGATGGAGGTCTGCTGGTTCATTCTTCATTCCCTGTTCATCAATACTTAATGAGTGACTGACTACTGTGTGTCAGCTTATGCTGGACATGGGAACACTACAGTCTGTACTCTCTGAAACTTTACAATCAAGTGAGATCAGACAAACGAATAGGGAAGAAAGATAAGTAAATATGTGTATCAGTAGAGTGTAACTATGGAGATCTCAGGTTTCCAAACTGAATTTACTGAATAGGTAACCAAGAATTCTAGGATAACATGATCAGGGATTAAGAGGGAGAAGGGAAAAGCAGTGAATTGGGGGGAAGGGTGCCCTGGGTGGCTCAGTCAAGTGTCTGCCTTCTGCTCGGGTCATGATCTCAGGATCCTAAGATGGAGCTCCACATCAGGCTCCTTGCTCAGCTCAGCAGGGAACCTGCTTCTCCCTCTTCCTCTGCCTGCTGTTCCCCCCTGCTTGTGCTCTCTATCAAATAAATAAAATCTTAAAAAAAAAAATCTAACCTTGTTCATTTTAGCTGGCACATCTGCCTACTTCATTATACCTTCTAGTGCAATAGTACCTATGCATTTACATATTAAAATATATAAATGATTTTCTTTGATTTCACATTTATATATCTAAGACGTTATTTTAAATAATGTCTGTGGCTATTATTACCTATGAATTTTAATTCAGGCTAGCAAAGGAGGTATCTTATTTCTCATAAATATTTGTTACAAAAAGTGGGAGGGTGTTGGTCTGATAAGGCTGAGAATTATTAATCTAGATCTGTGTCTGGACAAAGGTGTGTCAAATCAGCTTTATAATACTAGAATAATTATGGTAAAAGTGCCAAGATTCTTAGAAAAATAAAACTTAAAAACTTAAGGCCCTAAAATAAAGCAAAATATCCAGCCCCACCCTATAAGAGCTAAATTAAAGATGGAAAACTAATCAAGAGAGCTGGTTAGTGACTGGGAAAAGAATTTTGGAAATTAAAATAAGGAAGCTTAGATTGGCTCTGAAAATAATACAGGTGAAAGAAGACATACTTAGCTACTAAAGTTTCTCAATAACTGTATAAAAATAAGCACATTTTAGGTTAACAAAATGAATATTAACTGCTGATCTTGGGAGAAATGTATTACAGCAAATTGATTTCTCACTAGAAAATGTCTTGAGAGCTATTCAAACCTAACAGTATTGTGTCCGCAACTCTTAACAATACTGCTTCACAGCTGTCTCTCTGAATATGAGAACATGTCTGTCCTTGTGGCACAAACTGGCAAATTTAATTAAGCTGCTGCAGCAACAAGATGCTGACTCAGATATGCCAGAGTAGGAATGTCAAGAAATTCTAGCAGTTTAAATTGGCTACATTCAGCAAAGAATGAAATGGCAGCACATCAAGATCATTTCCGAGTGCAGTGCTGTCAAAATCTTCATCAGGGTGCAAGCCAAAAGCATCTGACAGGGTTTCTCTATCCACATTTACAGCATTATATTTTATTTTAGTTGATGGTTTGAAGTTTTCCCCCTTCATTTTGTCAACCACCTATTCTCTTTTTTTGCTTCAAGTTTCTTAAAAAAAAAAAAAAAAAAAAAAAAAAAAAAGGCAGAATTCAAACTTTTAGTCTCCTATGCTTCAAGTCTACTGGTTTGGGTTGCTTCTTTAAGTAGCATTTGGAAATGGTGCTTCTAGCCCCCATCTAAAGTCTACCTATACCTCCTGAATTTGATTTATACTTTTCTATATTAAACATGTTAAAATTTCATAATTTTTATTTGAAGCCACTTTCCCCATTGTTGGCTCAAAACTCATTTATAAGTGTCTACAACCAAAACTTTAATTTAAAAAATGGTAAATGTTTACCTTCCAGTAGAGGGAGAAGGGTTGAATAAAAACCTCCTACTGTAGAAAGCAGAGTAATTAGAAGTATTTTCCCAAATATGTTAGAGAACACAAAAAAGCACAAAATTAGGGCTAATAAAAATTTTACATTTTTCCTAATTTTTCCACTAATAAAATGTCTGTAAATTAATAATCTGAAAATCCACTCCTTACTGTAACAAGACTTAATAAAATTCAATGTGAGCAAAAAAGATTAGAAACATATGAAATCAGTGCCTTAGGTCTTTATTTTTTCTATGCTAAAAGGTAAATTATACTAATTATTTTGTGCTATACAGAAATATAAAGAAAAACAAAGCATATTCTAAGAAGAAAATATTTTAGAAGCTGTATGCAATTGCCAGCGAGATGTCATCTCCCTTATATAATTTAGACTATAACCCACACCTATGACATGCTGACTAGAGCTAAATTTGAGAACAATTAAAATAATTAAGAAGCAGTACAGGATGAAGATTAATGTTAAAAATTTTTAGTCTGAAAAGATGAAGGCTGAGATAAAAGAACATAGAGTGGTGAGAAGTTTTTGTTTTCTGTTTTTTTAAGATACATGTTCATTTTACTTTCAAAAAAAGGTGAAGATATGCATTTTTACCCTCATCTTCCAGGATACTAGAATTGGTAGATACTCTTTGATTCAAATAAACAAAGGCAATTTTCTGATAATAAGTTTTAAGAAATTAAAAAAATAAATTAAGTTATCCTCAAGAAATGGTACAAGTTGAATAACATATATTTTTAAAAATCCTTGGATGCATTTATGTGGGATCTACTCAACCTTCTATAAGTGATATTAGCAAAGACAATATAATTACGCACTTAGGCAAGAATGTTGCTTTTAAAATCGCCTCTTTTTACAACATCTACTTGCTTTTATGTGAACTTACTTATTCATCTGATGAATCAAAAAAGCCCTTTTTAAAAAATGTTTTCAATGGCATTCTGGTAGCATCTATCAAAACAAAAAATATATACGTATTTTCTCTTATAGGAATTTATCCTACTTAATACCAGCATATATATAAAAAGGATGCTCAGTGTTTTAATAAGAAAGGAATGGAAACAACCTATAAATGAGTATCAGTGGGGTCTATTGATTGATTCCACAGACATTCTTAAAGGTTCAGATGCAAAAGTATGGGTTGAGAGTATAAAATCAGTATTTCTTTTTTTTTTCTTTTTTATTAAAAAAATTTTTTTTAATGTTATGTTAGTCACCATATAGTAGTACATCATTAGTTTTTGAACAAATATTTTGTACAAACATCATTAGTTTTAGTACATCATTTAGCTTTCCATTCTTGCCATGGTTCATTGTTTGCATATAACACCCAGTGCTCCATGCCAAATCAGTATTTCTTAAAAGCTCCAGAGTATAATGAGCCAATATGGCAAAGGAGACTGAGAAATACCACCATCACCATAAAACTAGGAGAGTGAGAGATCTTCATAGTCGAGAGGCCACCGATGATCTTGAGAGGGGAAGTTTTAGTAGACTAGTGAGGGTGGAGGCCAGATTAGAGGGGGATGTTCAGTGAAAGCAAACAGTGAGATGTGCAACCAAGTGTTTTATTAATCCATTCTCCCAATCTGCCTTTTGACTGAGAGTTTAATTCATTTAAAGTAATTATTGACAGGGAGGGACTTACTATTATTGCCATTTTGTTAAACATTTTTTGCATGTCATAGTTTTTTGCCCTCATTTCCTCCCGGCAAACACATACAAGTTTTTCAAGAAATCTAAGTACAAATAACAGAAGAGGTAAGAAAGTAACACTGAGTCCAGGGATTGAGACAGGAAAAATCTGTGCACCTTTAAACACTGATCAAGAAAAAATGAAAATATAGCAGTAGGAAGGGATGCTAATTGACAGAAAGGGTACTGAGAAGGCAGGAACAGATGGGGACCCATTCCAAACAGAGGCTAGAAATATGCTTCCTCAATTGCAAAATGAATGGAGAAGGATGAAAGTAAATGTTGAGCTCCTCTAGAGAAGCTTCCCATTCCTCACTTGACATATTTACAGTCCATTCTAATAAACCCAATTGGTTTCAAGCCTCATCCACAACAGAGTAGAAATAGCCAATCACAAAGGAAAGAGCTGTTACAGGCAAGCAAGCAGTAAGAAGGGAAAATTATCATTCAATAGGCATGCTCATATCAGAGAGGAAAAAAATCTCTGGAAATTTAGCAGTATCTATTAAAATATAAAATGCTTATGCCATCTGATTGAACTCAATTTCTATGAAATTATAAAAATTATTATAAAATTTTTTCAATGAATTATTTATAATTACAAAAAAGAGGAACACATTTTGCAATATCAGACTAGCTAAATAAGTTAAAAGTATATCTATATAATGAAGTATTATGCAACAATTAAGATTAAGCTATATATAGAGGCATGGAAAGATACATGAAATATTATTTTAAATGAAAAAAGCAAACTGCAAAACAGTTTTATAGTATTTTACATTATTTATAGTATGATTTCATTTTTGTTTTTATATCTGTGTGGATAAAGGTACAAAAAGATTTGTTAATATATATCTATATATACAAATACACATATACCAAAGACTAGTCATCTTTGGGTACTGGATTCTTCCATTTTTTAAATTTTTACATTTTTAGAATTTGAATGTTTAATAGTGGATACAGATATGAAACTTCAATCGTCAGAAAAATAACAGTGAAATATGAAAATAAACAATAAAATAAATGAATATATTACCTGTTAGATAAAACACACAGTTCTTTTAAACTTGGAGCCATGGAATGGTCTTTATAATTTTCTCGAGAGAAAAATGTCTTAAGGCCATTTTTAGGGGAAACATCCCTGTGAAACAAAGTAATTTACTTATATTTGAAAACTCAAAATCTCATGCTAGACTAAGCAGCATAATGGTACAATTGTAGTTTACAACTACATGCCCCCTACAGCCCCTTTCCTAGATAATCTCCTCTTAATAATTTTAATTTCATGTATCAGATGTTTGAGTTTAGATGTTTTACTTGGATAGCTTTTAGTCTAGGCTCAATCTGAAACTCTCCAGTTCAAATAATCAGCCTTGCTTTTTCTATTAATACCCAAGTAAAGGGGCGCCTGGGTGACTCAGTGGGTTAAGCCTCTCCCTTCAGCTCAGGTCATGATCTCAGGGTCCTGGGAGTGAGCCCACATCAGGCTCTCTGCTCATCAAGGAGCCTGCTTCCCCCTCTCTCTGCCTGTGTCTCCACCTACTTGTGATCTCTGTCAAATAAATAAATAAAATCTTTTAAAAAAATACCCAATTAAACATCAGAGATACTTAAGAGTTAAAGACAGAACAGACTGAGGTAGAGTAAGAGTCTGTCAGGGGCAGGGCTCACCTCAGGCTCTGTGGCATAACATTTAAGATGTTTGGTTGCTGAAAGAAAATACTTCTCAACTTTATTTTGTTTCATGCATTATTGTGCCAGGTCACAAGACAGCAGCTACAAAGACTAACTACCCTACCTATTCTCATTAACTTGGCAAATGTGATAAATGGTGTGCCTCAGCTAAAACCACTTCTAAAGTCTTATATGATTTTCTGTAACATCATAATTAGACATAACATATTACATAAAGAACCAATAAATGCTGGTTGAAGGAATTAAAAACAATGAGAACCATAACCTAGAAAGGACAAAGATTATTAAGATTCTGTGGAAAAACGTAGTTCCAAGGGCTACAATACTGTGCAAAGGCTGTAAACTACATTTGGTTTCATGATGTTAATGGCATTTAAGAGCATCTGTGCAGCATCTGAACACATTAATTATGGTAAGGAGCTTAAATGTATACAACTCCTAAAATTTAAAACAGAACAATCTATTAAATGGTAACTTCTGGCTGGCCCATTTCCACACAGGAAATTTTAGCATTATTTACCCCACACTGATTGTTTTTAAAGGTGTTTATCAAAAAAGCAAACAAACAAAAACCCCACAACTATGGTTAAAGTATAAATGATAAAAATTAGAATGTCTTGCTTGCTATGCAAGTGTAATTTATTACGTGTTATGGTACTGTTTCTGTGAAAGCTCATTAAGTTATAAGTTTTTTTTTTTTTAAGATTTTATTTATTTGTTTGACAGAGATCACAAGTAGGCAGAGAGGCAGGCAGAGAGGTAGACAGGAGGAAGCAGGCTCCCCGCTGAGCAGAGAGCAGCATGTGGGGCTCAATCCCAGGATCCTGGCATCATGACCTAGAGCCAAAGGCAGAGGCTTTAACCCACTGAGCCACCCAGGCACCCCAGTTAAAAGGTTTTTGCAGGGATGCCTGGGTGGCTCAGTTGGTTAAATGGCTGCCTTCAGCTCAGGTCATGATCCCAGCGTCCTGGGATCGAGTCCCACATCGGGCTCCTTGCTCAGCAGGGAGCCTGCTTCTCCCTCTGCCTCTGCCTACCACTCTGTCTGCCTGTGCTCTCTCTCTCCTCTAACAAATTTAAAAAAAAAAAAAGAGGTTTTTGCATATCATACAAAAACAAACTCATGGGCTCAAGGACAGTGAGCTCCTTGGGAGGAAGGGAGCACTGTTTGCAAAAACAAACAAACAAAAAACTTATTGAGCTCATACTGATTGAATCTTATGATTCAATCAGGTACTATATTAAGTCATCTTTGTCATCTCTTGTAACTTTAGTATTCCTCTTTGGCTAGCGAACAGTGGATGCTCAGTAAATCTGTGTTAAGTTGATTTAGAACAGCACATGTGTTAGAGCCCTACAGAACTACACTTACCAAGTCTTCTATTTGTGAAGTTCTCATACACTTCTAAAACAGTCTATGCATTTATATTATCACTTGGGTATAGGTTTTCATATAATAAAATGAAGCTTGTCTCTTCTTAAAGAGGGTCTTTCTATTAGTTGTACAGAAATAGGCAAGGTTCTTGGAACGCAAGAGAGTCCTAGCCTCTCTCCTTCACTAAGAGACGAACGAAAAATAATAACAACATGATGGAGTTATATCTAGTAGCAATGTGAGTGATGAACTTTTATCATTTTAGGAGGGAAGTGCAATCAGCTATGACTCAAAAGTACTCAGTACGTGCAAGTAAGACCAGGGTATAGTTTGAGCCACTAGTTATCTTCTTTTTGTTTCCTCCAAATCTCTCCAGGCCAGAAACCCTCCTTTCCTAATCCAGCCACCAGTCCCACTTCACTCCTCTTTAGATTTCAAACAGATTTAACTCACCAGTTCAGCCTTGGTTCACCCATGGCCATCATGGAGCTCATATTCCTAGGTTTCTGCTTCACTCTATCTCACAATTCTGCTGCCTGGCAGTGGAGACTCCAGCGGAGGCAGAATTTCTCCAGAATCTACACTCAACTGAGGAAAAACAAAAGGTCAAGATCAAAAGCAGGTGACTGGCTGAGCCAGGGGCTGTTAACTTAAGTGTGTAAGAACCTGTAACACCTACCCTCAACTGACAGGGACACCTAAAACAGAATACAGCACACTGATGAATACTCCCCAGGTTCTTTGCAGTAGAACAGTAAGGCTGATGTAGGAGTCCTTTTCCATTTAACTTACTCCAGTAAGGTAACTTTCAGAACACTCACTGTGGAAATAAAGAGTCAAAACTGAATGGTGTTCTCATTGTTTACATACTAGATCACTTAAGGACATGGAGCTTAAGTCTTAACTCAGCTCCCCTCTATTCCTTTACTGCCCAAATAAATCTTGCTTCCGTTTTCCCAATCATACACAGTTGTGGGACAAGATTCTGGCAAGCAATGCTGGACAAAATCTCCCTGGAAATCAAGAATCTTTCAAAAGGAACCTCACTTTTGAGGAGACTGAGGTCCAGGTGACTTAAATGACATTTCACAGAATCATACAAAGGAATCACCTGGATGGCAAATCTGACTTGACCACTCTACGTTCTGTGCTTCTCCTGTTACCCCCAAATGTACCGATAAAGTAGTATGTGAGAACCTAGCAGTCAAATTTAGGAGTCGGTCTCTCCTGACAGGCCTGACCTGCCCCCAAATAATCCACCTCTCACATTATGACCCCGTCTGGGGTTGGGGTGGGGGAGTTAAGGAAGACAAAAGGAATGGCTGAGGGAGAGGGGACGGAAGGAGAAACAAGGTTCCAGTAAGACAAGTAAAGGGGCGAGCAAAGCCGGGGGGGGAGGGGGCCGCGCCAAAACCTGGAGCGGAGGGTCCTGGCCTGGCCGAGGGGGCCGCCATGTTCCCTCCTCCCGCCCTCACGAGCGTGCCTGCATGCAAGGCAGCGCCCTCCCTTCCGCGTCTCGGCTGCAAGGCATCCTTTCCGCCCACCTCGTGGTCCGCGGCGGCTCTGACCCGGGCCGCGGCCCCCACTCCTCACATTGTCGCTCGCGCTCTCGGAAGGCCTTATTTAAAGGACGTGGCCGCGCCGCCTCGGACCTGCGTAATGACGTCATCAGCGATGCGGCGGGCGGGGTCCGTGTTCTCTCCACTGCTGTACTCCGGGTACGTCGACTGGAAACTGTGAGGCTGGTTTTGCTGGGGCTATGCCCGCGGAAGGGGCTAGGGGCTATGCGTTGTCCTAGAAAAGTCCTTGACTTTCAGGGGATGATAAGTTAGAAGAGGGACAGGCGACAAGTACAGTCCTGGGAAGACCTAAACAGACTTGGTTGTGACCTTAGGCAAATGTATTAGTTTCCCTATCCCTGTTTCCTCATCTGTAAAATGGAGCTATTAGCACCTCCCTAGGGTTTTGGAAAGGATTAAGTGAAATAATGGATGAAGCTGTGCTCTGCATGGTACTTGGCATATAATAGCACCTCCACTCCATCCCCACTCTATTTCCAGATGTCAGTTTCTACCAGCAACCACTCTGGTGGCTCCCCACTAATTTTATTTTCATTCACTAAGGAAATATTTATTGAGCACTTTAAAATTTGTGTTTGGTGCTGGGTACACATAGGACTAAGGTCCAATACCCGTGTTTCCAAGAGCTTTTGATCATTGGGTTTCTTTCACATTAAAAAATATAAAGCAACATAGAAAGTAGTAAGCTCCTTAAGAGAGATTGTATGAGTTCATAGAGGGAGAGACATTACTAAAGAGAGGGACAGAAAGCCGCTTTGGATAGCTGAAGATATATAATGAATACTTACATGTCAGTTACCACATTGGGAACTTGATATGGCAGCTCATTTGAAGAATTTGAAATATGTAGATTATGGGAAAGGGCATTCTAGAAAGAGACCAGCACAAGAAACTGCGTAAACCTATTGCATGAACAAGTCCAGTTTGTATGCTAGCAGAAAAGCATGTTTTAAATTTTACAATGATTTATGATACTGTTTAAATAATGTTTACAGAGAAATTATACTTCTATTAAAAATCTGCCTTGAATACAGTGACCCTTAGGTAATTTGTTTTGCCAGGAATGCAAGGACTATAAAGAGTAGTAGAGGAAAAGGGTTTGAAAAATAGATTGAGATTAAGCCACAGAAGAACATATAAGCCAGACTCAGGATTCTGACTTTATTGTACAAGAAATAAAATGCTGGACTGTGGAGTGGAGGTTGCTTAGCAGAGGAATGACACAGTGGGAGTTTCTATATTTCAGGAAAGTTTATCTGGCAATGTATTGAATGAGTTGTAGGGAAGAGGCAGGTTAGGAGACAATGCTTGTGAATACTTGCTAATCAGCTGAACAATGGCTGACACTGTACTGGTAGCCTGTATCAGGTGAGTGATGTTGACAGCCTGTGCTAGGACAGAGATGGACATCAAGGCAGTGTAGAATTCCATGTGTTGGGTACTATCTCATAAAGCATGCAGTCAGAGAGAATTGAGAGTCCTGTCCTACTCTTTAACAGCTGCTTAAGAAACAGCTCAAGAATTGTTCAAGCACTTAGGCTGCTGGTATCAGCCCATAGTAGTGTGTTATGGTAACATCACCAGGCATGAGCTGTGTTGAGATTACAGATTATCATCAAAGAGCATGCTCTGATTTGGTGTATTTGATTTCTGGTGGTTGCAGGATAGCACACAGAATCAGAATTTTTAGAACCAGAAGGAACTTTGGAGATTACCTAGTCCAACTTATTTTCCTGATAAAGAAACTGAGGCCCAGGTTGTCAAATGACTTTTCCAACATTAAATGATCAGTGATAGAATGGATACTAAAAATCAGGTCTTATAACTCTTACCATTACAATACATTAGATACATGTATCCTTTCTTCTTTATGCTCTACTTGTGAGCCAGAAGCAGTTTAGTGAAAACAACATAGATTTTTGGAGTCTAGCTGATACCGGTTTTTTCTCAGTTTTCCTGCTCACTGCCAGTGTGATCCTACACATGTGTCTCCTCTTTGAGCCTTTGTTTCCTAATTGGGTAAAGGAGACAGTAATATCTCACCTACAGAGTTGTTGTGAGTATTAGAAGTAACATGTAAAAAGTACATTGCAAAGAGTAGATGTTCAACGTAAAATAGTCAGCATATAGTTTTTTTTTTCTGCCTTCCAAAAACACAAAAACCCACAGTGGAGGTGGCATTGTAAATAGATGATTACAATACAAATAAGAAATGGCACACATACACACACGCACACAACACATGCACACATACACACATAAATATATTGATTCTCTGGGAACACAATGAGGAAGGAACTTACTCTGATGAGACAGCTTAGGTACCAGTTCAGAGAAGTTTAATTTACATTGCATCTTAAAAGGTGAGTTGGAATTCTCTGTGTAGAGAAGGGGTTGTGGGTTTTCAGTAGGGAAAAAGTGCAGAAATGTAAAACAGCACTGCATGTTTTGGGGAAGGGGGAAAGCTACTGCACTGTTGTGTGTGTGGGAAATGAAAGCCATTGGACTGGAAAGGGAGAAGGGGATAGAGACTTCATGCCATATTAGAGAATTTGGACGTTGGACTTTACTCTGGGTGATAGAGAAACCAGTGTGTGTGCCTGTGAGTGCATATTTTTTTTTTTAAGATTTTATTTATTTATTTGACGGAGACACAGCGAGAGAGGGAACACAAGCAGGGGGAATGGGAGAGGAAGAAGCAGGCTTCCCGCTGAGCAAGGAGCCCAATGCAGGGCTCGATCACAGGACCCTGGGATCTTGACCTGAGCCAAAGGCAGACACCCAATGTTTGAGCCACCCAGGCACCCTGTGAGTGCATACTTTTAAAACAGGTTTATTGAGGTATAATCTATGTATCATAAAATTCACCCATTTTATTTGTATCATTCATTAATTTTTAGTAAATGTGTGGAGTTTTACAACCATCAGTCAACGCTGCCAAGTTTTAAAACATTCCATTACCCTGAAAAGGCCTTTGTGTCTTTTTGCAGTTAATCTCTCTACCTACCTTCCAGCCCCAGGCCAACACAAATCTGTTTTCCATCTCTATATATTTGCCTTTTCTGGGCATTTCATATAAGTAAAATTATGCAATATGGATTCTTTCTCTTGGCAGAATATTTTTTGAGATCATCCATGTTGCAATAGGTGTTAGTAGTTTCATTGCTGAATTATAGTGCATTTATGGATATGCCCCATTTTGTTTATCCATGCAATGGTTGACAGACATTAGATGGTTTCCACTCTTTGGCTGTTATGAGTAATGTTGTTATGAGCATCTGTTTACCAGTCTCTGTGTGGACTTTGTATTTTCATTTCTCTTGGGCAGACACCAAGGAGTGGAATTGTTGGACTGTGTGTTAATTTATGTTTAACTCTTTAAGACCCTACCAAACTATTTTCCAAAGTGATCATATTTTATTCTGTGGATTTTTAGGGAGAAGAAAGAGTTGGTTTTCCGTTCTTCCTAAACTGAAAAACAAACTCAGAAGTTGAGTGAGAAATCAATCTCATTTTAAAAGAATTTATAACAGTAGGTACCGGAGTTTATAAAATGTTTCATTGAAACAAATTTCAAAAAAGAACTCTTAAAATGGCAACCACCTAGCTAACTGAAGTTATTACAGTTGCTTCCAGTTGTATTTGTTCTTGTGGACCAAGTCAAGACAGAGAAATATGCATGATCATCTATTTTTTATTAGCACCAAATCATTTTCCTACTGTTTACCTAGTGAACTCCCTCTGCTTGCTTTGCAATGAAGTAAGTCTTGGAGAGTTGATTGTGTGGCAACTACCTCATTCAGGGAATTGCTTCATGAACTTACAATCATCCATAAGGTCCTCTCAGAATGAGAATTCAGAAATAGTTCTCTAGGCAAAAGGTTTTGATCTAGGAATCGATTGAGAGCTATTGGGGGAAATACTGTTGCCAAGAGTAAGTTGTTCAAACCTGGCTTTTCAGCAATAAATGTATTTCAAGTGGGGAGGGAATTATCATTACTCCTGAAAACCAACACAGTGCTCTGGCCCAGGCTATCCGGTTTCAGAGGAGAATGGCTAACATGTTCAAAATTTAATACTCAGAAGATGGTATTTTGTGAAGTATATTTCATAGTGTACTGTATCACATGGTCCCTGTACTAAAAACAAACAACCCAGAACTAACTGTTCATCTGAATGCTGATCTTTTATAGGGGACCTCTAATCCTCCCACAGAGAGAGGCTGATGACCAAAGAGATCATTTCAAGTAAGATAAGCAAGCCATTATTTAGCTTTGTCTTTAGAATACAGTGTGTATTTTATTGGAGGAATAAAGAAAGTATGGTAGAAAAGGTAGGTGTGAGATTTGTTAGGTTACTACCATAATTTTGGGTCAGGATCTTCTTAAAATTAGTTTTTGTTCTTTAAGCACAGAACAATGAATAGTTGAAGCAACTGCTCCCCCACAAAGAGGAAATCATCCTGGAATTAATAATGTTGTTTGAGGAGCCCATTGAGTGGATAAGCAACGAGTGGATTGCTAAGACATGACTATATTTTACTGGAGTATAATAATAGTCCCCTTCCTACGGAGTAAAAAAAAATCCAGAGGCAAAGTCAATGTAGTAAGACTCTTTTATCTCTTTCCAACCTCAGAGATAAATGACATTAGAAAATTAAAAAAGGACTTTCTCCAGCTCACAACTAGTGGTACAGTGAAATTAGAGTGCGTGTTAATTTAGCAGAGGCTTCCGCCAATATTGACAGTCTAGGCTTGCCTTAAGAAAAGTTGAGGATCCATCAGTGTGATTCTTCTGGAATCCAGGAGTGTTCTCTTGACAAAAATTTCGGGCTTCCTCCCATGTTCCTGAAATCCCTTAGGTAAGAAAGTTTTTTTCTTCTCATCTCTGGGAACTTATATGATATTAACAGTCTCTTTTAGACCATGGCTTTGAATAGTGCTGGGCCGCATCTCCACTTTCCTGTTCAAAAGGGGAAGTGAACGTGCCCAGCTGCATCTCAGCACATCAGCAGTTACCTTCCACAGCATATTGTCTTTTCAGAGACCTGTCATGAGAAGCCAAGGCCAGCTCTGTACTGGTCCATTTGACCCTGGGGCATGTTAAAAGTGGAAGTCTAATTTGGGGGGCTAGACTGATCTTGCCTCTTGAGACAAAGCTTAGTAGTAACAGTGCCAAACCAAGACACACTGTGGTCAGGTCTTACTATGATTATTGCTTTTGCTTTTCCCCAAGAGGTTATTAACCCGACATTTGTTTTCCTTTCCAGTTCTCCCATGAGATCGTTAGGTACAGAATGGTAAGAAATCCCTCTTCTGCTCCAGTTATAGTATCCCTCTTGAAGCTGAGCAAGTTAATCCATGATGGAGAGATGAGTGTAAACCATTGTTTTTATCAAAAGGAGCTTTAGGCATGGGTTTGGCCAGAGGCCAGGAGGTGACAGATTTCATAACTCGACCTCCATTATTTCCATTAATTCCCAATTTCCTGAGATACTAGAAGGTGGTGAATATTTACAATTATATAGAACTTGACAGTCTACAAATATTTCACATGCATAATCTCATTCTTCCTCTTCTCTGAGGCAGTTGGAAATAAAAGCAGGAGTAGGGACTGTCACATGAAGCAACTTTGGGAATCAGTTCAAATATTTATTTTCTTGAGTGCAAGAGACACTTAGGTATTGTAGTATGCCTGTGGAGGAAAATGCCAACTCAGTTGCTTTTATTCTGACTTCAGGATATTTTATAATTTGGATGTCCTTGACATTACTTTCAAAATAATTTATGATGAGGTGTTTTGCATCATTAAAATAGTGTGATACTTAGCTGATTTTGAATTTATTAGTTTACTCCTATATAATCTACTCAAGAGGTGGTTGGGTTGGGGTAGGGCAAAGACAGCTCAGGTAAAGTCAGATTTCTGAAAGTCTTTGGCATCATTTCTGACATACCATTTTAATAATTTCCAAAGCAAACATGACAGAGTATGGTGTGCATTCAGGATTTCTCCCCTCCTATACATCAGGGCAGACAACACTAACCAGTCATGGCATTCTTATTTGAGACAGCAAGCAGCCTGAGAATCCTCACTTCTGCATTTCTGGCAGCTACAACCAATCAATAGATATTATCTCACAAGTTCAAACTTCTTTCATTGACTTCTCTGATCCAAAGGGTAGCATGATCCTTCTATACATTTTTCCTTCAGCAAATGGAAATGAATTATTTTTTTTTTTGAAGATTTTATTTATTTGACAGAGGAGAGACAGTGAGAGAGGGAACGCAAGCAGGGGGAGTGGGAGAGAGAGAGAAGCAGGCTTCCCACTGAGCAGAGAGCCCGACGTGGGGCTTGATCCCAGGACCCTGGGATCATGACCTGAGCAGAAGACAGTCGATTAAAAACTGAGCCACCCAGGTGCCCCCAAAATGAATTATTTTTTAAAAAGTACTGTACTACACACCAGTACTTCTCAAACTTTAGTATGCAAACCAATCACTTGGGGATCTTGTAAAAATGCAGATTCTGATTTAGTAGGTCTGGGAAGGTGCCCAGAATTTTGTGTTTCTAATAAGGTGAAGGTCGTAGGTGATGTCAGTGCTACTGATCTGTGGACCACACTTTGAGTAGCAAGGTTCTACTAGCCCATTTTCTGGAGACAAAATGTGAACTAGAAAACTATGTACAAGGCAACTCAATAACCATTAAAGAATAAAAACAAGGCAAGTGTTCCATTAGAAGCTGAAGTTTTATTATAGGATAACAGTACATAAAGCACATCTAAAATTGATGTGTTCAATGCACTTTTAATAAAGGTAATGTAATATTAAAGGTACAGTTTCTAAGTACAATATAACAACATTCATATTAGAATGAAAATCGGAGTATTTAAAAGACAACATTAAATCTCTCTTTTTTTTACAGCTTGTATTTACAAAATGAATCAAAATATTTTTTTTTAAATTGAGGACTCAATAAAATAACAAACAGCTGGAAAGAAGCAGACTACTGTAAGAGTGAATTGAAAAGAAAACCCAATGTAAGTGAAACGTTGGATGATCCTCCAATAAAGATCATTAGCAAAGTTTTAGTACAATACTATTTTTAGGATTCCCATAAATGGCTTGCATTTTTAGTGTGGCAGAAAAGGAGTTTTTACATACTGTACACAAAACAGACAGCATATATTTATAGGTACAGTATTACTGTTTCCAAACTTGCATGTATATTTACAGAAGGCTGAGTTTGTTACTCACAGAGTTTTGTGAAATTTGTGTGCTTAATCTTCAAGACCTACACACAATTAGAATCAGCATTTCATGTGGTCTTTTTAAACGTGGCTTTAATACTTGGTTGTAGAAGAAAGTGTTAACCATAAGGCTTGACATACTTTATAAATTCACCAAAAAAAAAAAAAAATCCCAGGAAAAATTTTTAATTGGGGCACAGTTGTCATTTAACAATTATCAAATGCTGACATGTGCTGGCCATTGTGTAGACACAAAGAGATACAATCTCTACTCTCAGGAAGTTTAGGATACTAAATGGTGCTTAAAAAACAAGCAGAAAAACAGGTTTCAATCTCTAAGTGAAGCAATAAGGAATGATGTGATTTGTAGTAAAAGAGATTTCTCCCTAAACTGTAGCCAATTCACTTTAAAAGGTTAACTATTAGCATTCGCTCTCATTAACCACATGATTGCATTTATAATTAAGGTAACAGCAACTCTTCCATAAAAATGGAAAATGTCTAGAATTGTGGGTAAATATGCAGTGCACGGAAGCCAATAACCATGGCTTGAGAATTTATCACCTTCAATTACAAAAAGTGCAGTAAACAGAAACATTTGCTCTATATTTATAAATTGCTCAAAAATCTTTGCTAAAGATCTTACAAATTCAGTAATATTACAGAACAATTCTAATCAATATTTAATAAGGTTAACTACATCCTTAGTTAGATATTTGATATACTTTGATTTTTAACAATGCCAATAGGTCTTGGGAGAAGAGGAGAAAGAGTTTAACTAAGCTCATTATTAAATGACTTTTAAAATGAAGGTCTTTCGCTCAGTTCATGGAACTGGTTGAGGTCATACTGAAACAGAATGTCCCTTGTCAAATTTGCTTTATGGCCCATGTTCTGCCATGATAGTGGGTGTCTCCATGCTTCTCATGGCTCAGGTAGGAGGGGAAAGGTTTATTCTGCCATCAAGCCACCAAGGATATTTTATATAAATGCCTATTATCTATAATAGGAGATAAGTACACAACTCTGTCAGGTGCCAATAATATAATTCCTTAGTAAGAAAAAAAAAATATTACTCCATTAAACTAGAGTGTTTCTTTAGGATCTTGAAGGCCTGGCAAATTAGTTTTCAGCTCAGAAGATATGGTATAAACCCAAGTAGCAAACATAAAGTAAATGCTAAGAAGTTTTCATATATCCATATTTAAAAGCAAATTCACCCTATAGATGTCAAATATCCATACTAAGGAAGTAATTTTATCCTAATTAAATACACTCTAGAATAATTTATATAATGATATTATGTATTTAAAGAGAAAAGCATGTCCCAAATCCAGCACTCTGATACAGCTGCCAGTTGGGAACAGGTAGATATATATATATATATATGTATATATATACAAATATATAGTTATACTCAGTGAAATTAACAAGACCCAAAGGTGGTATTGTCTAGGAATAAAAGGGATTTTTTTGTTCACAAAAGTAACTTATCTAGCACCACACATCAGAAAAACACAAAAATAGCACACTCTAGTTCTAAACAGCTATGTCTAAAATAGATTATATAGTAAAACCAGTATTATACAGCATATTGTGGAGTTGATAAACAGATAAATATTTGCACTGAGTAGGCTGTTTATAATATAACATTTTCTTATCTATACAGAATGAAAGCCAAAAAGTTAACTGTATAGAGATGTGCAGAACAACATTAAATATTATGACTTAAAAGCAGGGACAAAGGTAAATTTGAAAGAAGAGTAAGAGAGAAAATGTTTACAGGCCATTACAAGTTCTTAAGTTAATAGTAAATAAGGAATCAATTGCTCAAGTTGAAGAAAGCAGTAAACAAGAGATTGCATTTACATGCAGATGTCTAAAATTTGTATTTAAGTCTATGCACAAAAGTCATTTGTTTTATTGCTTGACATTCAGTTATGGCTAGATTATTTAACCTATTTTTTTTTTTTGTACTTTGGAAACAAGAATATTGTTAAAGGTGCCATAAAAATGGACAACATTGAAAACGGTTTGCAAATAAACCACCTAACACTGCAGTTCTTTATACATATTAAAAGCCTTGTCTGGGGTTTGTCATATGTTAAATATATTTAAACTGGGAAAATATGTTGTAGCTTGAAGCCTCCCATTGGCCCAAACATCCAATACAAAAACACATCTCCACAAAAGGAGCAGGCAGACAATACAGGTACATTTAAAGAAGCAGCCAGCTAATGTCCTAATGTTTAAAAATTTACCACTGTTTTATTTGAGATTTCAAACCACTGTGGATAAGAGAATTTTGGATTCAGGAAGATGTGTACAGTACATACAGATTTTTTTGTGTGTGAAATCATATTCACTATATTGCTCAAGAATTATCTGCATTTACATATGCAATCTGTTCAATAATAACCAAGTTCCCAGAAATAGTTTTCATCCACATTAAAGTAATAATGAGTGAGAAAGGAAACACACGGGACACTGGAGAGAGTTTAGTTGCTCTTAGAGAACAACATAATGGTGTGTGCACTGTGTCAAAGCTAATAGCAAGCTGTCTTTCTTCAGTTCTTAGAAGGAAAAAAGTAAAAGAAAATGTGGCAGACACACTAAATGTAAACAGCAAACACGGATTCTGTAGGCATCTGTTGAAAATAGTCATATGCATTTTCTTAACACAAGACCCCATGTTATATTGCATTGCTGAAAAAACATCGTGTTTATTTGGATGGAATATTCTGTCATTCATTTATAAATAAGTAAATGACTGAATGAATGTATTTATTGCTCTAAGATCTGAGGGTCTGGTTAAACATGGAGATCCATCTATGATATTTCCTTGATATAAAGCCAGGCTTTTGGATTACTTTAAAAAAATTATTCTTGAGAGCCTGACAAAACTGATCTTACTTAACAACAAATAAGCAACTGATCCAGAAGTGAAACCATTTGGTTTGTAAAGACATTGTCATCAGCCTTCTCATATCTTAAGAATAAATAGGAGGAAGGCCTCTTTAATCAAATCTGGTGGAACCTCTTTAGTAATAGTAGTGTTTAGGGGTAGAATGAAGATTTACATCATAGATTATTAGCAATAGATCAAGACTTTTCTGTTGCAATTATATTTCTGTTAATAGGGTTCTGTTGTAGCAATCTTTATATAAATAAGACATGGCAATTACATGTTACAATATGTGAAAGTGTCAATAACCTGTGTGTGTGTGTATGTATATATATGTATATATATGCGTATGTATGTATATATATGTATACAAGTATAGAAGTGGAGAGAGAAAGAGAAATTTCTGCCATTTTCCATAGTCTTTATTATCAAAAACAAGGTCAAAGTTTCTTTTTCATCTAAATGACATGGAAAGTTTTCTCAAATTATATTCTGCTATGGTACTAAGAAAATAGTAAAAGCTTCTTCTCAATGTGTGTTCCAGGTATGGAAGAATCAAAGCCAACAGTTATACTGAGGTTCACTGACCTCATGAAAATACATGGAAACATGAGAACGAAGCTATATTGCAAAAACATCCAAATCCTAAAAGCTGGCTCATGGCACTGTTACATCGGTGGGGTTTTTTTTGTCTTTAAACGTTAGCTCTTGTATTGATTCAAGAGATGAAAACTCTAAGTGTAGAAGTAAAAGAACTATATTACATAAGGGATGTTTTGGTTTGCTTCTAGAGGAGAGTGCAATGAAAATAAGTTATTTGCTGGCATTTGAAAAAATGTGTTCAAAGTTTTACCTCTTTCACTGCACTTATAGGCAGGTCTCTCATAACTGGTTTAAACAATTTTTTACATACCATGTAGAATTGGGAAGTTTCTAATATGTAATGCTATGAATTTTGAGGAAGGTAAATGGATTATGTAGGACTGCACTTGAAGTGATGTTCTCTGTTGGTATACTGCCTATTAATTTATCTTGTGAAGATACTGGCATAACTTTATACTGCTTTGGAAGTTATTCAACATTTTAAACCACACAAGACTGAAGAACACATACGTTTTGAACTCAACAAAATGAGACGAGAGTGAAGAGTTTACATACACACACACATGCAGTTCTACACAGTTCACTTGTGCCTTGAGGGATAGTATTATTATCACTATTATTAATAATAAAAAACACAATTTGTCCCAGTAGTACTGGCCACCCTGTTTGAAGAGTTTTAGAAGATCCCTGAGCACATCGTTTCTGACTCTTAACCCCAACTCCAAAGTGATAGGGCTTCTATTGTTGATATCAAGATGGATTGTCATTCACAGTAAGTCAATCATAAGGTGCTTATTTACCCTTTTTTTTTTCACCAATCAGCACAAAGAACTGTCAGAAAATAACTTTTTATTATTATTATCTTAAAATAATAGCACTGGAAGGACACATGATTTAAACAATCAATGTTTGAAAACAGTGGCTTTAGGATTATTATCTGGCTGCCCCTCAACAATAACAAGTGATTCAATCGACATTCCTTAGCCAAAAACAAAAGGCAAAAACAAAAACAAAAACAAAAACAAAAAACCCAAAAAACCAAAACCAAAAACCAAAAAACCAAAACTGTACAAATATGTATTTTTTCCCTGAGGGATCAAGGTACACCCGCAAGTGCTCTATGTACATATTGCACTAGAGAGGAATGAAGAACATGTGCAAAAAAGCAACAATGAGAGAAGCTTACATCCTACTTAAACCTTTTCAATAAAGATTCTACTATGTTGTTTTGCATTTTGGAATGTCGGAACACAAACAGCTATTCCTTAGTCTAAAACTAAAAACACATATTTCTACTATGGCACATTCAATGAAATAAAAAGTTTTCCAAAGACAGATAGACAAATTCCATCAAGAAAATAATACAAAGTTTGTTTGTTTGTATTTTTTTTTTTAGAAAATTACATTTCTTTCTTTGTTTCACATTACAAAATCTTTTTTTTTTTCCTTTACACAAATCACATTTTATTGCAGGAATATTTCAAGTGCCATCAAATATTTATAGAAGGGTTAAAAAAATAGAAGTCTCTCTAAAGTGGTCCAGACAAGGCTTTGTATAGAATAAATCTTTTTTTTTTCCCCATCTTCTAGTTTTGATTTAAGTATTTTGAATACATTTTCTTTTCCATTGACACTTAGTAGCCTAGAAGCGGTCCGACACACACACATCATACACACGAAAACCACACACACACACACACACACTCTCTCTCTCTCTCTCTCTCCCTTCTCACCTGGCCCTCAGCCCACCCCCCTACGCTCACAGAGATCTGGGTATCCACACTATAAAGAACAACCAAACTTAGAAGCAGTGTCTTAAGTTATATTTTCCTTAAGTTAGGAAGGGTGAATTAGGATGCTGAAGACTTTTTAAAAAATCTATAGCTTTAACGCAAATTGGGATGCTGAACACTTAAAAAAAATCCATAGCTTTAACACAATTTGCAAACTGTCCAAAAAAGCACTTTCATCTGCACTTTTGTTTTCATTGTGACCAAGGCCAGGTTCTTCAGAATATAATGCAACCATCTGACACCATTGTAACCAAAAGTATTCAGGCTTTGTACAAAAAGCCTTATGTACCCTCTATGAAAAAACTGTATTAAAGGCATCATAGGAGCTGGGATAACAATGATGTGATTCCAATCTTTAAAAGACTACTGGATATTTAAGTTTAGGAAACTTTAATCATTAGAACTCTTAACAATCACTGTTCTGTATCACCAAGTAGTTGTGTCCTCACACAGGTGTTTCTATAAGAAGAAAATAAAAATGCAGAGTTTTTCATATCCTTTTCTATACTTCATTTTTTAAAACTGAATTTATTGTTTAACTTCTGATCCCAACTTTGATCCAAATCCTAGTTGTTCCCTCTGTTCACCGAGCACGCCTCTCCTGCTCTGTCCCTACACTGCCAATGTATTTTGCTCTTCCTCACCTTGCTTTTCTTTCAGAAAGACCTGGTAGCAGCATCATGTCAATGTATGTTGGTTTATTCTAAAAGCAATGTCACCATGGTGTGACGACTACTGAGATTAAGCATCTTTTTTTGCATTTGGTACATGCAAAGTCCTTTCTGGGAAAAGGAATTTCTTTTAAGCTCAACATTATGCTCTCTCTCACCCTTAGAGAAGTTCAGTTAGCTCTTATCACTTCACAAACGGACACTGGAATTAGGTTTAGTTGCTCTTTAATGCGCTAGCACCTGAGGCTGGTCATATTCAGAAAGCTTTGGTTAAAAAGAAGTTAATACACTTTAATAAAACCATACCCAAATTTAGTGACTCAGAATGACAAAAACCAAAAAACAACCCCCCCCAAAAAACCCCAACACATTACCCCCCCCCAGGAGAAACAACAGGAAAAATAAATGGACAAATAAATAACTGAACTAAGCTTGGTACTCTTTTCAGAGTATAAATACTATTGATCTTTAAAGGAACTATGCTTATTTAAATTAAAATTTTGATTTCACCCTTCTTGCCCAAATATAAATACTATATGTTTAGTTTACCTCTCTATATAAACACTCACATAAAGTTTAATATACTTGTAAGAAATTTAAGTAGATATTACTCTCATCTTCTATTTATGGTTAAACCCTTACTATACTTTTGAAAAAAAAAATTAAGATGTTATTTAGGCTTCATACACACTTCTCTGTGAATAATTCCTTCCTCTTTTCCAAATCCCTCCAGAAACAAGTCAGAAAATCAGTTGGGGTTAAACCCAGAGTAAATGGCTCTGGGACGCCCCTGCTGTGATCCACGTGACATTAGGAGCCACAGTTCCTAGGGAAGATTCAGGAAGAGCCTGGGGGTAGAGATATTTTTTTGGCTATAAAGGGCTGTCTGGAAACTCCCACCATTATGCTATGGGATATTCCCTTTTCTGTATAACCATGGTCCTTCATGTCAGACCAGAAGTTTGAATCCCATCCGACTGACTAAAATCATCTTCTAAATGCTGACATTTCCAAAGGGCACTTATTTTAAAAATATGCACACTTGTATATCAGACTGTTCATTTTCCCTTCCCCCACTGGGAATTATTAAAATTTAAAAAAAATGAAATTAAACAAAAACACTCAATATTTCTCATCTGAACACAAAAGCCAAACATTCTTCTAAATATTTAATAAAATAAATTACAGTCCACAGTTTTCTAGTGAAAATAAATACAAGAGTAAATGTTTGCGGCTAGCATCTTCACTTTGAATACTTAAAATATTTAATATTTAAATAAGAGAAACCGGTTCAGTGTTGCATAACTCCCTCGCCCTTCTGTCCATTGTCTGTGAAATATGGAGAGCTATATTCTAGAATTATAGCATCTAGAGGCAGCTAGTCTAGAGCTAGGTCTCTCTGAGATACACTCTTAGGGTTCCTAGATTAGACCAAGAACATAGGCATTCACAAAGTAAATGTTTCATGTCCTCACATGGGGAGTGTGTGTTTGCTCCAGATATAATCTTTGGGTCCTTCTTATAATAAAAGCTGAATTCCAATAAATATTTGGGTTACTGATTTATCCTCAAAGCATAAGAATTCCAAGTTGAGACTGAGTCCGTATAACTACTGAATTGTATGAAATGAGCCTCCCGTCCCTCCCCTGCCTCCATGAGGTGGCACTTAAAAAAGCTTTTTAAAAATAACGTGCATGATGGTATAAGTCCATAGCACCAATCGACCATTCAACTTTGTATGAAGCATAAACACATCTATCCTTGAGCTTACCAAAAAGCAAAGTATAATTTAGGGAGAGTTCCGTTTCTAATACCAAATGAAGTGTAAAAAAACAAAACAAAACAAAAACAAACCAATAATCCGCATCATGATTTCTAGATATGACCAGCCAGTCTTTTCAAAGTAATTTGTAAACAGCAGCATAAATACCTCCTGACGTACCTTCCAAGCCTTCTCAGTTAAACTTGTGTTTCTGGTGCACATGCGACACGACAGTGAACACGCTAGCATTTCATTTAAAGAAAAAGGTGCAAAATGAAAGTGCCTTATCAATTCAACAGGAAAAGCTACACCAGTAACTACATTTTATATTAATTAAAACAATATATAAACAATATCTCTTTTAGCTATATATAGTCTTCATGCCCATTTACCCTGTAATATATTATAATGCTATCGTTGCTAGTGCTATGGACCCTTTTCATGCCATCCTGCTGACTGGCAATAATCGGTGAAAAAAATAAAAACTTCCTTCATGAAACAAAGAGCAGGTTGTGCAAAGTCATGCCGCCACCTCCGCTATGCACACCGGGCACCGATTATTGCCGGACTCTCTGTTGTTACCGACAGATTGGTGACTCTGCAGAAAGTCTGTGGGCAGTGAGCTACAAGAAAAGGAAATCCTCCGACTTTAGTACCCTCCTTCAGTTGTAAACAGAGGTCAATGATCAAGAAGTTGAGACAGAAAAAGGGTCCATATCTGTAGGCATAATGGAAATCATATGCATGAGAAAAACAAGTTCAACTTTTATTTGTTTTCATTGTTTCCCCTCCTTTGCCTGACCCCATCACCAAAAGATGTGCAGTGTGTTGGCGCTCCAGGTCTGTGCAGGGCCATATAAAGTGTCTCGGTTAATATTTTTGTTGTTGCTTTTCATGGTTTATACTTCAGACATTCTAGAAGTGCTTAGGTGATACATTTACCCATCAATTTGCATTGCTGGCTCAAATTCTGAAGTGAACAACTCCTTGTATAATGGAGGAAAATGAAGTCGTACAATGTCTGGGTATATTGCTTTAAATGCCATTAGCTTTTCTGTATGTCGTCCACATAAGGCTCTTAATGTAGACACCTTGCATATTAACTGTAAGTGGAAGAAAGGACACGTTGTGAGGAAAGAACAGACATGAGCATCAAAAATCAGGGAATCTGGATGATCTTTACAACGTTGTTTACAAAGGTGAAACATACTCGAAGCGGCTTATATGATCTTCCAAGGAGGAAGATTGGTAAAGACAAATTTTAGGCATGTCATAGAATACCAGGTATACATTAAATACTATTTTGAAGACAAATAATACAATAACCTGAAAAGATGTTCATGAGCAAAAGTGGCAGAGTTGAGATAAGAACTCAAGCCTGTCACCTCCTTCTCCTATTCCAAACATACTTTCTGCTCTCCCATCCCCAAACCTGTCCTCCACCGCTGTGGACAAAGAAGATGTCTGGTGACGGAGAAGAGAACAAGAGGCAATCATGGGCAGGTGAGGTCACTGCAAATGGAGATGATGGCGTCCCCTACATATTTTATGCAGAACCTGTACTAGCCAACTCCAATGACAGCAAGTTTCTTTCTGGAAAGACCTTTGCTTGGACAAACCAATTCTGGGTCTGAGTAAAAGGCTCAGAAGAAAGAATAGTCAGAAGGCCTGGAGGGAAGTCTCAGCATCAACCATTTAGCAGTTGAAGACAATAACAACTTGAAACAATGCTTTTTAAAGTCCGAAACACTGTACAAACGATGTATTATTTCAACCAGAATAATCCTAAGAAACATATGTGACAGATCTTGCCATGTGTTAGGTGCTCTCTATAATGAAAGAACCTAATTGTATCCTTGCACTGGGGCAAGATGGAGAAGAAAGTAAGGGTCTGGAGGGTTCTTCTATTTTCCATTCCTGTCTCCATCTCTCATTGAACGGGTGCAAAATAAAAACAAAACAGCAACTAACCCTCAACTTCCTCTCTCTGACCTAACTTAGCTATCAGAAGAAAAGAAAAGAAAGCAGGAGAAGAAACCCAAACCCCTCAAATCAATCTTCTTGAACAACTAAAATAGTTTTAGGAAGAATACAGCTAATTTTTCGAAGACCGAATACATACTACTAGCGCAAGCACTGAAGAATATTAGCATATTTTAAATTGACATCCTAATTATATTTTTATTGCAAAAAGTAATAATTAGCAAAAATGAAGCCTTATGCTTTGAATACAGGGTAGTAATGGGAAGTAGACGAAGAAAATACAAAAGTCACTTTCTGTTGATTACTAATGAATGGAATGGAAATAGAACTAATATTAGAATATGTGATTATCCTGCTTGTTTTAGTCCTTTGTAACTTCCTCCTTCTAAATTCAAAGATTCTTTCTCTAATTTATATCAATGTAGAACATTAACTCAGCTTTATGCACAACTTAGATGGAATAGGAGGAGGATTTCCAGAATGTATTAAATGCTTAAAAAAATTTTTTTCTACCATTGCCCTATTATTGCAGGACACTTCACAATCAATGATTGTAAGTAGAACTTAAGCTGAATTTTGGCCCAACCAAGTTTTTTGAAATGGAGATATTTCTTTCTTTTCAGTAGCCTATTGCTTATGGGTACTTCTGGGGGCTGGTAAGATGACTTTTAAGGGTGGCTGGCAGCAGGAACTGTGGCAAGGGATGGTTCAGGCTATGCCAACCGCACTACCTTTCCCTCTTACCTTTGTTAGTATTCCATCTTCTCGGTGATTCTTCTGCAGGACGTGTTGAAGAGCTAGCTGAATTTTCTGTTGCAGTTTTTCAATTTTTACCTTTTCCTGCAGCCACGAGCGATCTAAACATGAAAAACGATACTTCTTAGTGTTTCTCTTATGTGGTATTGGGACACCCCAATTCCTCCGGACTCTTAGATACAGGTTATTATGCCACAATGGAGAATTAGAGAACAATAGGCCAGTTTTACTCCATGTTCAAAATTCGCTCCTAAAACAGTGGAAAACTGATCTACAATAGAGTGGTAAATCTTTCTATTTTTACTGACACTTAAAGGAGGGGAAAGTCCTCTCCTTCCAAAAGGATAGATATTTAAATCTACGGCCATACATAAGGGCAAATGAAACTACCACGGGTGCTCAAATCTTTCTAATAATTACATTTCTGGATGAAATACTCATAGCAATCCTGCTAGCCCTTCTGGCAAATATGAAAATTGCCTTAGAATCCAAGGCAACTAAGATTTTCAAGAGCATTCCAAATGATTTCAGGGTTGTTAATTCAGTCTTTATGTGTAAGAATTCCAAACGGAAGACAGTAAATTTGCAAAACAGAATATACCCAGGAGGCAGTACTGGTTGAAAACATAGCTTAAATTCGGATAAACTTGTGGATGACATCCAGATAAATCTTAAAAAAAAAGTAGGATGTCTTAAAAACCATGTTGTCTTGGAGATATGAGTTAAGAAGGGCAACCCTACTCTACCAGAGCATTTCTCGTGATATCAGGAGGTTAACTATGGACTGGGTTTTACTCAATTCTCATTTCTTAAGATTTTGTCAGAATGGCATGAGGTCTTAAACAGGTAATGTGTATGTGGGGGGGGGGGCGTTTTTCTGTTTGATAAAACTTAAAATTAGATTTAATAAGGGTGGCAACCTCTCTTGTTAGGCACCTGAATGTTCTAGAGCCATTACAACTTATGTACCTTCTAAGAAATCTTTACCTGAACACTTTTTAAAGCATTGCATTGTTCTTTGGTTATCTTACCTGCTGACATTAGTACAAATGCAGAAAATAACGCAATTTCATCTTCAGTCAGGTGCATAGAACATAAACTCTTTCCAAATTCAAATACAAAGCTAATAAAGTCTTCACAACCTGCCAAGGTTAAAGACAGTTTAAGATTTTGGTTACTATTTTGGAGAAAAATATGGAATAAGGTGAAAAGGATCTAGTAGTTGAAGATCCAAGAGGATAGTAATAACATTTCTACAGTTCAACAGTTTAAAATCTTAAAAGAAAAATCTGTTTAGCCATCATCACTATCACCACTGTCCTCACCATTCAAAATATTGAGAATGAACTTTTGTTGCAAGGTTAGCATGTTATTAGGTACCACTCTAAGAGGTTCCTTTGGGTACCATATTGCTCACAACAACTCTGCGAGGGAGGTATTATTATTATTATTATTATCCCATTTTAGAGGTGAGTAAACAGACCTGGAGAGAAAAATTACTTAAGTTTATACACGTAGGAAGAAACAGCCTGATATTCAAAACCAGGCTGCCTGAGTTTAGGACCCGCAATCTTAAAAACAGAGTCGAGCAGCTACAATCCAACTGAAACGTGACATTCACTGATTTTTTTTGTTTTCTACTCTATTTGATCTAAGCCACCCTTAAAAATGAGAACAAATGACACAATATGGTCATAAAATCATTATAGCTATTATAGAACTAAAAATGTAGAATGTGAAAGTCTTATTAATAATCCATTCTCAAAAGACTGGTTAAGCTTGGGGCCGCCTGGGTGGCTCAGTTGGTTAAGTGTCTGCTTCCAGCTCAGGTCATAACATCAGGGTGTGGGACTGACACAAAAGTTGGGCTCCCTGCTCAGCAGGGAATCTTTTTCTCCCTCTTCTGCTGCTCCTGTCCCCTGCTCATACGCACTTTCTCTCTCTCCCTCTCTCAAATAAATAAATAAAATCTTAAAAAAAGAAAAAAAAAGGATTGGTTAAGTTTGGTATCTACTCTTTTAGATTTGCATATTATATATACCCATTTAAATGGTAATGACTTTCCTAAAGTATACAGACCTTCTGTCATTTCATTGTTTTTATTTTTTTTCTTTCTTTCTTTTTTTTTTTTACTTCATCGTTTTTAAAATCACTTAACTTTATTTTGGATACTGTTTCATTCTTCTTAGTGATTATATCCCACTTTATTTAAATTATAGAAATCCAAAATAATTTTTATAGTCTATGTCAGTTTCATTTAGCTATACTTTATTTCTTTGATATCTACATTTCATTCTTATTAATGGGTATTATTTGAGAAGTACTCTTTGCTTGATTTTATGCATCAGATTACATCTTCTAGTTTCTCTGAATAATTTATCCAATGAAAATCTTTTTTTTAAAGATTTTGTTTTATTTTAAAGATTTTGTTTATTTGACAAAACAAATATTATTATTTATTTGACAGACTGAGATCACAAGTGGGCAGAGAAAGAGAGAGGGGGAAGCAGGCTCCCTGCTGAGCAGAGAGCCCAATGCGGGGCTCGATCCCAGGACCCTGGAATCATGACCTGAGCCGAAGGCAGAGGCTTTAACCCACTGAGCCACCCAGGTGCCCCTCCAATGAAAATCTTCTTAAAATCTGCAAGGGAACTAGAAGGTTAGACAATATAAATTTCTTCGATTACAGACTAGATAAAACAAAATGCTAAACCTTTCAATGTACTATAGACAAAAACCATTTGAGCTGTGTGAATTTTCTGCAGTGACTATAAAGTAACATAAGCATAAAATCCTTTAATTTTTGTTTCCAAATAACAGTTTCCGTTCTGTTCAGTAAGCTCTTTGGCAGGGCTCCCCCACTTTCCTACGGCCCTGATTTAAAGACAGAGCACCCAGATTTCCTTACCCAAGGATTTGAAGACATCGGGGCTAGCATATTTCCCATCAAAGTACACGGTGTTGTTCTGAGAGTCGAAGGCACGGCACATTCTGATAAACACCACCTCTAGAGAACCTAAGTGAAGACAGAAATGGTGTGGATTATCTTATCGTGGTAAATATTTATCTACTGTGAAAGCCCTAATATAGGGACACCTTTCTGATTCAGTGCAGTGGGGGCTGTATGCCCTGTGGCCAATGGCTCTCAGTCACATCAGCTCTCTATTTATTATTATTTTTTAAAGATTTTATTTATTCATTTGAGAGAGACAGAGGGAGTGAGAAAGAGAACACGAGTGGGGTGAGGAGCAGAGGGAGAAGAGGGCTCCCCGCTGAGCAGGGAGCCCAATGCAGGGCTCGATTCTAGGACTCCAGGATCACGGCCTGAGCCGAAGGCAGATGCCAACTGAATGAGCCACCTAGGTGCCCCTAAGCTCTCTATTTAAAGGGGCACAGTTTACCAGCGTAATTAAAGATTTATGCTGAAGCAAACTATGGCCAAGCTAACTATGCCCTATATTTCTGAAGAGAGGCGGGGTTACAAATTACTCCTCTGGCATTCTTCTGTCTTGCAATAGAGTCTCAGGGTTGCCAAGGAAAACGTATTGATTCATATTTATTAAAACAAACCAGAGGGGGAGACAAACCATAAGAGACTCTTAATCTCAGGAAACAAACTGAGGTTTGCTGAATGGGAGGGCAGTGGGAGGGATAGGGTGGCTGGGTGATGGACATTTGGGAGGCTATGTGCTATGGTGAGCGCTGTGAATTATGTAAGACTGATGATTCACAGACCTGTACCCCTGAAACAAATAATAGATTAGATGTTAATAAACATGCAAACAATAACATAAACAAACAAACAAACCAAGAAACCAGGGGTGTCCCTTTGAGTTCCACAGAGAACATTCCTAACAACTTACTGTTACCTCCCAAGGGTCTGGAGTGGGTGTCCTTCAAATTAATTGTTTCACTCAGAGGAGAAACAAAATGTTTCCCACAGATAGATCAAAAACCATTAAAAAGGACTCAGTTGCTGCTAGAAGAAACCTGAGCTATTATCATTGGGGAAAAACTGTTCCCAACACCTTCCTTACCCAGCATTTCTTTAATAGGCGGGTGAAAGCAGGTTAGGAAGAGATCTCAAAATTCACTTGCAAAGCACATACCTGCTTTGAGAAGCACAATTTGATCATTTTGACACAGTTCCATAAATCCGTCAATGCGTTTGGCAAACTCCACCACATACTGTATAGCTTCCGTGATTTTGATGGCACACAACTGCCACATCACCTCTCGCTGCTGCAGAGGAGCAAAGCACAGCAACACACACGGTCACCCATATCCCAGACACGGGTTTTTAACTGCCCCTATTTTGTCAAAGCCTTCTTTGGAAATGGATTTAAAAAAGCTAGAGGATTAAAAATTAACATTTGGGTTATAATGATTGCTTCCGAGTGCCTTCTCGTCTCCTCTGATTCCTCTGTTACCATTTTGGGGGAAGATGTTATAAGCAGGTGAAACTGTGAGTCCGAAAAGCAGCAGATGCCACTGCTTGACCCTTGGGCCTCGGAGAGTAGCTCAGTAGGATCTTCTTGTGAGCAATTATTGTACCTTGGGGAACATAACACCATTTTACTGGAGGCAAGGTAGAGAAGGGGAGTCAATTACATTTATCGTGCACCTGCTTTGAGCTAGATGCTATATGACATCCTTGTCTTGTTTCATTTTCCCATTTTCCTAAGTGGACGTAAATTCTCTTAGAGGTTTCATGGCTAGAAGGTGTTGGAGCCGGGATTCAAATCCTAGCATCTCTGACTCAGAATCCCATTTCACATGCCCTGCTGTTTCTTACTGCTTTCTCATTTCCCTTTCTAACAATACTGGCTGGCTGCTGGTGTTACCTGCTATCTCAAAGGCAAAGTGATTCCTATCTTGTTTAATTGCTTTTGTATACCCACTTCCATTTAGTTATGGGGGATATGGATCTTAATACAATTTCCAACAATATGATGGGGTGAAGGAAACACTGAATTAGGAGCCAGGAGTCATGATCTAGTCCTGGTATTTTCACTCTCCTGCCATACGCCAAGGGATGCTAATATCCTCATATGTTAAATGAAGGGGAGGATTAGCTTGAAGAAACCCTGCCGCCCCTCCTAGGCCTACCTACATCTCTATAATTATTGGGGAAAACCACAGCATCTCCCTTTACCAAGGCAGAATGGGTAACTGAGACTTCCCCTTCTCCAGCCCTGCCCTCCCATGCTGGTGGCTTGTGGATCAGTGTGTAAAGAAAAAGGCAAGGAGCAGCACCCTTTGTCAGTTGCACATTGCTAGGTTCAGACTGGAGTTATGAGAATAGCTTCCAAACCTTTTTCACACATCCTCTAAACCTCTGAGGCTGAGATTATTTTACGTCAACTTCCAGACCTTGAAATCTTCCACCGTGATATCAGGACAACTCTCAATTCATTCGGGCTTTTGGACACTGATTCCTCTACCCCCCATTGCCAAATGATAGGAGATACGTGTATATAGTCATTGGCCTGAGAGAATTTGTTTGTATTGCTGAAATTTCACACACTTGCACCTCAGTAAGACGACGAAGTCCCAAGTATATGATCATCTCTAAAAGAAAGATTTTAAACAGAAATCTGATATCTGATGAAAGACAGTCACTCTCTAGTCTGTATTCTTCAACAGATGGCCCGCATAAACACCCCTCCCACTCTTGCCTCAATCCTGGGTAAAAATCTTCAGAGTATATACCTTGTTTTGGTAGCTCTCGATCTCCTCCTGCAGAAAGGTCTGCCACGTTATCTGCTGGAGCTCTTCTCTCAAGTATTGGCAAGTTTCCAGATGTGATTTAGATATATTCTGTGCAAGGTGTTCTAAGGAGAAAACAGGAGATCATAAACATGAAAAACCAAGCTCTTCTCTGGATAATCAGGGTTTTTCCTGCTTAATAATTGGTTTAAAAAGTAACAAGTAAGAAAATAAAGTAAAAGTAAATAAAAAGTAACAAGTACAAAGCAACATGCTGAACCAGTTTCAATTATCTTTACATTTTTAAATAAGCAATTTGGAACTATTCTATATTTTGGAACATGAAGATGAAGGACAGGCAACGCCAATACTTAGCAATAAGTCTCGGTGACTTCAAAGACCCTCCTGACCTTGATCTTCTTCTGTGGCTTTACACCAATGTCTGCGAATGAACAATTATTAGCCCAGATAGGTGTGGGAAATGACCAACACAGCCTATTCTTGGCATTTTTATGAAGAGACATTGACCTGGGGAGGATTACTCTTGAAAAATTAGGAAATGGTATGCTTTTGTGAAAACAACTGTTTATTTCTTTTATTTTTCCAGCAAATAGTACAACAAGCATTACTGAAGGCCTATTATGTCACTATATATAGGGTGGTGGTTGAGAGATGGACTCTGGCACCAGACAGCCAGTGTATGAAACTCAGCTCTTGTACCTACCAGCTGTATGATCTTGGGTATGTTACTCAGCCTCTCTGTGCTTTGGTTTCCTCACTGCAAAATAAGGGAAACAGTACCTACTTCATAGGCCTGGTGAGAATTAAATGAGTTGAGCGCTTAGAACAGTGAGGGTTACCTAGTACACACTACGTAAACATTTGTTCTTATTATACTGGAACGTAGGTAGTTTGAGGATATTAAAACAAATAGATGCCTAAGAAGTTTCTCTAGGAACTTATAATCTGATGAACATGTATGGGAACACTGAAAGGACAATTCAAGACATTAGGCAATAAAGCATCAACTTGAATTACATCAGAAGAGAAAATAGAGAACAGGTTCTGCCATGGAAGGGAAAGATGAAGAGAATTAGAGGATGCTTCTTGGCAGGAGAGAAACATCTGAAGTGGACCCTGAAGGAAAGGGAGGATTTGGCAGGCAGAGGACAGCGGTGTGAAGAGGCGAGCTGGTTCCACATTCCAGGGATGATAGATGAAGGAGCAAATAATGGCATTTACAGGGGACAGGCAGATGTGTGATAAAGTGATAGCACCCAAACAGAAGCATGAGTAGGTAAGGGTCCACATTCTGGAGAATCTCAAATATTAGGATTAAGGTTTGGACCTGCTTAAGGAGTCCGTGGAATTCTCTAGGGGGAGCTGGCACACGGAAGGCTGTATGTGGGGCAACAGAACAAGCAGTTTTGTGACTGGTGGACTGGAGCAGAGGCTGGAGCTGGGAGCACCAGCGAAAGGCTGCAGCAACCCGTGTGGGCGGGACTAAGCGCTTTAGGTAGGTCAGTAATAAACGCTACGGAAGGGAAGGACAATGCAAGTATTTTAAGGGGAACTGACAGAATTCCATGAATATGAAACCATATCCCAAAGGGATCTTCTTCTAGGGTCCTGATTACATAACAGGAAAACCCATTTAAAAGAATGGTGCTAAATGAAAACTTGGCAACACTAGTAAGAGGGTCTGTTTGGAAATGTGTCACTACTTTCGGCAAACAGATTCAGACTTGTTTGTGTGAAAACAGAGTGGGTTCACCTAAATGAAACTCGAAACTAGAGTCTCCTTAGAAACACTGAAACACAATAAATCTTAACAGCCCTATTTGGCAGCACACAGACATGAACACAATATAAATAAATACCAGGAAAATAAAACACAAACAGAAGAAAAAAATTAAAGGAAAGAAAGAAACAGAAAGTGACCAAAAGAGGGAGAAACCAGCAATTTATGTGTCTTAGAAACAGTGATGCTTGTGGAGAGAAGAGGGCAGTAAAGACGAAAACAATGAGTCAGAATCAGGAAAACAAATGTGTATATAGTAAACCAATTTTTGCAGACACGAAATAAAATGAAGATGAAGTGTTTGCAGGGAAGCTGGGGGAATCCTATGAGGTGACGAATGGTAAGAAGCACATAGTATTCCCTTCTAGATCATGCTTCTTTTCCAGTTAATATGGTCAGCATCTTACTTCATCTTAAAAATTGTTCCCACCCACCCCTACCTATTTGAGCCCACCTTTGGGAAGACAGACAAGGAATAGCGTAATGTACATGTCAAACCAGTAGAGGGCAGTGGCTGCATTCTCACCAACCGCCTTTGATTACAATTCACAGTTGATTTGGCAAGTGTAAGATTTCAGACACTTTACTATTTTTAAATCTCCATTTCAGCAAAGGACAATATGGTCAGACTGAGCAAAAGTTAAGTTAGTGTGGTCTCAGAGAAACACTCTGGAATAGTGAAATACCGTGGAACTAGGAGTTAGGAGACCTGGTTTCTGGTCTGTGCTCACCAGATAAACTCACTTTGTGATGGACAAATCAGTTCATCTTCCCAACCATGATTGTTTCTTCAACACAGCTAAGGTCTAGGTACTTCAGATGGAATTTCCTGATTTCTGAGTTAGTCACAGATTTTCACAGCGGAAAGGAACTTTAGATGGTCCAGCCTCTCCTCAGTTTATAGATAGTAACACCATTAATAATGTTTAATAGCATTTACTATGTGCTAGCCCCATATAACTTATATATATGTATATATACGTATATATCTATATACATATATTCTGAATATGTATATTTTCCTCATCTTCATAACGATTCTAGGAGGAAAGTGGTATTATCTCCCTTTTACAGATGATGAAACCAAGTGAGGTTAAGTGACTTTTTCAAGGTATAATAGCAGGCAACTGGCAAGAGATTGAAACATACATAATTTGGGGCCAGTCTGTTCTTCATCATTATATTCTGTAAGTAGGGAAACTGCAGCTTGCAGAGGTACATGACTTATAGTGGGTTACACAACCTATAGCAAACCTAGGACCACAAAACATATAAGCTGACTTCTTGACTAGTGCTTTGTCCAATAATCACTTGACTCTTCTGCAAAAGGCTTTAGTTATCAATTATAGTGACATGTGCAGTTAGCTTTATTTTTTAAGTGAACCCAGATTGTTTATCTGGAATGTATATTTCTGGTACTAATTGTACCTTAAGGGCAAAATTTCCTAGCCAGGAATGCAGATGTATTGCCACTAAAAGTAATGGATTGTAGACACTATTATTGAAAGAGAGAATTGAGGTTAAGATATGTCAATTTACAATTTATTTTCCAACTGTATAATTGGTTTCATTGGTTTAAAATCTGATGACAAAATTTTGCCTAAAATGAAGTCAACGGCGTTAGTTAAAATGACAGTAAGACTGGAATCACTATATTGTTCACCTGAAACTAATAAAACTCTGTATGTTAACTATACCGGAATTAGGGGAAAAAAATAGCAGGATTTGAGGCCCCAAAGGAAATACTAGGGAACCCCAGATGGCTTTGAAGAAGGACCAGCAACATCTTTGGCCACCTCTATGTTGCTCAATTCCTCCAAATATTTTGTACAGGTAAATGGGAAAGAAAATTAGAATCCAATTATATTCTTCTTAGACAAATTCTTATTTAGTTTTGGGTTTGGGACTAATCCCAGTGATGAATTAATTTTACTGATCCAGAAAAATGCCAAAAGACATGTAAAAAGCTCCCAATTTAGGAGAGCATGGAGGACATTTGAGGGCACAGGGCTCCCAGACTGCAGTGGGAGATGTGGAAGAGACACTGACCAGACGGCCCAAGGGGCATTGGCTTTTCCATTTCTGGACCCTATTAGTGCACGCTTAGCCAAAGGGCCATATTTAAGGGCAATGCTTTGGCTAAGCCCTATGGATTTATTTTGGGATTGAACGTTTGACAAGCAAACAGGACAGATTTACTAGTATTTATGATAAGGTGGAAGCAAACTGAAAGTGAGCCAGGTCATTTTTCACGATATCATGTCAGCTTTCAATCAAATCCTTACTCATTTCTGAAAATTTTACTTTCATTACAGTTCTGCTTAAGTCGCGGCCAACCAAGATTTCATGACAAAAACGGAAGGTTTTTGTTCTAGTTCAAGAAAAAAATATCAAACCTACCTCTTCTCAGCTTGGCTTCTAGTTCAGAGGTTCCTCTGTTAATCAAAAGAGCTGAAATCCACCTTTAATGCTGTTCAGTGGTTAAAGACCAAGCTTAAAATGTCCCTGCTCTTGAGGATTTAAATTTAGACCCATAAAGAGGTACTTGTGTAAAAACCGTCAAGAACATTCAATTTGTTCTATTTGGAGAAAGATTTTACTGGAAATATAAATTTCACTTAAAAAATGTTTTATGGAGTACAGAGGTGGAGAAACCATCTAAAGAACACAACTGTTATTTCTGTGAACTAAGGGTGTCTGTGCTCAAGTCAGAACCTGCTGGTTCTTTTCCATCTGAAGTCTTCATTCTCTCCTCGTGTTAAGTTAGTCCCCTCCACAGCAACTAATTGAAATATCCCAAAGGACTATAACCTTGTGTGAGGAGTCACGGGGAGGAGCACGTCAAATTCGAACACTGCAAAATTTCTTATCCAAGTTTCTCTAATAATAGTGTTGTACCTAAAAATCGATCAAATGTTGTAACGGGTTGCTAACACAACTTCCTGGAAATGGCAAGTCTTCCAGTGTCTGTGTTCTACCAACATTTCTAGGTCACATCTCCCAAAAAGCAACAATGTCACACAGGATTAAGGAGATGTCAGATTTGTTTGTTTTTGCCTGGTAAGTTTTCTATGAACTCTATCAGTTTTGTTACCAATATCCATCACCAGACCATTTTGGAAAATAAAGAAGCCAATTTCCCTTTAACATTCATAGAATACATCAGGGTTGGAAAAAATCTACAGGAGCTGGGCAGCGATATAAAATGGGAAGACATGTCAAGGTGTTAGGGCTTTACTGGTGCCAATTGGTTGTTGCCATTCACCAGTGCTGGTCCAGTATAACTAGGTCATTTTTCCCTTCTCACAAGAAGCTGAAAATCTGAACTTTGAGGCAGGACTGTCTAGGTTTAAAACTTTAGCAACCAGTTCAAAAATGTTTAAAACTCTGCATGGGTCCAAAACTGTGTATGGCCCAGGTCCAGTGGGTGGGCTGCCATTTCTATGACTTCAGTTATAAAGCAACACCTGGACAATAACTAAAGGAAATAATGAACAAAGTTAATGGGGCCATTCCCTGAGTTTACAGTTTCTGTGGCATTTAAAGACTGCTTCAAGGGGCGCCTGGGTGGCTCAGTGGGTTAAAGCCTCTGCCTTCGGCTCAGGTCATGATCCCAGAGTCCTGGGATCGAGCCCCGCATCAGGCTCTTCACTCAGTGGGGAGCCTGCTTCCTCCTCTCTCTCTGCCTGCCTCTCTGCCTACTTGTGATCTCTCTGTTTGTCAAATAAATAAATAAATAATCTTAAAAAAAAAAAATAAAGACTGCTTCAAGTTCACGCTGCCCCATCTCTGATACGGACAGGTCAACGTGTTTCCTGGTATGCGACGGGAAACAAAGGACAATCGAAAGCGAGGGGGCAGGGTGGAACTTTGAAGGGGTCCAAATAGTAGAGGTGTATCATTCTAATAATGTAACTCATTAGAGGAAAGTCAAACACATCCCATTTACTTGAAAGGGCAGAAGAGGCACGTCCTAATGGACACATGGAGGCCATTACCTAATTCTGCCATGGACACAGTTGGGGACGTCTCTCCATTGGTGAAAGAACAGTAGGGAAAGAAGCCTGATGCTGGTGTGTAGTCACATATTGGTTCTGGTTTGATTCCATTGATATCAAGACCTGACTGGTCTGGGGAAGGCTGTATGTCCAGGTAGAAGCTGCTGACAGCAGAGTCTGCCTTGCTTCCCTCCGGGGTGTGCCCGTCGATGTAGTTGCTGAGGTCCTCGTGAAGCTCGGTGAGCCCGTTGGCCGAGATGTTGTAGGTGGGAGTCAGCGGCTCGGCCTCTCCAGGCTGCTGTTGGTGGTCTCGCTGCTGCTGCTGCATCCGGTGTTTTTGTACTTCTGCGTACAAGCTGTCTCTTTGCTTTTTTGACATCCGGCCAAATTTTACAGCTGGAAGAGAAAAGCCAGACCACACCATATACAATATGCTTTTCTTTATTATTCTCTCCAGCATGCGTTGGGGGTTCCTTTTAAGTCTCAGACAATCTCAATCAAAAACCACATCGCCACAAAAATAAGGACATGATCCAGAGGTGAAAACGGTCCCACCCCACACAGGCTTGCTCTACATCTCAGAGGAGCTATGTTTCAGAAACAGACCCAGGACTGGTGCAAGGGCAATGACCACATATGTCTTCCTGCTGTCACATAACCCGACGCTCAGCGGGAACCACTGATGTGTGACTTGATGGGCTTGTGTGTTCTCCGCCCATGCCGCTTGCCTTGACCACCTCTTTCTCTTCCCAGGGTTCAGACTGATGTGCAGGGATGCAGACTCACAGGGGTACACTGAGGCACAAGCAGCCGAACCTCAACTTCCATTCATTTCATTCATTCATTGTTCCCTCCTAATTAAACAGCCAAATCTGGGGCTTTGCTGTGAGACCTCAGCAATGAGGGCCCTTTGCAATTCCCTGACTTTTATCTCTGAGTCTACATGACATAAGAATCCCCCGCTTTCCTCCTCCTGGGTCACAGTGAACCCTGTGGAACCCTCAGGCCCACCTTTAAGTGACTTTCTGCTCTTCTCATTTACCCTCAAGTAAACAGAGTATCAGAATTTGGGGAAGAGCAAACACTGTGTAAATTTCCCTGTTGGGCAAATTTGTGTTCTCAGTGTTTCTCCTTGTGATGTGTCCCCATATTTAAAGTGGAACAATGAGTGTAGTACCTTTACTGTTCATTCAGAATCCCAAATGCTCTCTCCTAAAATGTGAGATAATTGATAAAAGAACCTTATGATTTCCTGGTCTGAACTCTCCCACTAACCCATGGTCTCTCAGCCCAATTCTCTGTATGCAGATAAAGCCTCAGCTGGAAAGATGAAGACCCCCTAATTGATTATGGTCACATTTATACCTGACTGGGTGGATGAACTCATCTATTTGACCATCATTATAATTCTATGAGTCTAGGGGCAGGAGGCCAAGAGAGATGGAAGTTGGGAACCAGAGACAACCACCTGGGAGATTTGTGTCCTGCCAAGGAGAACGTGCTGTCCCTTACACACAGGAAACATATGAGTGGGATCCTGATCAACTTCCAGAGTCCACAGCTCGGGTAACAAACTTGGGGCTGGTTAGGCAGCAATCAGGCCGCTCTGAGCTCGGATTTCAGGCCTGTCATTGTACAAGCCCCAACATTCACATCAAGCCCATAACATGCCGTGCTACCTCTGCGCAAAATCTCCAAGAGGCATACTGAAGGTACCCCCCCTTTTTTTTAAAAGACTACTCCAGAACTCCCAGAGGGATTGACAACCATAGGTGAAACTCATTCTGCTAATACTTTGAATTGTGTTTTAACTTTTGCCTTAATATCAACAAGAGTAATTATACTATACTGTAAATGAGAGGATCAGTTCTTGAGAAAACACACACACAACCAAAAACACACACACAACTAAAAACACACACACAACTTGTGACCTTAGCATATAAGTTCATATATAAGAGATATGCCTGATTTTGTTGGTTTAGTGCCTCTGAAAGATGAAATACGCCGAACTGCCTATCGCGGGCATTTCTGAGTACATAAGTTCTGTGACTTGCATCTTCCAATGCCCCAAACTTAATTTTTGTTCCTACATACTCGTAGTGGCCATCCCGTGCATCACTACTGACGTATATCACAGCTCGTGCCTGGGCTGGTCTACAGGCCCCAAGAACATCTGACCATGGGGAAGGCAGGCTTTCAGAACGCCTGCCCAGCATTCTGAAATATTTTCCACAGGCTGAGATTCCACTGGAAGAGATGTTTCCTTCAAGGGGATCTCTTAAGAGAGCCAGCATGTATGTTCGTAAAAGTCCTAAAATGTACCCACTATACTTTCTGCCCAGTTTCCTTGTATAAGAGTAACTGTCTTGAAATCTGGTGTTGATTATTCCACGCACTTAAGATAGTTTTCCAGGAAGATCTTGAAATGTTTGGCAATTGCACAATAGATGGCCTCTATTTCTTTAAATAGCTTCTTTTAAGGAAAAGAACATTTGTCTTTGAGCCATGATTTGCACTGTTTTCACACATTCTGTATGTACAAGTATGGGACTTTCTCTTTTGTTTTGAGACTTATTTTGATTTGCCATTTGATTTCTTGTCTGGTCCACTGCTTGTACAGTACTGTGTTGTATAGTTTTTACATATTAATTATTTAATATATACATTGTGGATTTCCCAGCTTTGTTTTATTGTTGTTCTTTAGTTTTGTACCATTATGGTTGGAAAATATGCTTAGTGTGATTTCAATTTGTGATATTCGTTATGTCTCCTTTTATATGACTCAACCAGGGGATTTGTCTGCGTGTACTTGAGGAAAATGTGTATTCTATTTTTCTTGGGTGGAATGTCTTACATATATCCTATAGAACTGTGTATTCTGAAGTTTGCCCTAAGTCAAAAATGTTCTTGTAGGAGAAGGAAATAATAACTTTAACTGAGGGTACCCTTTTAAAATAAAGCATATCAGAGAGGAGGAGGGCTGGGAGATGGGTGAAATAGTCAGGGGGCCTTAAGGAGTGTATGGAAATGTCACAATTGTATTGTGTATTGTATACCTGAAATTAATATAACACTGTGTGTTAACTACACTGGAATTAAAACTGAATAACGTAATAAAACATTTAAAGAAAACCCCCAAGTACATGATTTTGATTTGTGATTCAAACTATCCAGTTACCATAAAAACTAATTCATTCCAACTGTCAATAAGCTTTACTAGTTAGTGTAAAGCACTAACAGTTAGCCTTAGCGGTTAGCTCTGGCTTGTGTTTCTTACTGGGGACGATGTCTGTAAGAGGCATATTTATGAAGGCCCTCAGAGGACATGACCTTCAATCAATTCATCAACCTGTAACATCTTAAACGTCCAAGATAGGAAGGTGTTCTGACCACACGGGTGCTTCTCTGCCATGCCACCCTCAACCCCAGCGGGCTCCAGCGCACTACGGAGGAGGAAGTAACTGTTGTGGGGGTGGGGGAGGGGCAGGTCTGGTTCCAGGGCTCGGAAGGCACTTTCGCAAGCCCACGCTACTGTACAACTCAAACTGCGAGTGCTCACCATCTCGAGACATGCCTACGGCCAGGCATTTCTGTAACCGACAGTGCTGGCAACGGTTTCTACTGGTTCGATCAATCAAACAGTTCTTCTGACGCGGACAGGAGTAGGTGGCATTGCTCTGCTGACTTCTCCTGAAAAAGCCCTGTGATTCAGTTATAAAATATAAAACAGGTTAGTGTCAGTGTGAGCTGTATGATACTAAAGGCAGTACACTAAGCACTGAACAGCATTGATGTTTAATGGAGAATTAAAAAGTCATGGCAGAGATCATCCAGGAGACCACTAATGACATTGAAGCCACTTCTTTTTCTTGGGCAAAATTGATCTCTAGAGCCTAATCCTCTGTCCCGTACACATGTGAAACTTTCTTTAACTCCAACAGATGGCTGTCTGTGTGATTAGGCCCTGTTCTTAACTTCTGCTGAGCAAACCATGTGCTTGATGGATTGGTACAAAGGCACTTATCTTTTTTTTTTTTTTTTTTAAGATTTTATTTATTTATTTGTCAGAGACAGAGGGAGAGAGAGTGAGCGAGCACAGGCAGACAGAGAGGCAGGCAGAGGCAGAGGGAGAAGCAGGCTCCCCGCCGAGCAAGGAGCCCGATGTGGGACTCGATCCCAGGACGCTTGGATCATGACCTGAGCCGAAGGCAGCCGCTTAACCAACTGAGCCACCCAGGCGTCCCAAGGCACTTATCTTTAATCTCCAAAATATTTTTAATGGAATAAACAAAACATTTCTCTGGAATACCCAGAGGTATGGAAAATCCTGCCTCAGTATAACTCATGATGGCTGCAATCCTGATATCCTGGGCTATCTCTCCTAGCCCACTGAACTCTGTCTACCATACTCCACACATCTTGCATTCCCTGAGACAGACTCTCCTGCCCCAAGAACTTAAATGACACTGGGATGGATTATCTTGGCAGATAAATCAGAATGGGAATACTCGTCCACCCTTGAGTTCAGAGTCATAGTCTTTAACAAATCCAATCCCATGTTCATTGAGTTCCATTTCCTTGCCTTTTTTGTTGTTGTTGTTGTTTGTTTTAAATTAAGATTTACTGGGAGCACCTGGGTGGCTCAGTTGTTAAGCGTCTGCCTTTGGCTCGGGTCATGATCCCAGGGTCCTGGGATCCAGCCCCATGTCAGTCTCCCTGCTTGGCAGGAAGTCCGCTTTTTCCTCTCCTACCCCTCTGCTTGTGTTCCCTCTCTTGCTGTCTCTCTCTCTCTCTCTGTCAAATAAATAAATAAAATTAAGATTTATTTATTTATTTGAGAGAGAAACTGAGTGAGCATGAGTCGGTGGGAGGTGGGGGGAGAAGGAAGGGGAAGAGAATCTCAAGCAGGCTTCCTGCTGAGCATGGAGTCCAACTCCGGGCTTGATCCCAGGACCCATGAGATTGTGACCTGAGCTGAAATCAAGAGTCTGACACTTAACTAAGTCACCCAGGTGTACCCTCCACTTACTTGTTAAGCGCTGTTTTGGAAATGAGAAGGTATGCAAAGATGCCTGAGGAGCTACTGACCTCAAGGATTCCATGTATTCATTCACTTTTTCATTCATTCACTCTTGCTAACTTCTTGAGCTGGATCCTTACTACATCATTAATGTTCCGTGTTCATCCTTTCCCTAAAGCTGTACATTTTCCTTTTGGTTATCTTTTAGAGTAAGTTTTGCTATATAGTATTTGCATTGCCAGTCATTTGAAAACATGCTCTAATTTTCGAAAGATTTCTTCTTTATACATTATTTAGAAGCACATTTCTTAATCTCTAAATATATGGGGGGGTTGGGTTTTTTTTATCGTTGTTGTTTTTTGTTTTTGACTTATCTCTTAGTGGTTTTGCAAGCTAGGAAGGTACTGAAGAAAAGGAAGGTAACCAGAGTCCTTTCCATGACCCAGAGCCATGAAGGGTACAAAAGAGCACTATATATATATATACATCTTCAAATCCTTAATGGTCAAGATACATGACCCCAATAAAGGCAACACCAGTGGAGAGGGGAGAAGTAAAATCCTGAAGAACTGACAGAGTAGCAGGCACACTGACAAAGGTACTTTTTCACGGAAAGATTTTTCTGGAGGTCAACTTGACCGTTTTATCAAAATCCTTAAAAATATGTCTATTTATTGAATCAATAATTATCCTTTAGGGAATATATTTTAAAGGAATATTAAGAATGGTATAAAGGCTTATCTACAAGGATGTTCATCATAAGTACAGCCTGAAATATAAGAATAATTTAGAAAGATGCTAAATGTCCTACATTAGTGAGTTGCAAGAGTTATAGTGGATATCCATATATTCGGAAACCAGTAAAAATGGTATTTCAGAAATACAATTATTGATATTAAAAGGTGATAAAAATAAGGGATCTGTTTATCTGTGCTTTCTGATTTTTCTAGAGTATGTACGTTGAAAGGTACGTGAACTACACGGGAAGAGCAATCTACTAGATCTGCTTTCTTTTGTGAAGAGTTGGTGACTGTGGGTTAAGCCAATGGCTAAGATGGATAGGATATCAGTTCCTACCTCTTTGTTTTGGAAGCCAGCCTAGAATGGGAGGGGGCAGGGTACTGACCTATCACCCACTCTTGGCTGTCTGCCAAACTACTCACTAACCTAAACATGGACAGGGCTGGGGGTCCAGGGTCTCAGACTGTCTGCTGTGCTTTGAATCTCCCTTGTATTAAGTCTGGCCTCTTCTGTGAAGCAATCTTACTTTTCTCAAAATACCTAATGTTGTGGGCTTTCTTGTTTGTTTGGTGTGGTTTTTTTTTCCTCTACAAAAAGGAAGTGAGAAGAAGTAAAGCTTTCTTTGGAGCTTAATGAAGAGAATTCAAGAAAATAAAAATGGTAACAGAGGCAGATAATCCTTAGAAAGAGATACAAGAGGTCAAGGGTCTAGGTATTCAGTTTGTCTGAGATACATAATCTCTGTCAAAGCTGAAAGGTGTCTATTCCTTGAGACTCTACCTTTCTTCAGACCCTCCATGTTTGCTGTCACTATAGGTGCCTAGGATCAGGAATTACTTGCTTTTCCTTTAGCTAAGGCTGAATTTTGCTTGCTTCACAATGAACCTGCTCCATTTTGTTCTATGATCATCAAATATGGAGAATGTCTGAGTGATCTCTTCTTATCTGAAGGGAAGCAGTACTCACGGACTGGCACGCTATCTCCTGATCCCTCACCTATAGAACAAATCACAGCATCTGTCACCTTTCCTCCTTGGTTCTTCCCCCCCATTAAGAATTTCTTCTCAGAATCCTCTCTGGTTTCTTCACTTCCTTCAAAAATATGAAATCCGGAACTAGATACAGCTCTTGAATAATGGTTGGGTCATTAACAAAAAAGATGCTACTTTTTAGTTTCTACTTATCAAACTCCAATTAACATCAACCATTACTAATGAGTTCCAGAACAATGGCACAGAAGCCACATAAAACCATCACTTTGCTTTATTACCAGGGAATGCTGAGAAGGCATGATGATGACGATGATAGAGAAATTTTATTTTATTTTATTTTAAAGATTTTATTTATTTGACAGAGAGAGAGAGTAGGCAGAGAGGCAGGCAGAGAGAGAGGAGGAAGCAAGCTCCCTGCTGAGCAGAGAGCCCAATGCGGGGCTTGATCCCAGGACCCTGGGATTATGACCTGAGCCAAAGGCAGAGGCTTTAACCCACTGAGCCACCCAGGCGCCCTGATAGAGAAATTTTAATTAGTGCTTGTGTTAATCATATATTTTTATTCCATATTTTTGATGCTTTGACATCTTGGGGCCACAAGACCCAGAAGAGATTACATTTCCCAGGACTAGCTAATTCCTAGAGATCACAAGCAACTTGTCTGGAAGCACACTTTTCATAGACAAACCAACCAATCCAGAGCCCCTATACCCAACCACCTCCTCGATGAAGTTCTCAAACTCTGGGCCACTACTGCCCCGTCCATTTTATTCTAGATACCAGATACCAGACAGCCAGGGTGGCCCCTAGAGACCAGAGCTGTCTAAATCTAGCCAATCTTAAACCTGCTTACCCTGCCTTGCCCGTTCCTTCCTATGGGAAATCACAACGAAGTCTCCGTGCGTTCTGTCCCCTTCTCCCTTCTACCTCCTGACTGAGCCTGCTACTTTCCACTGTGGCCCCTCCTGTTTTTAGGGACCCATGAGTATGAAGCCTTCTTCCTTCGTGATATTTTTGTGTCTGTGTGTCCTACCTACACGATTCAAACAAATCTCAGGTATCGTTAAAACAGTGCTTATTATGTGCCAGGCACCCTGTGCTTTATGTGGATGACATTCCATAATTCTGATGAGGGCAGTGTGAGGAAGGCACTACCATCTCCTTGGTTTTCGGTACAGAGACTTTCTCAGAGCCCCACCTCTAGCAGGGAGTAAAGGCAGGGTATGAATTCATGTGGTTTAATTCTAGAACACACACTTTTATCCTTTTTATTTTGCCCTTGCGTGTCAAAAGGATTCCCACTTGGTTATTCTCAGAGAGGGCAACCGTTAAATTAGGCAGAGACAGGTATGAATGAAGTAACAGAACTGATCTACTCTGAAAGTGCTGTTTTCCTTCAGGTTAGCCCTGTTGGCAGGACTAACAGCCCCTGCCCAGGCATTTTCCAGATTCCTCCTTCTATGGCCTGATGTAGGTTGGAGTCCCCGGAAAAAAACAGTCTCACGAACTCATAATTTTCCCTCATTTCTGACCATAGCATTAGGTCTCCTTTTATTCACCTTATTTATTTCTAAATTATTTGGAGTCATTTGGAAAACAAATAAAATACCACCACCACCACCACCAACATCAACAAACTTAGGTCAAGGATACTACGTCACTAAAGACCTCTATCATGAGAGGTGTCTGAGTAATTATGCCATTAATTGCAAGACAAATCCACAAGCATTCCACACGGGCTTTGAGCACTGAGGCTGGAATTAAGTCTTCAAGCTATCAGCTTGGAAGAAGAGAACTATACTTCTTTAGATGGCTCAGCTCTGAAGCGTTTGGGAAAAGTAGGCGAGCAAACAGACACGCCTTGCTCTTCACAACACCATTTATTCTACATTGAGTCAGCAGAGCAACTAGCTGCTGAAAGTTCTGGGAGTGGCCAAGAGCCAGAGAAGGGATCCTGCTTTTGGACTGAGGCAACAGAGTCATGCCCAGGAGGAGAGCTATCACATACCATGTAGGATGGGTCAAGTAGGGTTATAAGGTAAGAGCTATGAGGAGAGAGAAGTTAAGCCTGCATGACTCAGATAAAACCTGAACTTTGCATTTCAGACAGACTGAGGGCTTGATCTTCCTTCTCTCTCCCTCTCCTTCCCTCTTTCTCTTCATTTCAGCATTCCGGGTGATTTCTCAGGGGCTTAAGGATTTGGGAAGTTAAACTAAAATATTTAAAGCTAAAGAAAACATAAGAGGGAGGAGGATTAGGAGAGCAAGAAGGAAGAGGAAGAAAGGTAGAAAATATGGTATCTTCCCACCTAAAGGTAGAAATATATACATGAATGTAGAAGCGGGATCTCTACTGACAAGGAGCAATCCTGGAAAGGGTCCCAGTGAGAAATGAGTGAGCTGAGACACAAGTTCTACGGCCTGGGGAGTATGAGGCCACACAGAGGGCAGGGACAGCACAAACTGGTGCATTGGAGTTTGGGGTAGAGCTGAAGAGGTATGTATAAAGAGAGAAACTACTGAAGCTATGAGTTAGCTAGAAAAAATATTAAGTTCACAGTTTTGGAGTTTTATTGCCAAAAGATGAGCTAATGAATTACTTCTTTGGCTTTCTTAAAAGTTCACTTTCTATGGATGTCAAAATACATAGAGATGGGCCCTTGTGAACATGGCGGGCTTGAGCAGAAAGCCACCATGATGAATTTCAGGGTAGTAGAACCTGGTGCGACTGTGGCACACTACCACCACCTAGCGGTGGTGCTATACCAACATGCAGTTACTGCAAATGGTTCATTAGAATACCAGCAGCCTTCAGAACTGGAAGAAGTTGACAGATTATCAGGTTCAAAGGTTCTCAAACAGATGGTGCATCAGAATCATCCAGGAAGCTTTAAAAAATATATACCCGAAATAGACTGAACCAGAACCTCTGGGGAATATAGTCCTGAACATACATACAGTTTGAACAATATGAAGGCGCCATTTTTGCAGGCCGGAAAAAAAAAAAAAAGCATATAAATTTGTATGATAAATATTTTAACAAAGCTTCCTGAAGACTGCACTGCCCTCCCCACATTAAGAAGCACAGATCTACTCTAGTATTCTTAATTTGTAGATAACAAAAATGAAGCTCAGAACTGTTAGTGACTTAAAGCCCCATGCCTGGTAAGTATAAGTGCTGACACTCAAAGTCCAGTGTCCTAGTTTTAAGTACAGTCCCCTCTCACTTAAGTATCTCTTCTGAAGTGTTGGGCCAAGAGAAGTGACATCACACAACCCTGACTTTCTCATACACACCATCTATATCGATTTCCACAGACTGCAAGAGAACTCTCCAATATTTCCTCCCTTAGTCTTTCAAAATGCCTTTCATTGACTTTTATTTCTAATTTCTGCCTTCGTCCTCTGGAAACTTCTAATGCCTAACTTTTGATTTTACTCTATGATTGTTCCTCACTCCTACTAGTTTGGAGTTATCCAGGACTGGGACTGAGGCCATGGCGTACGGGAAAAGGCTCATTCCAGATTGCAAGAGGTGAGTATTAAAATTTCAGGAGTTTTGGGGCGCCTGGGTGGCCCAGTGGGTTAAAACCTCTGCCTTCAGCTCAGGTCATGGTCCCAGGATCCTGGGATCGAGCCCTGCATCAGGCTCTCTGCTCAGCGGGGAGCCTGCTTCCCTTCCTTTCTCTCTGCCTGCCTCTCTGCCTACTTGTAAACTCTGTCTGTCAAGTAAATAAATAAAATCTTAAAAAATTTTTTTTTCAGGAGTTTCATGAACCAATTGTTAAACATAGCTTTTATTAAAAATTAACTTATTATTATTTTATTATTGGTCTTATCCATGTTCCTGAGGATATTTACATCAGTTACATCTGGACAGTGGGAATACTACACGATGGTGTGCTATGTTTTCCCTACTTTGCATTTAGTGATGGGTCATGTTGGGAGGCCTGAAATTGACCATGTGCTGGAAGCATCTGTACCATAGAAACTGCCAAAAGCTACAAACTGGGAGGTGATTTATTATGCCACTTCTGGTCTAGATTTAAAAAAATGATAAGGAAAACAATAATGCGGGTTAAAGATAGAAGTATATAATATCTGTAGCCATCACTTTGTGAACAGCACAATAAATGTGAGGAAATATTCTTCTAGTATTTAGAAACTATTATCTGATTTAGCAAAGAGGTTGTTCATGTCATCACTGGTGAATGAGTGAAGTTCTGAAACACATCTTCCTTATTTCACTTTCCTCTTATTCATTAACGTAAATGAAAATATCAACATTCATGGTGGCACCACAGTCTTTCATCAAATGCAACCACAGGTACGGATGTAGGAGTTCAGCAGAAATCACTGAGAGCACTTAGTGAAAATCACTTGTCTATATGAAGTTTATAGGATAGGATATTGTAGATTTTACTATTTGTGAATTGTGTGACATTACATCAGTGACATATACATTGAAGTTATGTACATACCGATAGACACTGTTTTCCAAACTCAGTTGTTAAAAACTGACCAGCACGTGACTGGACTGAGCACAACCTTCCCCGGGTACCCATCAGGCTGTCTGAATGAATCCTCCCTACTTCGGATGGGTCTCTACCCAAAGTGGTGGTTTGACTTTCTATAGCCCTGTCACCACTCCCCCCTACACACACACACAGACACACACATTCTTCAGTCACTTCAACTGAATGGTTTTATCTTCATTCCAAAACAGAACATATCCCAGCCTACTGCCCATTTCCTGGCCTCGTCTCCTCTGGTGTTTGCTTGCTCAGACAAAAGACTGACTTCATCCTAATTATTCAAGGCAGAACGATAGGCTTCCCTTCAGCCCTACCGCCTCCCCTCCTGCACCCGTGCAGTCACCATATTAGGCTGTTTCTTGCCATCTTCCTAGTTCTCAAATCCTTCTACTCTTCTCCATCTTTATTGCAATTTTCTCAAGTTTATATGCCTACCATCTCCCAAGTTGGTTACTGTACAGTCCCTCAACTGGTCTCCCTGTTTGCATTCACATTCCCTCCAATCCATTTTCACGAAGTTACTGGAGACCTTTTCTCAAACATCAACCTGATTGGGTCACTTCCTTGCTCCCCACTGATGACCAGGCTACGACCACCTGTCCAGGCAACTCTCTCCTACATTTAGTCCTCTACTCAAAGACACACTCTAGCCATGCCTGAACTGCTGTGTTCACGGTTTCTCCAAGGGCAACCCCCCAACTCTCCCACTCTATCCCCACTTCCAGAAGCTCTCCCTTCTTTTCAGAATTCACATCTCTGACTTTGCCCCTCCCAAGGCTGGTTGGGGGGCCCATCCCATGTGCATCCTTATGGCCAGGTCTCCCTTACTGATTTGCTTTGTTTCTTTGTTTCCAGGAGCTAACCCAGTACTTACAGAAATCAACAAATGCTTGCTGAATGAATGACCAGCGGGAAAAATGACAGTACTAATTAAAAACTGTGGTGACAATCACATGCTGAATACCTATTCAATACCAGGCAGCGTGTAGGACACTTGCCAAAAATTACTGATCCGCATTTCACATCAACCTTGCAAAGCAAGTATTTCTGTTTTACAGTGAGAAATTTCAAGTACAGAGAGGTTAAGCCATGTGTCCAAAGTCACACAGCACATAAGGGGAGGAGGCAGGATTTGAATCACTGAACCCTAGATGCACCTTATTCCAAATGCCACAGACTTCTTAACATAGTCCCCCAAAAGCATCAAGACAAACACAATAGGGCAGATTGAACAGAACAAGATAAACAACAAAACCAAGCAAGCCCCGAAGTCCCACTTTTCAGCTCTGTAGTCAAAGTTCCATATAATGGTTTAGACATAGTAGAGGGAGGTGGCATTTCATAGAGTATCAAATACCACGTTTATATACAGGTAGGAAAATATTTTCATTTGCTGGATCTACTTAATAAAAAAGCTTTGAAATATACATGGCATTTCCTATTGGTGTTATTAGTAGTTTTGCCCAGAAGTGTGGGTTGGCTGGACGGAGAACTATGGGTGTGGTTGGAAAGGTGCTCAGAAGGTCTTTGGCAAGGGGCTCCCCTCCTGTTTGGGGCTCCTTCTCAGTAAGGCAGGGGCTGAAATGCTGATCTGATGTTTGGTCTTTTGACAATTTTCACTTAATGAATTGATTCCTACAGTTCATTAACATACCCACTTCCACTTCTGTATACACATATGTCTTAATTAGCTGTTCATTGGCTGTTTAATTACAAGAAAACAGCTGACAGCTGCCTTGCTGAATTCTAATGGCAGACGCTTTGGAACGGCTACACATTTGCTTTTGACAACCAAGATTTATTCATAACTCTATGATTTATTATGAATGTTCCTATGCCTGCCTGAATTATTGTATTTTCCAATACAACTAAAAAACTGGAATTTGGGGAGACTGTTGTGGGTGTATGTCTCCCTCTCACAGCAGAGAATCCCTTTTGTAAATGACGAACTGTTACAAATTTATTTCTCTGGGGAACTTTCTGTTGAGAATATTCAGAAACATGGGGTGGGGGGAGGAAGAAAAAATATCTTTGGATATTTAAATATTTAAAGTTAAGGAAGAAAATAACTGTCAATTTAATTTTACTGAGGGATAAGGAAAGGGCATGAATAGATTAAAATCAAGAGACAGGAAGAAGCAGAGGAAATGATAGAATTGAAAAGGGGTGGGGAGCAGCAATCATAGTCCTCAAGGAAGCAAATGAAGAAGGGAATTTGTTCTTTCGGAAAGAAGAGGCGAGCTCATTCGCAGTTTAGCTGGTACGGCTCTACATTCATACAGCTGGTAGCAATAAATCATGGAATCATAGATCTCCTGAACTACTCTCCCCTTCAATAATGACTGGCCTCCCTGTAGAATTGTATGTGCAAATGATCTCTGATTAAAGCTGACCTCGTGTGTCATATTTGGTAAGTGTAGATGTCTGCTTTGCCGTCCTGTGATCCGCCACACTCAGACTTAATCCAAATGAACACATTCCACAGCAGTGATCCCCAGGCAAACATGAGGAGCCCTGCCCCGAGCCAGACATTATATTAGAGCCCTACTGACAACAAGACCATAAACCCAGCATTATCTATGAGCTGAGGAAGGACAGCAATTACTGGGACATGGTTATGATCAAAACAAAGCAACAGAAAATACAGGAAAAAAAAAATCCAAATCATCCTGATGTACGTTGGGGTTTCATACATTCTACTACTTGTGCATCTCATCACAGGATTGGAAGAGGGAATGAAACGAAGTATTTTTCTCATCACCTGGTATCTAATGGCACTGAAACTCTGATGTCACAGGATACAGTAACAGCCACATCTAATTTTCATATTGAATGGATAGCTCTAATATTGGGCTAGGGGTTATAAAACATTAAAATAAAGATGTTGGGCATGAATATATCAATGTGAAAAGCGGATAAAATGGGTCCAAAGCTGGTGACATTTCCCGACTAAAATAAAAATATTAGAATCCTCTAAAAACCAATTTGAGCCTAAATGGAATATTTATGGGCATTTCTTTTTGGCCTAATACATACAAACTCCAGAAACTGCCTTAACTCTTTCAGGAAAAAAAAAAGTGGGGGGGGCGGGATAAAAGTACCAATTTTGCATTCTGGGTATCTTTGAAAAGGCTTTTCATTGTTGTTGTTTTTAAAATGTATTTGACAGAGAGAGACACAGCAAGAGAGGGAACACAAGCAGGGGGCAGTGGGAGAGGGAGAAGCAGGCTCCCCACTGAGCAGGCAGCATGATGTGGGGCTCGATCCCAGAATCTTGGGATCATGACCTGAGCTGAAGGCAGAAGCTTAAAACTGAGCCACCCAGGTGCCCCAAGGCTTTTCATGGTTAATCTCAGACAGCATATTCCCCTCTCCTTTTTGTTTTTATTTAAATTCAATTTAGTTAACATATAGTGTATCATTAGTTTCAGGGGTAGAATTTACTGATTCATCAGTGATTCAGTCAGTTGCGTATAACACCCACTACTACCTCAAGTGCCCTCCTTAATGCCTGTCACCCATTCAACCCATCCCCCCACCCACCTCCCCTCTAGCAACCCTGTTTGTTCTCTATACTAAAGAGGCTCGTATATAGTTAATGCAAAAGAAACTACTCCAAATTCTCCCTTCATTGGGTGGAAAAGGAAACTTTGCCTAAGACATCGCCTATGTGTATTAACTGATGAGTAAGTATTTGACAACGAATGCTACTCTGTTCTTACCCTATCAAGAGCAAAAGGTTTTTGTTTTAAGATTTTATTTGTTTATTAGACAGAGATCACAAGTAGGCAGACAGGCAGGCAGAGAGAGAGAGAGGAGGAAGTAGGCTCCCCACTGAGCAGAGAGCCCGATGCGGGGCTCGATCCCAGGACCCTGAGATCACGACCTGAGCCGAAGGCAGAGGCTTCAACCCACTGAGCCATCCAGGCGCCCCAAGAGCAAAAGGTCTTAAATGTATCAGAAATCAATCCTATCAACCCTAATACTAGATTGTATATTATATTTTAAAAATTATGATTGAGGGGTACCTGGGTGGCTTAGTGGGTTGAAGCCTCTGCCTTCTGCTCAGGTCATGATCTGAGGGTCCTGGGATCAAGCCCCACGTCAGGGGCTCTGCACAGCGGGAAGTCTGCTTCCCCCTCTCTCTCTGCCTGCCTCTCTGCCTACCTGTGATCTCTGTCTGTTGAATAAATAAATAAAAATCTTTAAAAAAATTTAAAATTGAAATTGTAGATCTAAAACATCTAAAGGATATATGTAAAATACTGTTTCTATTGTGAGATAAATTTTTCATCATCATCATGAGCAGTCACTGTATCTAATGATGAAGCCAGGAATGGAAGTGAAATGAGAAACAGGACCATTTCTCAAAGGAAACCTCAACTGGTGTCATTTTTCTCTAAATACTTCAGCATTTTTATCCACTTTGAAGACTGAACCTCAACCCTAACATCTACAGCCTCTTGTTTTATTTCTGGCCTATTCCTCTTTCTGCCCATTCCATGGCCTGGCCCCTCCTCCAGGGCAGGCCTGCCTCAGCTTACCCCACCCCCTCTCCTACTGCTCACCCAGGGCTGGGACTAAATTCTGTTCTAAGAGCTCAGAAACAACTTTAGTGACCGACCTAAGCTCCTGCAGGCCTGGATTTTAGGTTTTTCTGAAATGCAATATTCGAGGGATGACCAAAGCTGGTACACTGTTCCCTCATTATTTCAAAAGAACAAGTAGGGGCTCCTGGATGGCTCCGTTGGTTAAGCTTCTGACTCTTGGCCCAGGTTGCTAACTCAAGCTTGTGGGATCAAGCCCCAGGAGGACTCTGTGCCCAGCATGGAGTCTGCTTAAGACTTTCTCTGCCCCTACTTCCCTCATGCTCGCATGCAAAATTTTTCCTCTCTCTCTCTCTCTCTCTCAAATAAATAATCTTAAAAAAAAAAAAAAGGAGAAAAGAACAAGTAAACTAATAAAAACCTTGGTATAATAGAGCCTTTAAAAAATTGGCAATGGCATACCCTTCCTTATTTCCCTCAATCCACAGAAAGTGACCCCTTGTTCCAGTCAACCGGGGTTATTTGTTGTCCTTAAAAGACAACCAAGACTTCCCCACCTCCAGGTTCTTGCTGCCTCATGGGTATGTGCTATTTGTGCCACACCATAGACTGTAGCTTTAGTTAAGGATTTAGTTCTTTATATATATGTGTGTGTGTTTTAAATATACTTCATTGAGGCATAAATTAAATACAAAAATGCACCATTGTGACGAGTTCACCTTGATGAATTTTGACAATGTGTACATCTGTGGAACTACCACCACGATCAAGGTGGAACATTGCCACAAGCCACAAAAAGTATCTTTCTCTTAGCAGTCATTCCTTACCTCGGTTCCAGGTTACCACATCTGCTGTCTGCCATTAGAGATTTAAAATTTAAAATTTTTGCTTCTTCTAGAATGACACAGAAATGCAATCATACAGTAACTATTCTTTTGTTTCTGGCTTCTTTCATCCACGATCATGTTGTTCTGTGCATGTACTGTACATCTTCTCTTATTGCTAAGCGCCACTCCTTTCTACGGCTCTTACTCTTTTATCCATTTATCGGCTGATGGGCATTTGGATTGTTTCCGGTTTATGGCCGTTATGAATATTTATCTGAAAGTCTTTCTACGACAGGTGCTTTTGTTTCTTTTGGGGAAACGCCTAGGATGGGTCGTTAGGTCATACGTTAGGTTGATAACGGATCATAGTTCCATCTTTTTTCAAAGGGGCTGTGTACCATGTCACAGACCCTCAAGTCGCGTAGGAGACTGCAAGATTTGCCAGTCTCTGCATCATCATCATGTCTGTTCTAGGCAGTGGTTTTGCTCTTCTACTTGTTTTGTTCTATTTTAATTTTAGTCTTTCAAATGAACAGGTCATGGAATTTAAAGGCAGGTTAATGCATTTAATGCATTAAATGCATGGTATTTAAACTGCAGTTTTATTTACGTTTCCCTAATGATTAAAGATGTTGAGAATATAGCCACGTGTTCATGGGTTCCTTGTCCAGCTTTTGTGAAGAGATTGTTCAAGTTACTGTATCTTTTTATTGTTTTTGTCCGTTTATTTTAAAATTTGTTGGTTTTTTTCTTTTATTTCTTCCAGTATATGGCTTGCCTTTTCACTTTCCTGATGATATCTTTTGAAAGGTACAAGTTTTTAATTTCAATTAACCCCAATTTGCTCTTTTTAAAAAAATAAGGTAAGGACTTCAGTGTGTGGTCTGAGCAATATTTGTATGTCTACTATTACAAAAATATATGATTTCCTGTAGAAATATTATAGAGTCACGTTTTATGCTTAGGACATTCTTTAACATTTGCCTTCAGTGAGAGGTATAAATGTGAAGTTAATTTTTTTTCATAAGACTGTCAAATTGTTCCAGAAATATTTATTATTTGAAATGACCATCTTTTCTTCATTGAATTCAACTGGCATCTTCGTCAAAATTTAATTGACCTTAAATGCATGGATCTCTTTCTGAACCGCCCCCTCCCTTTTTAAAAATTTCTTCTGGTTTATTAAACCTAGGATTTAGTTCTTGCATTGCCCCTGTGCAGACCTCATCTCTACAACTACACCATAAACTGCTTGACATGGTCAGGTCTTCTGGATATAAGCACTTATAGTGCTTATATAGTGCCTGGCCCCAAGGGGGTGCTCATATTTTTGTTTTTAATAGCAGAGTCTACATAACAAATAGCAAATGGTCACACAAAAAAATCAAGACTGGACCCATACATGTTCTGGAAATGATATCTGACTAGCGCAGCATGACTCAAGTGTACGGAATTTGGCTAGCAATGATTCTAACAGCAGCCAACAGTTACTGAATGACTGCTGTATGCCTGGCACTTTTCTCCATGCGTTACCTAACTGGGAAGTAACTACAGTGTCTATCCTCATTTTACAGACAGGGAAAACAGAGGCACAGAGAGGCTGGGTAGATGCTCATGCTGGTAAAGTAGAACTGGGCTTCAAACCCAAGCAGTCTGGTTCCAAATTCAGAGCATAAGCATGCCACAATATTGTCTCTCTACAGGGAAGCAAAGGGGACTTGGAGAGGGTAGGCTGGGAACACCCAGGAACCAGAGAAAAGAGCTACCAAACTTGCATCATTCTTGAGGCTTATGTGCAATGCTTACCTGAGCAAATATGTGGTAAAATAAATAATCATTTCAGCAACTAAATAGGTTCTTTGGTTTCTTAGGGTTTCAGGTGGTTGACTTTAAAATGCAATTTAAAATACATTCACAAAACGATGAGCTCGGAAATGATTGAGTGACTTTCTTTTCTTTTCATTAGGTATCTATTTATACACATAATTAGAAATTTTCCATATGTCTACTGATCCTATCACAGAGATAAATTATTTATAATTTATGATGCAATAACCACCCTCACCTGGTTAGAGAATGATAAATCATTAACATCACTGGCAAAAGCAGAAGTCTCTTGACTACACCACAGCCAGAAGTAAAAATATTAATTACAGCAGAGGGAAACTATAATTGCACAGCAAATACTATATGCATCAAATATAAACACATACCACTGTATAGATCCTAGACTGGGCCTAGGCCCAGTTGGTTAATAAAATTGTTTTAATTGTTTGTTTTGGTGATTTCTGTTGTACAAAGTCAATAGGACAGAAGAACAGAACCACAGATAACCATAATACACTTCAGCATCAGGGCTGTACAAGATCAGGGGAAGGAATCTAGAAAAATGACAACCATAAAATGCCACCTGCCCTTTGTTTTCTTATGGCTTTAATTTTCAGCATAAATAAGTATTGGGGATAAAAAGAAAATATGCATTGTTCCTGCCTATGTAAGCCCAATGGTTCTCAGACAGTCCCATTTTTACTTAACAGCATGTTGTTCATGAATCTTCTGCACTGTTGCGTTATTTCACACAAAGCAGCCTTCACCCCCACCCTGGCCCTGCCTCAGATGCTGACCTGAGGTGCTCACTTTGGTTGGTACCTAAAACCACATGTGGCATTCCTAAAAGCCTCGGAGAGAGTGGCCAGTTTCTCGGGGCAGAATGAAAGGTCACCTGGTTAATGCCCAGAACCCGGTCGACGGAAGAGCTTAACTAGATGAGATGCAACGCACAGAGTCAAGTTTGCTCAGAACTTCCGCTAGGGGGCCCTGGTGTCTGTACACGCTTCACCAGGACAGGCTGTGCCGTCCTGCGACTGGACAAGAAGGTCTGGGTGAAGGTGAGGGGTGACAGGTGCCCAGCCACATCAGCAGAAGTAACTCTGAAAGTCAACGGGATGACAGTTGTCCCCAGATGGGATAAGCCAGGCAGCTGATTTCATTTTTTTGACTATTATTTACTTAATTGATTAATATTGAGGGAGGGTAAACTGAGAAGTAAAAGTACATCATTTTGTTTTTCTCTTGGTAATCTAGAACCTGAGGCCCTGAGGGTTGCTATAAAGAGGAACAATTCAAAATCCCCCTTTCAGAGATGCCTGGGTGGCTCAGTAGGTTGAGAAACTGCTTTCAGCTCAGGTCATGTTCCCAGGGTCCTGGGACCGAGCCCCACATCTGCTCCTTGCTCCGCAAGGAGCCTGCTTCTTCCTCTGCCTGTCACTCCCCCTGCTTTGTGCTCTGTCTCTCTGACAAATAAATAAATAAAATATTTTTTAAAAATCCCCTTTCAGTAGCAAGCCCCCTATTTCTAAAAGGCAGGTGATGAAAAAAAGTACGTTTGGAGGTATGTAGAAAACCCAAGTGTCCCCAAGATGGGATCAGTATGAAACATCTGTACGTGTACAAAGCAGCACATGTGATGATGAGTTAACAGTAAAACAAAGACTTAAGGAAATTACGAGGCAAACTTCCCTGAAGTCTCTCAGTAGTTATTTGGGTCTGAGGGTGATTTTGTATTTTGTGACGTTATATTTTCTAATTTCACTGAAGGAAAGCTAACCAAATGCGTGGATTTTATTTTATTTATTTTTATTTTTATTTCTTTTGCCGCAGCCTCAAAATGCCTTAGGGCTAATTCAAGCCTGGTTCAGTGGCAATCAGTTGTCTCAGAGGCCGCCTGCATGTTTAAATAGCTTCTCGCCTATTTATTTTGCACTGTTTTATCCTGTAAGCTGTCTCAAGGCCCTTCCAGTATAAGCAGGAGGATTTAAATCTTAATAAATTGAGATTTGAATAACAGAGGCAATCTGGGTTTGGAGGTCTTGAATGATTAGGATAAATATCTCTATTCCGATTCTCAAATTATGCATGTGCTATAACACATTGCCCTTGATCGGCATCGGTAATAATTAAAACAGTAACAACAGCAACAAGAAAGATAATATTTAGGTTGAAACAGCACTTTTCAGTTTATAAGGAACTTTTATTCACAGTTTTTCATTCTATCCTTGGAATAGTTCTAAGAGGTAGGAAGAACATGTGTTATGCCCACTTTATAGATGAAGAAACTGAGTCACTAAAACATTAAGACAAGCCCACAACAAGAGGGGCAGGGGATGGCACTAGGACCAGAACCCAGTTCTTTCCAATGGCTTTGCCATAAATTGGCCAGATGTATCAACATATGTGGGCCAATAATAAGACTTTCAATCACATTCCGATTAAACTACTGGAAATACCTTCCTATAAAGCTTTTAACAGGGACACTACAGAAATCCAGAGTCATTTCTTTTTTAAAAAAGATAACCAAAGGGATAGTTTATCAGTTCTATCAGTTGTAGGTCTGGAAGTGACAAACGATTAATGCTCAAATACTTTTCTCTAGCCTCCTATTATTTTGACGGAAGACATAAAAATATATATGACTTGCTTAATTGTAATTTAACACCAAAATATTTATTCTGTCTTGTCATCTCTCATCACTCAAAATGCTGAGGAGTTGAATTTTCAGACACAGGAGAAGTCACATCACAAAGACACATTCTAACATTAATAGAAACAACAACAACAATTAAAAAGGCTTACCTTGCAGCCTTCACATGTAATGACACCATAATGGATTCCTGATGATTTGTCTCCACAGATCTTGCAAGGAATAATTTCAATTTGAGCTGCAACAGAAGCACGCAACCAGTTAATTACATTTTCTTTTAAACACCTTATAAAAGCGTTCCCTGATCAGCATTTGTATAGTGAAAACTAATAACCTGCTAAACATTATACTGCATTAACTATTCATTGCTGAACTGTGAGGGTCCCCCTAGAGCCCTGGACTAAATTATGGCTGCTCGTTATATAATAGCTTTCGGGTTATTAAAATGGGTCATTTGAGAAGGTGTTTAAGAACCCACAAGAAGACTGGAATCAGCATTTCAAAGCCTTCAAGAACTGGAGAGCTCGCAGTTTAGGCCTCAGAGCAAAGCAGATACTAAAATGTTTCCTCCGATCTCATTTTCCATCATTATTTTTAAAAGGTCATAAATCTGTCTTGGCTGAGCATTATAGCTCCACTGGTAGGGAAAAAAATATATACTCCAGAAAGTCAAGACTACTTAGGAAAATGATTCAATTCAAAATATTAATAAGTTACATATGCCGGCAAGTTAAGAATGCCTTAATCATCTTTTTTAATTAATGTAGTTGGCATGTGTTAAAAATCAGTCCATTTGTGTACGATCAAAACCTTTCAACCATAAAGTTAATATCCTATCTGAATTTAATAATGGTGAATCCTAACGAATAGTATATGTAGTTTCTCAGTTCTTTATGCTAGAAACTGATTGCCCGGTACAGTGTGCATATGTTTCTAACCAACGGATCACTTGAAGATGCCTCACATTGGAAGACCACCCAATGTCTAATAGCTATCACACCGAAGTTCTCAAATATGACAAAGCACATTTCTAAGCAAACACAATATACCTTGAGCACAGCTGGTTGGAAAGGACATAAGTAAAGGATTAAAAAAAAAATAACCTCAGCAATAATTAGACAAAATGAAGTTCTTGGCCCACTTATTAAATATGACTTATATGTGAAATGAAGAAGAACAATATTGAGCTGTATACGGAGGGTGGCAATGTTCACCAGTGTACCCAGAATATCCCATTACACTAAGTTTTATTTTCCACAGTTTTCACTATGGCTATCATGTCAGATTACTATATCACACACACAAACACAATTGTAAGAGCGTTAAGCGTACTTCATTTTCATACAGCCCCTACCTAGCCCCATGATTTACACAATGCAATGACGTATCCAAGGAATATGTTGCATCTTGTGAGGAACACACACATGCATACAGCCCGCTCTTCCTTCCAGTATAATCCCATACCCTGGAATAATCTCCACAACCACTTACTCTGGATTTGATGTAACGTTTGCATTCAATACTCAGAAACAGTATACATTAAATTATTGGATTTAGCCTCATTATAAACCATGTGTACCTGCTGACTTCCTTTCCAGGGGACTAGTACAAGTACTGTGATGACTTTTTAGGGAGTACAAGCTATTCCAGATGGAGAGTCCCTTTTCATGTCTATCATTTTTTTTTAGATTTATTTAGTTATTTTAGAGAGGGGAGAAAGAGAGTGAGTGAGTGAGTGTGGAAGCGGGGATAAGGGCAGAGAGAGAGGAAGAAGGGAGAGAGAATCTTAAACAGACTCTACGTTGAGCGCGAAGCCTGCCAAGGGGCTAGATCTTATGAACCTGAGCTGAAACCAAGAGTGAGACGCTTAACCGACTGTGCCACCCAGGTGCCCCTCACATCAGTCACTTTTTGTGTTGACATAGTGATCACTGTCCAGTTAGAGACTGCTTAAAATTTCACATCCAATATATTTTCCGTAATGGGTAAGCCTTCTAATACATCAATAATGGTGTCTTTGTATACTGTCTATTCTGAGCTCCGCAGCCCAATGTGTGGTAAAGTCGCATTCAACAAAAATGATAATTTCTAAGTCTGCCTCATCTTAGTGTCTTATTTGATTGCTTCAAGGAAATTCTTTATGAAATCTGAGCTCTAATGATGCTTCACATTGATAGCCCCCCTCTGATACTTTTAATAGAGTCAAGGCCAAGTTTTGTGTCACATATTGTCTGTAGCTTTAGACAGAGTTACGTCCAACATTTTTGAGACACAAAAGCCACGCGGTGGTACAGATATTCTGAAAGGTGCTATCAGCTGAGAGTGATGGCCTGGATTTTCCCACAGGAATTAACTAGTCTGTAATGAGAACCAGCCTCTCCCACCCCAAGCCCTAAGGAATAGAATAATTGGGCAACATAAAGTACTTGGACCACCTATTAAACAAAATTTATATGTGAAATAAAAAGACTGACACTGAGCTGCTTCTGCTTATGTCTTACCTCAAGCCGTAATCACAGAAATCAGACACAAACAAACTAGGCTAAACCCTGTAGTTTAAGTAGGCATCAAAACGATGTGAGGCAATTAAAGCAGCCTCAGAGCTGAGCTCCAGACCTTTTAAGAGTTACCTTCCTTCCAGCTTAACAATGGAGAGATCAAGCACATCTATTTATTTAGCTCTTTATAAGTTATGAAGGCCCTGGGCAGACCATATTGGGAACACTGAGTAGAACTATCTGGATCAAATGGAGAATAATGTATTGCTATTCATTCTGCCTGGGCTCCTAGTGGATTACGCATGAGAAATGAAATGGTAATGTTTAAGGCAGGTCCAAAATGCCTGCCAATGACTGCTGTGATCCTACAAGTGATATGGAGATCTGGCATGGAGGGGTCTGTTCGTGATGGCGGTGGCCCTGGGATCATAGCCTGGCACTTCTGCCCTTGGAATGACTCATGGCCTGGCTGCGGGGGCGGGAGGTGGTAATGGAAGGGAAGGCGGGAGGGTAATGGTAGCACAAACCGAGAGTTTGGTGTCAACTGCTGCACTGATAGGGCTGCTGGCTTGAGTCAGGCTCCTTCCTTCAGTTCCTAGGGTCCTAGCATCTGGAGGGCACTCAGCTGAGACTTATTTCCCAAGATTTATGGAGGTTAAGATGCTTAATATGAATGGATTCACTGTAGATTGACCTGTATTTTCAAGCACGGGCCATGAGCCTTGACCTTTGACCCCCACCGTGTTTGTGCTTCATTCCTGTGGACAATGTTGGCCAAAGAATGGGAATTAGAAAAGCTTCACCAGAAATCTCATGGTAAGGTGATGGGAGGGTTCTCCACAGCAAAGTTCAAGTATTCTGAATGGTCAGATTAAACTAGACTAGCTTACCCTCTGGGTTGGCTCTCTTATCTCAGAAGACAATCTGAGTTGCAAGGGCTCTTTAGGAAATGATTAAAATCCACCTGCTCCAAAAAGCAAACTCTCTGAATGTGATCTGATCACATGTGTTGATATTTCCAGAAAGCAAACATTTGCAGATTGGACCAGGGCACTTAACTCAACCTTCCATTTAATCCAACAATGCATAAAAGCCACTTCCCTCCACCTTTTCGTCAATTTACAGAATTCAAATATATCAATGAGAACAACAACAACAAAATACCTGTCCGTACTTTTTTCAGAAAAAGAAAGCAGTTTAGTTCCTTAAATTTGAGTTTTTAGACCAATAAGAGGGAAAAGGACAAAAATCCCTTTGCCCTTTGCTTCCTATCCCTCAGGCTTTTTCATTTTCTAACAGGCAGTGTTGTTTCTTTTCAAAATACTCGTCTTTTAACACAAATTATGAGTCTTGGCCCATATATATACTGCGCACATTAACTCAGCCAGAATTTCAAAGGATGAGTTCTGTCAGACACCACTACTGTCACAAGTATATTGATTAAATTAGTCCACATACATATTCATCGCAGCAAAGAGGTTTATTGTGTAGCAGAATATCTGAAGCAAGACACACACATATAATCATGAATTGGCTTAACAATGCACAATCTTGCTATGAAAAATTCTAATTTGCCCACATTTTCAGCTCTATTGCCTAAATAATTTGCTCTCTCATGCACCCTCAGTGATTCAAGCATGCTCTCCACACCTGCAGAGGCAGTCTCTGCAGTTTCAAGGAGCTGACAACAAGTGGCAGCGGGGAGTCAGGAAATCCTGGAATGCAAGTGTGCTAATTAGCCAAAGTGGTCCTTGGGCTGGGCTGTCATTTAGCACTGTACTTCTGCAGAAGGTTGGATTTTTTAATTATAAAAGGGACGAGAACATGGACAATGGCATTCTTGATACCTCATATGCTCCTCAGAACCTTTTTTGGGAGATAATCTTGGTCCAGAGAAAAATACCTATTTCCCACAGAATTAAAAAGTATGACTGTACGAGAGTTGTACCCATTCTACGGGTGAAAGGTGATGGCATGATAATCTAATGGATTTATGATAACCAATAATATGCAACATGTATTGGGGCTTATAATGTGCGAGGCATTATATCCATTCCTCCAGTATCCTATGGGCGGGGAGCGACCATAATCATCATTATCTGCATTTTTCAGAAGAGAAAATGGCAACTCAGAGAGGCTGAACAACTTGCCTGACGTCAGAGAGCTAGGAAGAGGTAAGACTGGGATTTGGACACGTTTTGTCTTTTTGTTTAACTCCACAGTTTTTCCCCCTTTCCCACCATACTTCACAGCCAGGCTAAATTGCTCCAATAACCACATCAGGAACAGACTGCTATTAGTATACCGCCAACAACCAAGGATGCAAATGACACAGCACAAATAATTCGGTTAAAGTTACATAACTACTCAGAACTGATTTCAAGATATCTTTCTGGGAGTTACCTTACTTACTAGTACTTTATAACTGTAAGTAATCATCAACCTTCTAGACCGTTCTTCTCCATTTTATAAGATTCCAAGTAGAGTTTTTGACTGTAAGATAACTGACGCCAATGTTTAACAATTTTTAAGGCTGGGCAAATTACTTAACTTCTCTGAGCCTCAGTTTAATATCTGAAGACCCAGAGATACAATGTATAAATGATGTCACACAGAAATGATTATTTTATAGATGTATTCTCTCTCTATATATATATGCACATCACACAGTTGTTAGAAATATTTGGCACTCAATAAATAGTAGTTATTATTATTGTTATTGTTGATAAGAAATCCTGCCTTATAGCGAAATGAAATTCTCTTCTCCAGACTTTAAGCCCTTTCCAAAGTGGGGATAGAGAAAAGCTGCTTATCCTCCAAATAATGTGATGGGCAGTTCATACCAGCTACCACAGCAATCCTTTATGACATTGGCCCTTAACAGCCACAGCCCAGCAGTACACTGCAATCAGTTGTTATGTATCCCAAGGAATGTTACTAACAATAGTAAAAAAAAAATTAAAATTTTTATTGGCTCATATAAAAAATAAACTAATAGGGACCTACGGTTACCCCAATAATATCTTTCACTTTAGCTCACTTGCATAACCATACACTTTCTTGAATTGGACTGAATAGGGCGGGGTTACTGCTGGCTTGCCAGGAAATGGCCAAACCTTGGGTACACCCATGAGAGTATGTGACACAGATGAATGTTACACAATTTTGTGTGTCTTGCAAAAACAGTCGAGAACTACTGCTAAAAAAACCAAAAAACAAAAAACAAACAAACAAAAAACAAAAAAAACAAAACCCAGAACACAAAACCCAAAACCCAAAACCAACTACCTTTTATACCAATCTGTTGACAGTCTCTCTTCTGGAGGCTGAGACTATGGAAGACTTTTCATTTGCTATGTTACATATTCCTCCAATGTTTGAATTTTTTTTTTTTACAACCATCATGTATTACTTTTGTAAGCAGAAAAACCAATAAAGATTAAAAAGAAAAACCCCAAGGCATTTGATTTTATTTTCAGTAAAATGGCTTGAGTCCTTTATGGATTAGTCACTTTATTTTATCCCCAGTTTAAAACTGCTGGGGTATTAAAGGCTTCTGCAGCTGCCTGGATGGCAGCCGGGCCTGCATGTCAAGGCCGGCTGGGGGAGAGTGGCGGACGCTTCACCTGCTTACCTGGAGTGGCTTCTAGAATTTTCTGGCCGCTCTGGGTCTGGCCACCTCCTGGTTCTAAGGACGCTCTGCCCTGCCCAACGGGGCCCCGCTGAGTGGACAAAAGTAGGGGCTGAAATTCACCTGGCTGTTGGTCCTGCTGGAAAGTGGCTGGAAAAGCCTGGAGTAAGGGAGCCTCATTCTAATTTGTCTGCCCAGATAAGCACCTCATTTTCAAACCATCCTTGCCGGGGCGGTGCCTTCATACTGTGCGAAGGTGCTGTGCATACTAGTGGTGAACAGCTCAGGGAGCAAAATACTTTCCCTCCACTCTCTCAGGGCTGCTGCTGAGGATTTGCGGACACCTCTCTGTACATCTCGGTGGTGGGAGGGGAATAGGCTGTGGGCTTTGACCAGTTTGGCAACTTCAGTTGTCCTGGATGAACGGCTCGGGGTACAGCATGGCTATGATCCACACAGGCATGATCAATGAACCTTGGGGGTGGGGACGGCCGAGTTCCAGCTGCACACTATCCAAACCAACCATCAATGTGTTCTGCCATTGTGTCTACTAAATATATACTAATTATAATACTAGTATGTTTCCCTGATACAGTCTTTCCATCTACTGATTTTGGATTCTTCCATAGCAGTACCTAGTCCTTACTGAACAGCACCACAGCAATTAGCCACCTAATTAGAAATGCCCTATCTACTCTATCTACCCTTCGCTAGAGCAGCCTTGTGGTCATTTCTGGCAACGGTAAGAATGTCTGATATTTGCAGAGTTCTGTAACAGACTTTAAAGTGTTTGTTCTCATCAGTGTGTTCTGATTTTGGTGCTCCCAGCAGCTGTCAAGTAGGCCGCTGGGTATTACCATCCCCATTTTACAGATGCAGACAGTAAACCTCAGGAAGGAGAAATGGCTTCTCTCTGTCTGGATTTCCCAGAGTTTCAGCGGTGGAGGCAGCCACAAATAAAACAGACTTGGTGTCTCTTCCCTATTCTGGATTATTTGATGCCTTTAGATTTATGCTAGCATTGATCTGGGGCTCCCAAGGGGAAATGACACGAGAGAGAAAGAGCTGAGGGCTGATTAAGCTAGAAGTGGAGTCGGCAATCCTTCCAAGTCTCTCTCTGACCCTCAACTTGCTGGGTGGCCTCAAGCAAGTCACTTACACCTCCACTTCCTCCGTCTATAAAATGGGAATAATTCTTACCTCCCAGGCAGGTGGTGGTAAATGAATGCTCACAAAGCTCTTTGAAGATGAAAAGACTTATATAAATGGGAAGCTTTAGGAAGCTTGGCATATCATTCTTGGCAAGGACTAGGACGCTGTGCCCTCACTACCCACAACAGGCTCCTCCACAAAGAGAATAAAGAAAAATACACAGAACTGTAATTTTCATCTGCTACCTAGACATACTTTTTTTTTTTAATTGTTGGTTCCCAAAATGCCTTCCTGAGGGACTAATAGGTCCAGATGCTACTATCTTAGTCTCAAGAAAAGAAGAACACATAGATGGAGAAGTCACCTCTCCAGAGCCGCTGTCACAAGCAGTCACCAAAACGAAACTTCCACCAGGGCCTGTGCAGTCCTGCGGAGGCATTGTGGAAATGGAAGGATTCCTACGTTAAACCATAAACATACATGTCACACTGTGACATTTTGAGTCTTGGTATTAAGCTGATGTCTGATTCAAAGGAGCTTGTCAAATTAGAGCCAGTTTAAAAAAAAAAAGTCTCACCCCCTTTTTGACAAAACTCCTATATCTTACCTACTAATTAAAGCCACTTCTTTAAATTGATTGTATTGCTTGTACCTGCCAAAATACATACACATAAACACACCTCAAACAGTCAAGAGAACAAGTATTTGTAAACTAAATCTAAAGTACGTCAAAAGTGGAATTTTGGAGCTTCGGCTATTTCCCTCAGACATTACACATGTATGACATCCGTTTGGAAGAGTTAAAACACTGGGCCAGAATCCCCACTATGAATTCGGAAAGAGCTTAGCTGGGTATGCAGGAAATCCCTGAAGAAAACGGAAGACAGGCATATCTTCTCGTGTGGCTTTTTGGAATGTGCAGGTAGTTCTGACAATGAGAACTGAATATTAATCCTTTGTAATATGTTTCTATCCTTACTAGATTAAGCTTTCCAGAGAAACTGACTCACATTCCCCAATGCATACATATCTTTGTTAAAAGCCCAATCCAAATGAACACTTCTGTCCCTAGACAGGGAAATTCTGTCCAATCAGAGAGGAAACAGGTTTTTCCTACAGAGGAATAGTGGATGGCTTTGATTTTTAGAGCCAGTTCTACCTAGAACCCTCCTACTAGACAGTAATGTACAAAACACCGAAATTTAAGGTAATTGACTTTTTACCTCTTTTGGTAACTACCTGATAATCAACTCAACCTTGCATAAAATACTTGAACGGCAGGGAAAGCAGCTTCTCTCTACTCATCAAGTGGGCAAACACTGAATAAATGCTCACTCAATAAAAGATGATGCCATTAGTATCAGCATTACAAATACGTCTCTCTGTTTTGTCTTCCCTAATCTCACCTGTCTCTTGCCTTTGTAAATAGTGAGACATACCTGTTGTCAAGAATGCATATGCAATCAGGGACCAGGACAAATGTAACTGGCCAAATGGCCAGTTATTCTCAGTTGGGATAAGGTTCCTCTAAGATGCTAGAATTAACTACATTTTCTTTTCTTCAATATTTAAATCCTGAAGATTTTCTAGGACCTTGAGATCAGAAATACCTAATAAAATTTTTTCTCTTGCACTCTCAGTGTGGGTTGACTGTCATTTCCTCTCAGCAGGAGAAAGAACCCATTTTATTTTACCAAGTGATTAGACTGTGATCAAAGTAAACCCCTAATAACTTCTTTTCCAACAACAGATGTGTGTCCTTTACGTTCTTCTGGATCATACTAGGCCAAAAAAAAGTCATCTGACTCTCAGAACTGTATCTAATCTTTATTCGTGATCAACCTCACTCTAGATACCGGTTCCTTTTTTGCCCTAAACAAGAACAACTGCGCCCCATTTAGGTTAAATCTTCCTCTGTCTGCAGTTGAGAGCAATGGGGTCAACTCTGCTTTCATCATTTGAAGTCTGTTTTCCACAACAAGAGAAAATAAACATTCTTTAAAACCAAACCAAATCTGGAGATCTTATCTAGTGTCTGCTTCACCCAAAACATCAGAATTACTGCATTTTATGAAATAATCTAACTTTACACAATTGCCCCCAAATTCTCACACCCAACACTCCGTTTGGCAGCTCTCTTAACCTCACGCCTGCTCATGCATACCTCAGGCTGGCCTCGTTGTACAATCTTGGTATTTTAATGTAGAAACTTTTAATTTTTTTTAATAGGTACATATAATGTTACAAAAATAAACAAACCTGGTGATTTAATTGATTTAATCACCAGTCCATGGACGGAACAACCTATTGACAAAGAAATGGATCTCATGACAAACAGGATGTCTGTTTAAATCTATTTATTCTATGGCTTCCTATGAGTCTCATCCACTGTATCCTTAGAATATGGCATCAGAGTTTACTGAATAAACCAATCAAAACATTGTTTGCCTCATAACACTCCTTAGAGAGCTAAAATCTCCTGCCTAAAAAGTCAGTCATTGATTACTAATTTTGATTGTATAATTTCTATGACCCCCCTCCCCACCCCAATGTTGCTACCACAAAAATCTGCTGTACAAAGGCATGCAGAAGTGGGTCAAAATAACAAGAATCCAGATTACATCACCAAAGTTAACCAGGCCAAGGAATCCACTGCTTCTTCCCATTAGCCTGGATTGTTTTTATGATCCATTACTATTCATTGAATAGTAGATTATGTCATTTAAGAAACATTCTCTAACCAAATCAAGTCTGGATTCATGGCAAAATTTTGAAAATAATTCGTAACTTTAAGCATTGGAAATACATTTACAACCCTCCATAGTAAGCCAGAGAGGACTAAAATGACAACACATCCATAGCCACAGAAACACAGGTTGGTAATATGAAAACTTTCTCAGTCCAAGGTTCTGGGGTGAGGATGGTAAGAAGGATTATTCCACAATCCAGATTCCCCCTCTACCGCTGTGCTATTTCCCCACTTTACAAAATATGCCTAGAATTAATAAGGGGAATGGTCAACAAGCCAGGGAAAGGTCTGGTTTTTATTAAAAATCATAAGCAAATTATTCAGACTTGCCAGAAGCAGAAGTGTAGATGTTGTCATATTAATCATATTTAGACTGTAAGATCTTGAAGGATTAGTGACCAACTCCTAGAAGAAAAATTCTGCTGAGTTCTCCACCTCTAATTTCTAGGACATAGCCAATGACATCTAAACAACCAATATGTCAAGTTCTAAGCCTTCAAATACATCACAGATGTATTTCTGGATTGCAGTTCAATAGTATTTTTTTTTTTTTTACAATTATCTTTTAGGATGCTTTTCTTAGACAACGAGTTCAGCCAGGCGTAGGAATGACCAGACAAATGACCTAGAGTTTTTTTCTGACTCTCTAACTGCAGGCTCTCTAAACTTGCTTTTTAAAGAAGGATTTCCACTCTTAATTATGTAAGATCAACCAGAGAATGGCTAACGATGTCAGCTGATAGCTGAAGCACAGTTGTTTTCCAAGTCTATTCCCATGGGGAGAAAGCAGGAGCTGGCAGCTCTTTCTTGGTAGGAAAGAGAGAAGCAGTAAAAGGCAGAAGAGCCTTGGGGATACTAAGAAGTTGTGAGGCAGGAGGGGAAGGAAGGTTCTGAGCAAGCTCAGAGATTGTCAGATTTATGTTAAGTTCTGCACATCAGACTCAGCATCGTTTCACAGACTAGAATACCTAATAAACGTCATTTTTGCCTAACAAAAGGAAAGGTGTACCATGGGTGCTTTTCTTGAAGCCACCTATTCTTATGTGAGTCATGTACCAGAGAGGAGTTAAGAATGTCACAGCCATGTGGCGATAGCACAGGAAGGGGCAAGGCAATGGCCTTATTCGACTTCCGGTTTCTGCTCCTACCGGCCAAGGAGCTGCTTTTGCCTGCAGACAGACATTTTGGAGGAGGTTCTGTGACCATCCTGGACAGACTCCTATCAGATGCTCAGCCTCTGGCCATGTGTGCTTTTGTCACTGCAGATAGCTTGGGTGAGGGGGTGTGACATTATCCTCAGAACAAGTGAATTCTTCTCATTTGCAGTAAAAGTGCACCATTCACACACTCTGGTACTTCAGTACGGCAGGGTTTGAAAGCCACTTCACAAGTGACGGCAGCACATTTCACATCAGATGGAAACACACTCTGATTGCTAACAGCTGCTCTAGGCACATCTTACTGTCACCGCCTTAGCTCAGAATAGCAGGTCCTTTTTAATGCCCATGAGTGCCACCATCTTAAATCATTTCTCTCTCTCTCTCTCTCTCTCACTCACACACACACACACACACACACACACACACCATATGCCACATGCCGCATGCTCACACACAGGTCCATCCAGCTGCAAGGACTACCACTACTCGCTGGCAACCTGCACAGTCAGACACCAGGAGCGCAAAGAGGATATGCAGAACCCACTAGCACACTTCATCTCGTTACATTAGCTTCACTGTATACAGATCAAGGAACAAAGTGAAAACTGTTTTAAAAGGAGAAGAAAGGAAAGAGTTTAGTATAACCTTGAAGGTCAAGTGCAGAGGTTAAATGTGCAAGTTCTAGGGCCTGGGGGTGAATCCCTGTCATGTTACTCACTAACCATCTGAACGTGGGCAGCTTTCTGACTCTCTCTGTGCCTTATTTTCCTCCTCTCCTTTAAAATGATTCCTACCTCATAATAAAAGGGTACCCAGGTCGAGTGCCGATAGAGCCAGTGCCTTGCATATAGTAAATGTTAGTATAGTAAATGCCTTGCATATAAATGTTAGTATGTATCCTCCTCCTCCTCATGTACTTTTTAAGGACAGTAGCATCAGGCAAGGGCTGCAACCAAGTTGAGGGAACTAGTAGAAGAATGAAGGACATGTCATTATACTCCTTATAAATAAAAACATGGTAAAGTTTAGTAGCTTTCTGTTTTGTTTTGTTTTTAAGATTTATTTATTTTGGGGGTGAGGGGCTGAGGGAGATGGACAGAAAGAGAGAGAAAATCTTGAGCAGACTCCCTGCTGACAGGGGGCTCCACCTCACGCCCCTGAGATCACAACCCAAGCAGATACCAAGAGTAGGGTGCTTAATTGACAGAGCCACGCAGGCACCGCCAGCAGCTTTATTTCTAATGCGGAGGCCTAAGATGAGAAGTAACACTAAGCAGATCTAAAGCAGAACTCAAAGAGACCAGTGTATATGATGTCAGCGACCCACTTTCTAGGTAAAGCCCATGGCAAGGCAGGCATCTTGGAGAGGTGGTAAGCAGAGAAGAAGTAAGCCTCCTTAAAGAGGCTTCTAAGAGCCATGTGGTGAGATAGCAAAAAGACTGAGCGACCTAAAACTACCTGTCAATGAGTGTAATTTACCAAACCCTCCCCCCCACCCTCAGAATCTCTGCTAGCATCTTTCTCCAGGGCTCCCCTCCCCTCCTCTGTTCTTAGATACACTGTTGCACGGGATAGTCTTCCCCATTCAGTCCTGCTATACTATGCTGTGATTTCATGATTACCGGTGAGTTGACCCGTAGTTTCTCTAACAGTAGGGACATCTTTTTCACGGCAAGACCCCACAGGTGTCATCTAGTCAGGGAAAACACAGTAATCCAAAGGGGAAGAGAAGCCCACCTGGTAACCAAGTTGTCTATTTCATCTCATTTTTGGCTTAGGAAAGGGAACATAATGAAATGTTCTCCTAGAGGTCCAGAGGAAAAGTCCTGCCAGAGCTCTTGCCAGAGCTAGAACACTTTGTTTCTACACACATGCCCGTTTCTTTTTTTTTTTTTTTTGCCTTATTTAAAAACAAATGTTTACTACCACCTATCAAAAAGCATTCCTCTCAATACCATGCCATCCCAGAAGACAAGGCAACACAATGTAACATAGTGTTGATGGAAAATAAAGTATTGTTTTCCCTTCAAGGTAAACAATTTCAATAGAATGTGCTAGAACAGAGGTATGTTGTTTATACCTCCCTCCCCAACCCCAGTAGTTGTGTGCTTTTGCTTTAAATCCATAGCAGCAAAGCCCAGGGCAAGGAGCATCAGTCATGCAAATCTATTTCCCATTTATTTTTCAAAACAAAACCTCTCAACTGGGCCAAGCATTTTAGGACCTCAAGCTACCTCATTCTCAGCTACAAAGGTCTAAGGCATTCATAATCAGGGGCCAAGTCCAAGGTCATGTCAAGGACCATTAAGACATACAGAAGTGACTTCTGAGGCAGGTTCTAGTGGCAGTACAAAAATGTATTCATCAGGCTAGAGCCTTCCCGGTAACATGTAACATGTCGGGGAACTGATGCCCAGAGGGGCGGCTGAAGTCACCCCAATGCTCCAGGAAAATCAACCTAACTACTCACCTTGACCTGCCTTTATTCTGATTTCACTGTTATTCAAAGAAACCCAGTGCAATCACTGAAAGCAATTCCAAGAAATGGAGTTCAAAGAAGAATTACGACTTAGAAAAAAAATCATTCAGATATATGTGCAGGCTTCCAGACTGAAAATTCTGAATGGGAAAAGATTTTTTTCAGGTGCATCACCTTGGAATGTTGTTTAAAAAACCAGTCACACCTCAAACACAGCTGCCAATAATCAGAAAGACAGCCAACACCTCTGAGGAATTATTGTTCATTTAAAACATCCTTTAAAATATATTACAAGAATAAGTCTGACCAGTCCTTACCCATCCCCACCCTCCAAAATCAACAAATAATATTTCCACTGAAGTCAGTTTCCTGTTCTTGGAATCAGCTTTTTGAATTGTCAGCCAAGATAAAATGATAAACCATAAAATTTATCATTGCCACTAGCAAGGCAGGTAACTCTACTGGACAAGTAGAGTTTTTCAGAATTTTTCCTGAGCATTAATTACTCCCATATACAACAGAGCAATGTTTTCCCCTTTTCTGGTCTATTGAGGTAAATGGTGTTCAAGAGCGACATTTCATTGCTCAGTTAGACGGTATAGTTCATTTTAGAGCGAATCTATTATCTTTCTTTCTTGACTTAGACATCACTAATTAATTTCAAAGAATGTTTTCTTTGGGCATAATTTTACAAAGATTCTTTGAGATCTTAGTTCACGGCACTCTGTAAACCATAATGTCCTCAATAAGGCGGAGGGTTCTCAGGAACAGTGAGGGCAATGATTTTAAAAATCTCTGATTTTTATATGTGTTATTCCAGGAGCTTTCCTTAATGGCTTTGCTTTGTTTTAGTATTTAGATTTATTTATCTATTTATTTGAGAGGAGAGAGAGAACACACACAGGGAGGAGAGGCGGAGGGAAAGGGAGAAGCAGACTCCCCACTGAGCAGAGAGCTGGATGTGGGGCCTAGTCCCACATGACCTGAGCTGAAGGCAGACGCCCCATCCTTAATGTTTTTTTTTTTTTTAAGATTTTATTTATTTATTTGACAGATAGAGATCACAAGTAGGCAGAGAGGCAGGCAGAGAGAGAGAGAGAGGAGGAAGCAGGCTCCCTGCTGAGCAGAGAGCCCGATACGGGGCTCGATCCCAGGACCCTGGGACCATGACCCGAGCCGAAGGCAGAGGCTTTAACCCACTGAGCCACCCAGGCGCCCCCTTAATGGGGTTTTGAGGAAGAGATTAAGAGAGAGGAAAAAGCCAAACTTGAAAGTGGCAATCAGGTCTAGCCACCGTCAGGTAGTTAGGAGGCTGGGAAGCCCTCAGTCCCACAGGATACCAGTAGCTCACTCTTCTCCTAACCTGACAAATAGCCGTGTGGCATCTCTACCCATGCTGATTTTGCCAAGGATCCACATTTTATTCAACTACAACTGAAAAATGGAGAGCAAGAAAGGAGAAAATGGTAAGCCCCAAGGGCCAACAAACAAATTTCCTAAATCAACGATGCATTTTAACATTCTAGGAATGCAAATTCATATTAACTGGTTTTTTAAAATTCTTTTTGTTGTTGTTGTTGTTTGGAAGATTTTATTTATTTATTTGAGAGAGAGAGAGAGATCAAGATCATGAGCAGGGGGGAGGGGCAGAGGGAAAAGCAGACTCCTTGCTAAGCAGGGAGCCCGGTGTAGGACTCAATCCCAGGACCCTGGTATCCTGACCTGAGCTGAAGGCAGACGCTTAACATTCTGAGCCACCCAGGTGCCCCATATTAACTGTTATTTGAATTTATGTTCGGTCTATCTAGTGAGAGAGCAATTGCTGAAACTGGAGGAAACTGGTCACAAAGACATCAGCAATGGGCATAAACAGCGAGTGAGCCGAGGGGTCTGAGGTCACCAGTGGCAGACCTAAGAAGGGTTTCCCTGGGAATGCTGCCACTCACTTCACTCCAGGGAGGCTATTTCCCCTCCAGCTGCAGCAAGGCAAAACCATTCCTAGAAGAAAGGCCTGGGGACAAGAAAATAGGTCGCAGTTCTATACATTCTTCAGCAGCATCTCATAAACCTTAAAAAGTAAAACTTAGGGAAAACCCATTTTTATAGCCCCTAAAGACAAGAAACGGCAAAATGGGATCAAACACGGGTAGTTCCGAAGGACTTCTCACGGGGAAAGCTTCAGTCCCACCACCACCACCACCACTTGCATCAAATTCCCCAGCGAGCCCTCGTCTTGAACCCCTACAGCTGAGTCAGTGAGGTCTGCCCAGCTCAGAAACAGGGAGCTCTGTGCCGAGTGCAGACAAAGCACTGAGCAGCCCCACAGCCAAATGGAGTGGCATCTTAGTGATTTCTGAACTGGTGGCTGAAGTCGGAATTCTCCGCTGATGACTATCAGGTTATGACAATGAAAGGCACCATTCTAGGAGTTTCCCTTCTTTCTCCCTCCCTTCGGCTTCCCACACTCACTGCTTGCAGGGCAGTTTTGTTAGTCAGGGAGTAGTAATTCTGACACAGCTGTAACCGTGCACTCTCAGGAGTGGGGGGTGAGATCTGGCTAAGGGACATTCACTGTGTGTGCGGACATGTCTCCGTGCTGAGGCAGAGACAGCCTTGGAATGTCCTTTGTTTTCCTTGTGGCTGCCATCCACCATGTTAATTTCCTGGAAGAAGAGAATTAGCGGCCGGTATTTTCTTCCCGCAAAATTAGTGGCACCAGCCTCTCACCCCAAATGACTGGTCTTCAAAACAGCGATGCTGTTGTTGTCACTAACTTCTTTGAACTGCTTCCACTGGCAGCTGCTCGCAGGGCCAGTGTGCCCGTAAAGACAAGTTTGTCACTTCGTAGTCACTTGTGTTGCTGTTGTCGTTGTTCTTAAAGAAAAACTGCCTGACCTGGTTTCTTCTGTAACCTCACGCATTATATTAACCATTGGTTATTTTCAAAAATGAAAGTCACTTTTCCAGAAGAACAATGGCCACAATGGAGGCTATTGCTATGGGAGTGGAAAGCCATTCCAGAAGAGAGATGACATATTAGTTTTTGGAAGTGATAGCATTTTTGGCACAGATGTTCAGCCTCCCCGGTGGACTGGCTGTGAAGGGGTGTCATCCACGTGGAAACATCCTTTCTAGCACATTTGTTAAAAGAAAATCAGCCTCATTACCTAATAATGTAAATGACTTTGGGAGGAAACTCTGAGTCTCCTATTTTCTCTCTCCTTACAATATTGTTCAATTAGAGTTGACTTTGTGGAAATTCTGATTTCATTACCACCGCTGCATTAAAATATGCTTTCTGATGTCATGCTCTGGAATAAACTAAGTTGTTTGCTACAACTACCTACACACAAATTAGAAAATTATATGACAAGGAGTTTAATACAGCCTGTAGCTGGGACACAGGTTATTACTGAAAGTAGTTGTTCGCATGGTTTCTGGTTTCACAGTAAATGAAGACGACTTGAAAGGACTCCGTGGTTTTGATGCTCTTCTGAAATGAAAACATTTAGTGAGTGTGTAGCATCGGGTTGTCATTAATGTCAGCCATGCGAAAACACTGTCTCCAGGAACACTCCAGTCATTCCCCGTCGAGACCATGACTTTCCACCCTCTGGCATTTCGGGCATTGTGCCGTTACTCTTTCAAAAGAGAATCTTTGGGGAAGCCATTCTAGGTAATCAAACACACGTAACATTCTTTTTTTTTTTTTTTTTAAAGGTTTTATTTATTTATTTGACAGACAAGAGATCACAGGCAGGCAGAGAGGCAGGCAGAGAGAGAGGAAGGGAAGCAGGCTCTCTGCTGAGCAGAGAGTCCGATGTGGGGCTCGATCCCAGGACCCTGGGATCAGGACCTGAGCCGGAGGCAGAGGCTTTAACCCACTGAGCCACCCAGGCGCCCCCACACGTAACATTCTTAATAGGGTGGTCTCAATTTGCTAAAGGTGGTCAAGAATTGCCACGGGATAATGTGTTCTTTTCTGAGAAATGCAAAGCTAATGATGACAGTTAATGATGAGATCCTGGAACTTTGGAAAGCGAGAAGTATGAGCAGAATGTTTAAAGGTGTAGAGTGTTGGTTCAAAATAATGTGCTGGATAAAAATATAAAAATAACAGATTAGCTTTACATCGCGGCTACTGAACTTCTTGATATGTACACTTTAAGAAAGTCTTATTAATGAAAGCAGAACAATCTGAAACATATTCTTGATGTGTTTGAGGATAACTAGTACCTTTTATGTACCGTGTCTGCTGACTGACTATATTGTAAATGAGCAACAAAACACTATAGTTACTCCCAAAGTTAAGGAATGAGGAATTAAACATGTTGTGTTGAGTTAAATGAATAGCACAACATTAAAAAAGACTTGCTAGGCACTTTCTTGCTCCATGCAATCGAGTTTGGCACAAGAGAGAAGGAAGTAAAGCTATTTTCTTAGGTAGGGAGTAAGCATTAGAAGTGGTATTCTCTATCATGTGGCCGGGGTATTTTGTGGTTGCTCTTATTTTCCTTTCCCCATTCATTGCCCATGAATTAATTTAAGAAATAAGCAAGGCATAAGGGAATAGGCTAAATATGTAACAGTATTTGCTATATTCTTTAGTTTCAAAAACTCTAAGAGACAGGGACCAAACGTGGGATACGAAGATATTTTGCAGTTTCTCAGGATATCACATATTTGTTGTGCTTGCTACGGGAGTTACATAGCATTTTTAATAGCACTTTTTTTTTTTTTAAATTGCAATGGTTTTTAAACACCCAAGGTGAATTCTCACAAAGAGATTGCCTGGGTGTTGGGGGGTGGGATGGGCATCTGGTGATACTCTCATGGTAATAATCTCTTTATTTCACTCATTTTCTGTGCTTTCTACTTATAAATTCAAACTGTAATGTCTCTCCTTCCTCTTGTACCTCCTTTCTAATCTACAAAACAACAACAAAAAAGTATTCTTAACTTGTATTGTGAAATAGCTACAAATAGGACTCCAGGGGTTAGTAAATCCTGCTGTATATAAAGTGTCTGATTTTCTTCTAGCCGTCAATTAAATCACAAGGACAATGCAGCTCATTTTATAAAATAAAATATAAGTGATATTTGACAACTAAATGCCAAAGATTAGAACTGTTTATATTTGAGCTGCTTCTGACCTAGTAAAATGTATAGGAGAGGAACATCTAAGACTTAAAACCTGCATGGAAGTTTTAATATTTTAAACTGTTCATGTCTAACCCCAATCACATTCATTTAAATAATGTTAAAAGCCAAAGAATTTATGGTCTATGTATCTATAGTTTCCCCTGTTAGTGTTCACTAGAAAGACATTAAAGTTTTGTGGTTTTTTGCTACAGAATCATATCTGGAAAATATCAATAGAAGTGTTATCAGTTATCAATCCTCCTCATTTAGATGTTAAAGGGATTAAAGTTACTGTCAGCACAAAATAAGCATTCGATGGAAAATAATTAATCCTTTTTGATATTGTTTGTTTTCCTCAAGAACAGTCGGAAAAAGATGTAAAGGGACGTCTAGATTATCATGTAAATGTTGACTCTCAAAGGAGATGATGAAGGAATCTAAATAAGGCTACCTTAATTCTGAAAGAATAAAAGTTCAAACAATGAATGGCTGAATTCACACCTCAAAATTACACCCAATACCAGCTTACAAAAATAAGTTTTCAATTGTGTGGAATCATTACCACACTGACAGAAAACAAAAGAAGCATTTTGCAGAACCGTGCTGGTTTTGCTGCTCTTCCTGCTAATTTAGTTTGTGCAGAAGATTCACTGTGTGGACCACTTGTTCCTCACCACACTAAACAAATGCCTTTAGAAGAAGACAAGCTGGGGCGCCTGGGCGGCTCCGCCGGTTAAGCAGCTGCCTTTGGTCCAGGTCATGATCTCAGGGTCCTGGGATCAAGACCCCAGGCGCTGGCTCCCTGCTCACTGAGGAGTCTGCTTCTCCCTCTGCCCCTCCCCGCTGCTTGTTTTCTCCCTCTTTCTAATAAGTAAATAAAGTCTTAAAAAAAAAAAAAAAAAAGGACAAGCTAGTCATAAAGTTGGTAGTATCTCTTCCTCTTTCAGATTTCTGCAAGGAGATTTCGCAGGATTCCATAAGTGAAATCAATTAAGTAAAGTCTATAGCCAGACAGGAAATATCCAACACAATGAACCCATGTAGAATATATCATGCACATTTCTTTTTCATCATTTAGAAATGACTGGTGAGAGTGATTCACCATGCCCTTGCCAGTTGTCTTCTTGATAATCTAATGTAAATGTATACTGCATAATAGCCTTACCACTCTGACCTCAACACGGAGTAAAATGACAGATAACAAGGAAGTAGAAGCTAGTCACTTACACAAATATGTGATTTTGATGCTTTGGCTCATTCTGGCCCCCACTCAGTTCCCACACCTCATTCAGGAGATGTGGCTTTCGTTAAAACCCGCTATTTCTATGGTTTAAGATATTAAACATTGTTTGGACATATGAAGAGTCATCTTTGTTCTCTTTTCATTAATAATCGCAGTAAGAGTCCATTCCCCCATGAACTGTCCTCAGAAAGGGAAGTTAAAAGGCCTCGAATAATTTCTCCTACTGCCCAGCAGTGAGACCTTATTGGCTTCCTTCGTTGTCTGAAGACCCTTCCCTGGGTTAGACAAAGTAGAGCCGCTCCCGCTCATGAAAACGAAAACTAGTTTCCGTTTTGTTAGTTAGCCGGCTCTAAGGAGCTCAACCAAACCAAATGACAGAATTCCAGACCTGTAAAGACTTCGGGGATGATCCAATCGAACCCATTACTTTTCAGCCAAGGCCACCGAGGCTCGGAGAGGCACACTGTCCCAAGATTACCAAGCCGGGGTGAGATCCAGGGAAACCACCACCCACATCTGCTCATTCTCCTCCCAACTTTCAACTAGGTCTATCCCAAAAACTCGTCATTTCGCAGATGAAAACAAAAAACAAAAAACAAAAAAAACAGAATCAGGGTTAACAGAAATCACTCACGTGGGAGGAGTGAACAGAGGTTAGTTTATCAGGGCGGCTAGTTGAGGCCTGGGCAGCCACAGGTGACTTGACCTTGAGGACATGAAACAGAGGACCATTCATGGGTCCCGCTGGGGGTAGCGTTAGGGAGAGGCAGCAAGCTTTGACAGCAAAGGCTGAATGCTGGGCACCTGGAGATGGAGAGAGTTATCAGGAGAGAAAACCCCACCAGACCGGGAAAATGGCAGGGGTGCGAAAGAGGAAGACTGCATTGGAATAAAGTTGTGTCCACCTAACATTTTCCTCCAGCCTCAGTCCTAGCCACAAGCGGGCTATAATATATCTAGAAACACAGAAGCTAACCTGCCCTTTTATTTATTTATCTTTAAAGATTTTATTTATTTATTTGAGAGAGAAAGAAGAAGCACAACCAGGGTTAAGGGCAGATGGAGAGGGAGAAGCAGACTCCCTGCTGAGCAGCGAGCCCAACACAGGGCTCGATCCCAGGACCCCGAGATCATGACCTGAGCTGAAGGCAGGCACTTAACTGACTGATCCAGGCCCTCCTAAACTTGCCTTTTAAAGTCCCCCTTAATACCTGTCCTAGGGACCATAGGAAATAAAGAACCAGAGGCATCCCTACCCTCTCCCCCCAACTCATCTCCTACCATAATACCTGGATTCATTCTTCATAGCATTTATCATTCCCTGGAATGCCTCATATTTATTAGCTGTCTCCACACACTTAGAATGGATGGTAGAAAGAGCAGGGACCGGTCTTTTTTCCTCATCCTGTATTCCAAGTGTCTAGCTCAGTGCCTGACACACGGCAGGTGCTCCAAAGCAATGATTAAATTAGGGAACCCTATCGCCTGCTTCTAGCATGTAATCTCTGTTACTCTAGAGAAGAACAAGAAGGTTGCTGAAGATATCCTAGGCAGCCCTAGACATTTCCTTCTAGCATGGAAACTCTACAGCAAGAACCAAAATTAGTTAAAGGGTATCTAATTTATCAAAAAACGAAACCAAAAAAATCAACTGGGCAAGCATCCTTTTCTGAACTACATTTACTAGAACCTGTAAATCAAAGATGCCAAAGGAGTTCACAGGATTAAAAAAAAAAAGGTCAGGGGCTGGAGGTGACAGGGGAGGGTCAGTGTCATGGAGAAGAAAGGTAGTAACTGGTCTTCTGACATCAAGGGCTGGCCCACAGGTCAGCACCAGATAGTCCATGTGAACTGTTAGGTGTCAAGGAGTGGCTTTAGAGATAAATTCGAGCCCAAATGCTAAGTCAGCCGCTTACTAGCTCAGTGATCATGGGCAAGTTATTTCACCTTTCCAATCCTCAATTTCCTTGTCTGTACCAGTGTTAGCAGTAACTACTTCACAGAGTTGTTACGTGGCTCCAATGCAAGAATTCATCTACGCAATTAGCTCAGTGCCTGGCCCACAATGGTAGCCACTATTACTATTATTATATGAGCTATCGGTATTTTTATCTAATCGCAGATAATACTCAATAATCAAAGTTAATCTCCATCTGCTTTTCTGAACCAAGAATTACTGCTTTATCCTGGGATTACTATAAGGTCACTGTGGCAAGTGGGTTTCAGCTCATTTCCTAAGTCAGATGGATTTCTCATGAATGCTTTGAATGCTGGCTGAGGTGCACTGTGCTGTGATTGATTGTGACGTCTGCCCAGGGTGTGGGGCCAGGCTCGCTGGTTCTAATATTAGAATTGGTAAGCCTCTTCTAGTGTTAGGGAGACTAACAGCTATGTTAATATTATGTAACAAAGCACAAAGACTTGGGAAGAATGGGCTAAAAGTTAGGTGCTCTGGGTTCTAATTCTGAGCTTTGCAACTAACTGGCTAAGTGATTCCCATGCAGTCACTTCTTCATAAAGTCACTTCCTATTCAAATCCTGTGACTTGCCAGTATTGAGTTTTAAAATGTAAATAAGAAAGAGGGCAGGGCCTGGCCCACAGGAAATCCTTGATGGTTATTTGTAGAGATAATTTGAAAGAAAAATAGAAGGCTATCATACAGAAATGTAACAGTTAAATATTTTATGTCCTCATTCAAAAACTTTGACTCTTCCTACCGGTGACGAATATATTTGAAAGGAGAAAAAAAGTTACAATATTTTTGGCACTAAAAAAAAAAAAAAAAAAATCAGCTAATGCTTAGGGATGCTCCAGGAAAGACAAGGCTGTTGAGAATATGGCAGCTCTTTAAAATCCAAGGCACCATTTAAAAATAGCTGGAATTAATTACAGAGCTAATGACCCATTGAAAGGCTTATTTAAATACCAAAGCCAGTACTGAACAATCATGGAAAATATGGCTTAAAAGGGTTTTAGAGAACAGAAACCAGGAACAGCAGTTGAAACAAAAACCACATTATCCTAGAACACTAACTACTTTGGTGAGAAACATTCAGGATGTGAAAATCTCAGGGGAGTTCTCACACTGGGTAAGAGAAGCCACTAGGATCAACAGAAAGACAAAAAGATGACCCACTCGTTCACCTGCTTAGGAAAGAAGGGCCCCTATTCAGCATTCACTCCTCGAGGAGAGCCCTTCACCAACAGCCCCTGAGCCCCTAGGCCTTCCTCCCCGCTTCCAACCATTTGCTTTTCTGACGCACCGACCCATTTTTAATGTGCCATAGGATAAAATGAAAACTTCCTGAGAGAGGAAAACATATATTTTAATAAGTCTCCGTGGCTATTTTAGAGCGGCATTATCTCCAGGAGTTTCCTGTGTCTTGGTCCTCTGTGCCTCCCATCCACACCATCATAAGCCAAAGAGGAGGTGATAATGTTCTTCGGCGTGCCCTACTTGCCAAGCAAAAGTGATACCACTGCAGTTCTTAGTTTCTCTCTGTACCAAAATGGCCTTTCTGCACGTCAGTATCCTGGGAGCACGCCGGGTGGCCAGAGCTGGAATAGTTTCATGACTTCATTCATGCCCATTTATTAAATGCATTACTCTTACCCTTATTTACTAGCGCCCGGACGTGCCTTGTAGTTGCCTTGCTAAGTTAAACGTGTAATGGAATCAAAAGGTTCCAAAGCCCTTGAGATCTCAGTGTGGGGATGTGGGGGTGTAAGTGAGGCACTCTTGACGTATATTGGTTTCAAGGAGCAAATATAAATTTTAGTATAAATTGCTGCTCACAATAACGCTTTTAAACCAGCAATTATTTATACTGTACTACTCGAGGAACCCTGTAATTATTTTGAAAGCGCTTGCCAACGTCTACCCTGTTTCATAATTGCCAACACAGCCTTGTTCAAAAGAATTAGTGGCTATGTTAAAATTCTGTTTGGTATTAGGTTACTGTTTGAAAGAAGTGATTGCACGATGTCACGATATTTAAGCAGAATGGGGCCAAGGAAAGGAAACTGTCTTGATTCACAGGTGGGAAGAGATAGAAGGCAGTGGTTAGGAGGACACTCATACTGTTTGAAGTTTTTTTTTTTTTTCTTAACTTCTTTTCTAAGAAAAACTGTCATTTGTTGATCAAAATGACTTTAAGGAAACTTTTTTAAAAAGTTTAATGTGGTAGTTTTTGAAAGAAGAATGATAACCCACTTCTCCCTCTTCTTTACTCCCACCTGCCCAGAAAATATTTTTTCCACTTCCGGCCTTTACTCCCAATATTCATAAGTGAATCTGGGTAGTGATTGTGGAACCGCAGCTTACACATCTTGAAACACCCATCTGTGTAGGTCACTTGACTTTGTTGGCCTATTTTCTGCCTTTTCCTTCTGTCAGACAAATTTCCCCCTCTTGAAAGAGTGGTGCCTCTACTTTCCAATGAAGCACAGACAGCAGAGGGAATTCAAGTTACCTGATACGGAAAGCTTTTGGAGTAACTGACATTTCAGATGAGTTTTATGAAAAGAAAAAAAAGGGGGGGGGGAATCCATCCTGAGTGTCCCTCTCATTTTTATCTCACACTCTCTCTCCTTCTAGACTCACTCAATTGCAGACCAGGAGCTTCAGGTTCTCTATCTATCCCCAAACAAAATCTACCCTCAAAGCTGAAGGTGCTATGTATTGTTTCATAAAGAGGAACAGGGAGGAGGAAAATCTGGCCACAGCAATAACTTTTTTTTTTAAAGATTTTATTTATTTACTTATTTATCTGAGAGAGAGTATGAGCCCACCCACACAGGAGTGGGGGGAGGGGCAGAGGGCAAGAGAATCTTAAGCAGACTCCATGCTGAGTGTGGAACCTGACTGAGATCATGACCTGAGCTGAGACCAAGAGTCGGACACTCAACCAACTAAGCCACCCAGGTGCCCCCTAACTTCTGAATTTAAACCATGTATTTCCCATCTTCCAATGCCTCTTCTCTTTTGTGAACCCATCACATAAAAGTAGAGACCTAAAACAGTTATCTGAAAATAAGTTTTGTATTACCTATCTAAATATTTTAGGGAAATGAGTTTCCTGATCTGAGCATCTAGGTTATCTTCTTAGTTCTATTTACTTTGCAGGTAAAGATGTTGCCACTAATGGCTCCCTGCAGTCCTGAGAGGTGCTTTGGGCGAATGTGCCTAGCGGCATAAGCCGAAGTCAGCATCCCCAGCCCACTGGCCACACCTGAAGTCCTCTGTGCCTGGAAGTTCCTGGCTTCCCCTCTCTCTCTCCATCATTTCAAGTTCCACTGGAGGCCTCATTTTGGTTCAAACCTCACTTCCTCCTTAAAGCCTTCTAAGATGAAGAAAACTTACACATTAAAATAGATGTTTATTTTTACCATTTTTCATGTGTCCAATTTGAACTTCCTTATCTTCTTTTTGTGAATATGTTGCCTTGCCCTTATCCCTCCAGGAACAATGGTTTGTCCACCCCAACTCAAAGATAAACGACCAGGAACAGATTTACTAGAGTATATTTCACTGCATTGTCCTCAAATGTTGAAACATCCCCAAATGTTTGGACAGCAATAAGTACCCAATAATTTTTTTATTTATTTGACAGACAGAGATCACAAGTAGGCAGAGAAGCAGGCAGAGAGAGAGGAGGAAGCAGGCTCCCTGCTGAGCAGAGAGCCCGATGCGGGGATTGATCCCAGGACCCTGAGATCATGACCTGAGCCGAAGGCAGAGGCTTTAACCCACTGAGCCACCCAGGCGCCCCTAAATTTTTTTTTTTTAATGCTCTTTAAATAGCCAACCCTGACTGGTTTAATGCCACTGTCACTGAATATGCCTTTTTACTCCTTTTGTTCTAAAGCAATTTCTCCTCCTCCTACTTGCCGGCAGGAAGAATTTTCTGCTACCTGCATTTTCTTTCTGCCTAGCACTCTGATTTTGTGACGGTTCAGCTTCAAGTTGCCATGGAAGAATCTGTATTAGCCTCTATAGTCATACCTAAAATTAGCCCACTTTTTCAAGATCTAAAATGCACACAGTTGTTACAGTTACCTGGGAACTAGAAAGTGGGCCTTTTAGAAGACAATGTGCAAGATGACACAGGGTTTAGCCTTCCTTTGGAAGGAGCAAAAATCGCAGCGGTTGTGGTTACATGACAGGAAGGGCCAGCATAGCGAACAGTGTGTTTTGGCTAAGTTACTTTGTACTATTATGTAATGAGATACAAGCTCAGCCTTGCTGGAGTTTAAATAACCATAGTCAACTGTTACAAACTCTGGGATGGGAAGATAAACACAGGAAATTCTGTCCTTGGTCCTCCAGTTAGTCAGGCCCACCATTCATCAAGAACACATTCCCTTGGGCTCCAAGAGAAACATCTTACAAACTAGAAACAAATAGAAGTCATTTTCTAGATGGTTCTCTCAAAGAATTCAATGAAGCAAACTCTCCTCAGACAACTTTGCGAATATTATGGATTTTAAAGCATCACCAGGGCAAACAGCAGTGAATCCCAGCTGATGAGAGCCCTAAAAAGGAATCTGGGAGAGCTGACTTTTCAAAGAGCTGGAATTTTATCCGAAAAAGCACATCATAACAAAGAGGGTAGTTACCCTAAACATTTTCTAAATATTTTATTTATTTATTTATTTATTTGAGAGAGAGAGAGAGAACACAAGTGGGGGGAGAAGCAGAAAGAGATGGAGAAGCAGACTCCTTAATGAGCAGAGAGCCTGATGTGGGGCTCCATCCCAGCACCCTAAGATCATGACCTGAGCTGAAGCCAGACAGCCAACTGACTGAGCCACCCAGGCGCCCCCGTCCTAAACATTTTTAACAGAGTATTTCTAAAATCACGACATATTTTCTTCCTCTTAGGGTATTTTGAACATAATTGGCTGTTTCTTTTCTTTTCTTTTTTTTTTTAAAGATTTTATTTATTTATTTGACAGAGATCACAAGTAGGCAGAGAGGAAGGCAGAGAGAGAGAGGTGGAAGCAGGTTCCCGCTGAGCAGGGAGCCCGATGCGGGGCTCCATCCCAGGACCCTGGGATCACGACCCAAGCTGAAGGCAGAGGCTTTAACCCACTGAGCCACCCAGGCGCCCCAATTGGCTGTTTCTTGATGAAGTGTCATTATAAAGCTTGTTTTAAAACGTATTAGTAACTTACCAGAAAAGTACAAAATTATTCCATATGCTGTAATGACTTTAAGACCTTCTAAGATTTATAGGACATTTTACCCCAAAACTAAATGTCCCTTTGTTATTTTCCCCCTTATCATTTGTTGTCTTTCCATCTGTAGGCTTACACTAGATCTTATAAGGCCCTCCTTCTAGTTGTAATTAATATTTCAGCTTGGAATTAGTTATGTTCTTGGAACATAACCAGAGAGCCAAACTTGTCAGAGGACCTGTGTAAAAACCAATTATAAGTAGGATGTATTGGGTCCAAAGGGATTTCCTCTGAGTCTAGTGCATGAGCCGTAGTGCTTGAACTTTGGGACTCTGTTTTGGCAGCCCACAGGCCTATTTGCTTACTTCCTAAATTCTCACATGGTTCCCGATAGAGGAGGTTGCAAGAAGACAGATCCATCATGAGGGAAATACTGCTGTAACAGGAAGGCAAAAAAAAAAGGTAACCGAAAGAGCACGTTCTTTCACATACCCAGACCAACTGTGGTACACAAGTCCAACAATCACCTCTATGTTATTTCCATTACAGCTTAATAATTACTGAGAGCACATTCGGTTTGAGAAAGTTTCTTGCTCTCATCCCCATGACTCCAAGTATATATGTTTTAAGAAATGGCAAATCATGGGGCGCCTGGGTGGCTCAGTGGGTTAAAGCCTCTTCCTTCTGCTCAGAGTCCTGGGATCGGGCCCCGCATCGGGCTCTCTGATGAGCAGTGAGCCTGCTTCTTCGTCTCTCTCTGCCTGCCTCTCTGCCTACTTGTGATCTCTGTCTGTCAAATAAATATATAAATAAATCTTAAAAAAAAAAAAGAAAGAAATGGCAAATCAACTTAGTATTACTCAATCAAGACAAATTTTATGCTCCAAAAATTATTCTGAGCTAAACAGCTATATTTTATAAATTTCGGCCTGTTTTTTTTTTCTTTTATTATAGATAGTTGAAAGTTACTATGGTTGTTTTTCCTTAAGGAAGCAATTTAAGTTATAATAAGAAGTCTGTGAATGATTTGAATTTGTGGTTTTAGTTCATTTTTGGACCATGTCAACCAATCATGTGTAATCCGTATCTGGCAAAGCAAAAAGTTTATCAGAGTGACTCTTGCTTGTGTTCCCTATGAGACTGTATTAAATTTAGATCTCTCTAGAGATTCTGACTGACTTCTTAAGGAGACTCAGATTGAAAATGATCATACCGCCACAAAATGCAGTCTGGCTATATATTAAAATGTATGTCACTTCAGAAACACTGAGTGCCAAAACTGCTTCTGGAAAAATCTTTTTTTCTTTTCTTTTGGTTTTGTTTATTTTTGCTTTCAAGAGTGTTTTCTGAAACAGTCTATTTCATTGACATAATCAGGGTCAGCTTGCCCCAGTCACGCCCTTAATACTTCATTAACACAGGAACTGAACTGCCATTCCATTTTTGTTATGTTTATGCTTAATATGTGTGTTCAAGTGCTTACCCTCCCTCTAATGTGGCTGCTGGGGCAATCTGTCCATCTGCCCTTAGCAGCAGCTGCTACTATTTAAGTATAATTTTAGGCTGCATTTTTTTTTCCTATTTAAAATTACACAGGCTTATTGAACAAAATTTAGAAAATACAGAAAAGTATAAAGAAAACATGTATTCACATTCTTCATTCCTAGAGACAGGCAAGGCTTTAAAAATGTACCCACTTGGGGGCGCCTGGGTGGCTCAGTGGTTAAGCCTCTGCCTTCAGCTCAGGTCATGATCTCAGGGTCCTGGGATCGAGCCCCGCATCGGGCTCTTTGCTTGGCGAGAAGCCTGCTTCCCCCTTCTCTCTCTGCCTACTTGTTATCTCTCTCTCTCTTTCTATAAAATAAATTTAAAAATCTTAAAAAAATAAAATGTACCCACTTGTAATATACACATCTTTACACACACACACATTGGTAGTGATTTTTATAATGTGTTTCTATACCTGGGAAGTTTTAATTTATATTTTTAAAATACAGAAAATGCATATTAATTATAAATAATTGAAACCTAATGATAATTGTGATGAGAAGGAAGTAATGAAGACAATTTTAAATTCTTAACTTTGAAATGAATACAAGAATTTCACCCAGTGTTGCAGATTCAGGAAAACTTGAGAAAGATGCTTTAACCACAAGATGGCTCCCAAGGGTTTAGACCCCGTTCCATGATATCACAGATTCTCAATTGTAAAATACCATCACATTTAAAAAAGGGTCAAGGAAAACAGAAGAAAGGTAAATGCTAACCCCAAACTATATCCATATACATTAAAATTCTCCCAAAGTGAACAGAGTTAGCCTACCAAAGCAAAACCAAAAGGAGGTGAATGGCCAAATATGCAGACAAAAATCCATGACTGAAACAAACCACAAATATCTGCTTAGCACCTACTGTGTGCAAGATTCTGACTATGTGAACACCAGTGGTGCCAAACAACCATTCCGCCTTTTATGTTTCTTTGCCTAACTAGATAACATCTGCAGCTTTCCACATGGGACTCCACTTCTCATAGATTGGCTTGGGGGATGGGGACTCTCAGTAAATGGTAGCTCTTATTGTACACCCCAAAGAGTCTATTAGGAAACTGGCTCCCCAGAGGCCCAATCATGGCTTTTCCCATTTGGTCACATCACAGACATTGTTTATGTGGGGACACAGATTCTAGTTCACTGTGGTTCATCCTTAGCAGTCCTTGGGAAATTTACTCCAATATGGTAAGTACACACACAGGTAACAATGGCCTGTGTAACTATTGTCCAGCAAACACGGCACTCAGGATCGGACAGAACACTCCCGGTCTTCCCCGGGCGTGGATCTAGCTCTCACTCTGCCCCTCACAGGCAGCCTCCCGCACACCTCCTAAACTTACGCATGCTTGTCACCACACACTTCTTTCCTTCAGCCTGTGAATTCCATGTCCAGGCAATGAATCCACCATCTGAGAGATACACGTGCTCATGCATGCATGCTTTCGGCATGGCTGTGGACACAGGGCTGAAGGGCTTGGCGGATAGACGCCTTGCTTCAAATCTCGGTTCCTATTGCATGTGATCTTGTACCAGCCACTTGAACCTCTCTGACCTGATCCCTGGTTCCCTCACCTAGAAAAGGGGCACAGTAACAGTTCCTACTTAGAGAGTTGCTGAAAGGTAAACAGATCATGCATGCCAACGGCTTAGCCCAGCGCCTGACATGCAGAAAAGATTCAATAAATGTCAGCGGGTGCTGTTACTATGGCTGACCTTCTCCTCATCTGGTGCTCTTCGCATCTGGTTCACCAGCGAAGACCTTCTCTTGGAGCTGTTCTTTTTGTTTTTTTTTTTTTGTTTTTCTTGTAGTGATGGTAATTTGTGAAGAACCAACCACACTCCCTCATCCAGTCCCTTTTACCTTCACTTCTAAGAGAGCTGGCCAGCATCAGGGGTACAAACAAGGACTGCAGAATACTGCTTTCCTGTGTTCGAAGCCTCCTGGGCTATAACCAAACTGACCCTCTGGTCTCTTTGTGACAATCCTGGAACCAAAACTGGTGGGGCCAGTGAAAGCAAATCATATTTGACTTGTTGAACTTCTAACAAGTTCATTGTTCAAACATATTTGGGGGATGGGGAATCAGAGAGCATTCTAATTGAAATTATTTTCTCAATATAAAGTAATGATTAGTTCTGAGAAAATCATAGGAGAGCAAAAAACATAGATATTTAAATAATTTGATGCCCGTGTTAAAACCCTGTAACCAATGCAATAATAGTATCATTAAACTCCCCCCCCACTCCCCCGACTCTTTGGGGTTTTAAATTCAACGCCACAACCAACAGCTTACAAACTCCTATGGGCAAGCAGTGACCTCCCTGTGAGTTCGGTGAATATTATCTATCGTGTTCTATCAGTATCTCAGCAAAAAGACAGTGTTCCTGAAACCTCAGTCTCTGTATTTGTCCATCAGAGCTCTGAGGAAGAACACTGCCTTCTTTTCATGTGGGCGGATTTCAAGGGACAATAGAGGATTAACAGAAGACAACACAAGCAGATTTAGATAAAATTGGTGCATTCCTAAGAATTCTTCCATAAAGGTAAATGGTAAATTCTACAGATATGACACTGACTTTTCTCGCTTTTTTATCTTCTTTTTTTTTAGTCTAAATTTTAAAGAAGCTGTTTCTTATAACCAGAGGCTTAAGTACTGTTGCTGTTTAAACAGGATTGGTTTCAGGCATAGTAGAGGTTGCAAAAATAATTCTGCAAAGGCAACTCATAGTGTGTGTATGCTATTTGTCATCTATTTTTATGTTTTCATTAGCGGATGCATTTGGAATACCTCACTGCTGAATAATGAGATAAATTGCATTTGTCCAATATATTCCCATTATATCACATTTATATTCGCCCTTGAGCCTAAACCTATGCTATTCAACAACCTATTCTATCTCATTCATAATGGATTTTTCCTCAAATGGATCTGTTTCATGTTAAAATTAGTGATAAAGGTAGTTCTTTAATGGGATAGGCAGCAGGCCATTGCAACTTCTGAAAGCATAAGCTAATGGGGATAACTTAATTATTAGCTATATAACCTACATAGAACCAGGTTTATAATAAAACTAAATTTGGCTCAAACATATACATGCATATATATATATATATATATATATATGTATATACATATATATATACATACATACATATGTATGTATATATATGTATAAAATTAGCTAATTATGATGTGACCTGAATTGAGAAAGTCAACATATCCCCTCCCTTGAACAATCACTCAAACACTTAAGGAAAATGAATTGTCCTTGAACTCAGGCCAGGTATTTGATGGATTAATAACTATCACTTGCCTCCTGGCTTGAAAACTGAAGTTAATTCTGATACAAGTTTCTTGCCCACCTACCCCTTGATGTTGGTAAATTGTTAAGTAAGCATTTGGATAATAGGATGCAAAGTTAATAACAGAGGTCTATAATTAACACACTCATATGTGTACTCTAAAAATAGGGTACCAAGGAAAGTCGTCTTATTAGGCAATGTGATCAAGAATTAATTGGTTAATGTCTATATAGTCCAACTACACATAAATAAAATGTATGATTATTATAATTACGGAGAGCACAGTTCAAAATCCACTTCAAGTTCAAAGAAATACTGATTTATACATCTAAGTATAGACGCAAATATTTAACTGTTTAAAGATACTTATTTTAGTGCTATTTTAAATACTTAATAAGTATTACTCATCTCTCAAATTTTACTTTTTCCCTCTTAATAAAGGGTGTGAGATGATATGAAAAAACACATAATTCCATTCCTGCCATTAATAACATTATTTTATGTTATTTTAATTTGGGGGAACAATTTGGTCATAGGAAGGGAAGAGAGAAAATTTGGTGAAAGAAACTGTCATGTTAATGAGCACACACTGGTGGATGATTAAGGAGAAGGTGATTTAAATTTACTAAAAGCTCTGTTTACGTGGAGGAAAGAACAATAAATAAAGTTGGGTTCCTAGCCTCCAAATCTTACACATTACCTGAGGTGGGCAGAAGATTAGATGAATGTGTGGTAAGTTGTAAAAAGCATAATAACATAATATAGCAAACCAGACTTTCTGAGAGAATTCAGAAAGATCATTTGTTATCTGATCTGGGCCATGAAGAATGACTATCACATTTCAATAGGCAGCAGAAAGGAAGGTGGGGTGGGAAGGCGAGAAAGCCAAGCAGAGGTCCTAGTATGCGCATGTGCGGTTTATTCAAAGAGAGGCACACTGTGTCTCAAAAGAAGGGTGGACAGGAACCAATGGATGGAAAGTGGGTAGCTAAGATTGGGTGAGTCCCAATCTTAAAGGGTCTTGAATACTCGGCTAAGGAGTTTAGACTTATTTTCCAGGTCACTTAAAGTTTTTGGAACAGGGGAACCTATTCAGACCCATGTGGGTAATTAGACCAGAGATTTTGGTCTCATCTGCCTAATATTCAACCATACAAAGCTTATGAGTTTTAAAATTTGTTTCTAACAACTGATAACCAGGGACTTTCACAATAAAGTTCAGACTTCCAGATTCTCTTGAAAAATCAAAAGAGTTGGCAATGGCAGACCAGTTATTCTAAATGGTGACAGCTGGTAGGAGCCAAGGGAGGTTGCTCATTCCACATGGCACATGGGCTGTCCAGTGGTCCAGGTGCCTCTTCTATCTGCCACACTCCTATCACCTGCCTAGCAACACCAGGCATTTAGGATTGCGCCTTCTCTTTTAAAGAGATGTCTTCTTTCACCAGAGAGTCTTTCTACCATTGCAAGCAGCACAAATCAACTTAAATGAGTTCACTTATATTGATTCTCTCTGCCCTTTTTTTTTTTTTTTTTTTTTGGCTAACACATCACTCCCTCACCTTTATTTGTCTCTCCTGTGAATGAGGATTCCCACTTACTCCTTCATTTGAAGGTGAAAATAAGTACTTTCAAATATAATGTCTTTAGGTTGAAATGCAGGCATTATTTGTGAGGCGCCCGTGATGAACATGAGGGAAACAACATATTCTATCGCAGGATTCCTCAGCCTCAGCCCTACTGACATTTGGGGCTGGAGAATTCTTTATTTTGGGCGGCTATCCCAGGCACTATGCAGAATGTTTAGCAATATCCCTTGCCTCTACCCTCCAGATAGTAGTAGCACTCGCCGGTTGTGATAATCGAAAATGTCTCCAAATATTGACAAATGTCGCCTGGGAGTCAAAACCGTCCCCAGTTAAGAACCATTGCTCTACAGGGAAGACGGTGTCCAGGAAAATAAGCTCTGGGTGGCAGAGCAGTGTTCTACTGGAAAATGGACAGGATGGTGCTTTCTGTCTCCTGCTGTTACTTCTACCCTGTGTACCTTTCTATCACGCAAGACAAAGACTGTCCCAACCAAGGGGAGATGGAGCAGCTGGGCAGCCTCAGCTAGTGATGCCAAATAGTCCCCCAAGGGCCTTCCTATCTGTGAGAACCTTCAAACATGCCCACGAGGCAGCACAGCGGCAAAGGCTCCTTGTTCTCATGCTCGCTCTTACTGACATATGTACAGAAGATGGAAACTTGGAGGGTTTACTCTCAAGACCCAAACTTCCTCATTTGTACACCTTAGCCAAGTGTGGTGTCAGAATGCCTCTCAAGACAGAAGAAGCCATTTCTCCCCAACCAGCTAGGGGTGAGGTCTGGTCGCAGGGGTAGGGGGGTGGTCACTGGGAAAGCGGGACTTGCTGCTACTAACACCTGCTGGTTGGAGGCAGGCCAGGCCCAGATCTCAAAATCCCTCAGACCACATTCCTGGGCTTCCCCGTCCACCAGCAACACAGTCCCTGAGCTCACACATCTGAGAGTTTCTTTCATGTTTCCTGTAATGAAATTTATCTTGAATCTAAGCATTATTATTGTTAGGTTAGCAAACCATCAGTATGATTTTGTATGTTTCCTAGTATAACTGGTGTGGGAAGGGAGGGGGAAGCGGAACGAGTGGGCGGTTGCTGAATGACAAAGCCAAGAAGTAGGTAAAAGTTGACTGGAGGGTTTTGCTATTTTTCATATGGATTTCAGGTTGGATTGGTTTTGAGCTAAGAAAAAAATATATAAAGACTGTGGCATTTCCTGGAGTGTAAAATAGATAGACCGATGATATGACTTACAAAATCGTATTTTTGTGGTTAGTGCCTTTTCACACTTCTTTTTTCTGGCACATAGTATCTAATCATTTCTCTGCGGTGAGAGGATTGTATATAGAAAATTGGTTGAATTAAAATAATCAACGAAATTGCCGTGTTCATTTTCCATCCCTTCTCAAAAGAAGCCAAAGTCTCCATCTTTACAAAATTCAAGTTTTCTGAATGCTGCTTAGCAAATATGTAGTAGCTCCTCGATGTGGTTTAGCTAATGACAACAGTGATTCCAGCCATCTCCATAATTTGGGGGAGGGGTAGTGGTTAAAAGTGAAAACAGAACAACAGCAAAGAGAACCTGACCGGTTGCCTGGCTCACTAAATAATGAATAAATAAAATAGCAGTGATCCTCCCCCTCCCAACATAGATATTGTGTTTATAGTAAGGCTAGCTCAGAAGGATGAGTTGGCTGGAACAGGGGAGCATGAACAAAGCAGGGGTAAAAGGGGGACAGAGACAAGGAGGGTTTGAGTAAGTTAAACCTACTGGTGACAAAGAAGGGGCAAAGTGCAAGGCTGGGCAGCTGAAGCATCCTTTTATTCACAATCAATGAAAGCTATTCAAGCCAATATGGTTTGATTTAGCAGATATTAAGCGCAACTACAGAGATGCAAATACGTCAGCGAAAGGAGAGCAAGACAAACAGGAGAAACCCACACGGGCTAAAAAAGGAGACAAGAACAGAGACTGACATTTAAAGACCAGATGGGAAGGATAGGGACAACTAGAGAAAAGTAAGAGGATGTGCGCATGACATCTTTAGACTGAGGGGTGAAGGGGACAGATCCAGTGATCCCTCTGCTTATTAGTCTCAGAGAAAAGAGAGTAGAATTGATCATGGACTGCAGGTCATGTAAATACAAGCACAGGCGTTTAGCAAATATTTGTTGGATAACTAAATACACATGAAAAATTCCTTCCTTTCTGGGGCTGGCAATAACTTAAGATTTTTACATGATACCGTATTAAGTTTTTGCACTTTGGAGATCCTAAAAATCATGAACAGCTTTAATGATGATTTTAAAACAGCTATCCATTTAGAGAAAATTCTGTGAGCCTCATCTCGTACCCCTGATGCCGGTCGTGTCATAGATTTAATTAGGGGTCATACTATCACAGTGAGAGCACTGGACTGAGAGTCAAGAGACCAGGGTCCTGAAATTGGCTTTCTGTAAAGTGTGGGATATGAGGCCAGCCAGCCACTTAACCTTTCTGAGTTTCTCTTCCCTCTGGAGTAACAGGAGTAGCCTGGATTAGATAATTCTCAGGACCCTCTCACTATCCGGGGCAGGCAATGAAGAACATTATCATGTTAATCACGGATTTTGCTCCGTGTCTCTCTCCTGCCTTGTATGCCCAGAGTTGAATGGCAGATAAAAGTTCTTTTTTTTCCTCCCCTCTCTCCTCATTTTGCCTGCTAGTGGCTTGTCAACAGTACTTTATATAATCAATTCTGGAAATGTTTACCCATCTGTATTATCTGAGGGTTGTTATTTACTGTTCCTGCTATTTTTTTTCTTGGGGTGGGCGGAAATTTCGATATGTCTCTCACAGGGAGACCACAGCAAACAACAAGGATAGATTTTCACAATACTCAGCATGAAGGGACACCGTTCTGCTGGCTTCTCTGACACAGTTTGAATTCCTTGTGATGGTATATTTGAAGTGGTTTCCTGTGTTTTTCTGTGCTTCTAAAGCCGACATTAAAGCTTGGGTGCAAACGGTCCTTTGTGCGGCCACTCTTGGCTGGAATTAATTTTTTTCCCTTTTCTATGAAAATACAAATAATGATGCAATTGAACCTTTGGATAAAAATGTACGGCCTTGTTCCTAAAGAGTGAAACAGGCCTCGTGCATCACTTACAGCCCTTTTGGATAGAATGGTATCACATGTAAGCTCTCCGGGGCACTCAGATGATGCATGAGCAGTGAAACAACTGTGGAGACTCCTATTCTAGCTCGTAACCTGCCGCCAGTTGATCCCAGGCATGGCATTTCATCTCCCCACTGCCTAATCTGTGAAGAAAACATTCTGGATGAGCTGGCCTCTGGAATTGATTAGAGGTCTACCACTCCACAGAATGTCCACCGGCCAAGGGACTGGTGTTTTTTTTGTGTGTGTGTTTTTTTAAGATTATTTATTTATTTATTTGACAGACAGAGATCACAAGTAGGCAGCGAGGTAGGTGATGAGGGGCTCGATCGATCCCAGGACCCTGGGATCATGACCTGAGCCCGAGGCAGAGGCTTTAACCCACTGAGCCACCCAGGTGCCCCCTTGGACTGGTGTTTTTGGCTACATCACCTTCCAAGATCAAAATACTGCTCTCCGCTAGGGAGTTATCAAAATTCACTCATCAGAAGAACGCTGTGCCAAGACATAAATTGACCTCACCACTGTTCTGTTACCTCATTAAAGAGTAATCATCCATGCAGAAGTGTGGGCTGGAAGGGTGATTTAGATAAACAAAACAATATCCTGACTTAAACATACCAGAACATTCTGCAGAGATCATACATCCCAGCACTCTGAGATGAGGAGGGAGGCCTGATGTCTAAGTTCCACGCAGGAGACTCCATAGGTCTGCAGAAAAGACAACAGGTAGGGGCGCCTGGGAGGCGCAGTCAGTTAAGTGCCTCACTCTTGATTTCGGCTCAGGTCATGATCTCGGGGTGGGGAGATGGAGCCCTGTGCCCAGCTCCACCCTGGGTGTGGAGCCCGCTTAAGATTATCCTTCTTCCTCTGCCCTCCCCCCCATTTAAAAAAAAGAAAAGAAAAAGAAAAAGACACTGGGTATACTCCCCCTTAATATCCACGATTTGAATTTTGGGGCCTTAAAACAACACAGCAAAGCTGAGTAGCTTGAAATGTAGAAAACCGCTCGATAAATGGGTATAAAGTGGCTTCCTTCATTGGAAGTGATGTCCCGCATTCCACATGGCCAAAACAGGGTAAGAAGGGAGGATGACTCAGAAATCTGTATGTCAAGGGAAAGAACCCCACAAGAACTCAATCACAAAGTGAGCATGATGCCTCACCTTTGCAAAGTCTTGCACAACTTTCCCCAATACTCCAACAATCTGGGCATATCCTAAACCACACAGGGAGTGCAACTCTAGGGCTACCGAGCCCACTATCACAGTTGGCTGGACTGTCCTGCTTTTATCATTGGTAGCCAGGCAAAAAGAGCAGCACCAAAGTCCTACCCCATCCTACTGATTAAAAAAAAATAATAATAAAAAAAAAAAATCAGGAGGGCGCCTGGGTGGATCAGTGGGTTAAGCCTCTGCCTTCGGCTCAGTCCTGATCTCAGGGTCCTGGGATCGAGCCCCGCGTTGGGCTCTGTGCTCAGCGGGGAGCCTGCTTCCCCCTCTCTCTCTGCCTGTCTCTCTGCCTACTTGTGATTTCTCTCTCTGTCAAATAAATAAGATCTTTTAAAAAAAAATCAGGAATACTACCAATAATAAAATGACATTATGAAACACTTACTGGTGGGCTAGACACCTTAAATGTATTATCTCATTTAATCCTCAGAACCATCCACTGAGGGCGATGCCATCATTATCCTCGTTGGCAGAGGAGAGGTGAGTCAGGTGAGCAACCCGGCCGTCGCAGGAAAGGGAAATCCCCTCCCCCTGGAGCAATCTGCCAAGGACCAGTGTTTACCTTGAGTACATGAAGGAGAAACTACCCGGAGAGGCAGCTGGCAATGATATTTACTTCTTCACGGCTTGGGCATAAGTCCTGACTAATGTATTAAATTACCGAGCATATCTTTAAATAAACGGGTGCTACAGCAACTCAAATGCAAACAACAATCTTCAATGTAATAATTACACTAGCTGTGACACGAGCCTCGCCGAGAGTGTATTTTTATTTTAACAAGCTTGAGTAAGTGCACGAGTGTGGGCTGAGCTTTTTGCTCGACAGTCAACACTTGAAAGCTGGCTCCAACCTTTAATTTAAGCATTCGCTTGTAGCCCCAACAGGGCGACGGGGTTTCTAGTATCAAAGACACACTCCTCCATGCTTTCATGGCCCTACTTCTGTAAGCAGCGTGATTGAACCGCAGCACCACAGAAACTTGTTTTCCCTCCTCCTGACAGTGCGATCCAAAACACCACTGCCCCATTCATCTTGGCGACATCATAATGAAGTCCCTGAATCAATTTATAACAAGCAAAGTGCACAAATCCATTGACAGAGTCTTGGGGAGGAGCCTTTCACAGAGCTCTTGAGAGCACCCAAGAGGTGAAGTGTCCGCACAGAAACCCAGATCAGACTGTGAGAGGGTCTTTGGCTATACCCAAAAAGCTTCTCCCCTCTCCACCCCAGCCCCTGCCCCCAAAATGAGTAAGGGGGAAAAGAAGATAGTGAGAACATGTGATTGCTCCACATGATTCCCAGCGCCTTAAAAATGTTTGGCAACTGCCTTCAGTGGCTTTCCACCATTTCTGTATGAAGAACGACCCCCTTGGGATGACAGCCCGGGCCTTCATGGCCTCCTCCAGCTGCCGGGCCTCCTGTAGTCCCTACAGGCCAGACTCAACTATCAGCCGTCCCCAAACTCACCAAATGCCCTGTCCAGACTTTGGGAATTTTTGCTCTACACAAAGAACTCTACTCTTGGTTGGCAAGACCTTCCTTCTCTTCAAAGCTCAGTCAGGCCTTTGCCTCCTCCTCCTCCTGCCTCAGATCTGAGGAGAGCTCCTTCATGTTTTCCCACTGCATCTCCACCTGCTCGAATCTGGCCTGGTCACCGTGCTGTGATTTTACGTGCCCCTCATGTCCTCAAAGGACTGTGAGCTCCTTGCAGGCAAGGAATAACATCTCTCTGCTTCCAGCACTTGGTACCGTGCCCAGCACACAGCAGAAGTTCAGTAACATAGGTTTCTCTATTGCCTACCCTCACACCACCACAGTGTTCTGGAAAGAGCCCCAACCCCAATTTGTATGAGGACCCCCAATCTCAGAGTATGGAACAATGTATTTCTGTGAGAGTCCTCTGGTGCTGTGATCTTGGGTCAGGAGAGCAAGGAGGTTAAAAACACAGCCTTGAGAGCCAAACAGGCTTGGCCTCCCTACGTGCTTCTAGCTCTGTGATCCTGGGTAGGTGTTCGGTCTCCCTTGACTCTCAGCTCTGTAAAAAGGGGGATGAAAGGTTTACATGAGTATTCGGTGTGGTAATAAGGCATTTCACAGTGCCTGACACAGAGGAAGTACTTTAAACATGTACTTAGGACATACGTATCACTGTTTACAGTGGCAAGGCTTGGATAATGCAGAATTGGAAGCCTCCCACGTTATATGATGAGAAATATCATCCAAGTGCCCCTTCCACCAACCCCCATCTGATCAGATCACAAAACTCCTATCTTTGGGTACCAGCGAAGGCCCCTATTAAAATGCCAACATGGGGCAGTTGAGAGAAGATGGGTGACATCATTCCCCTACTGCAAACTCATGTACATGAGGTGGACCATTCCCTGGAGGAACGTAACGATATTCATTTCTACTGTGTGCTAAGTACCTGTTACGGGTGAGACACTGTATAAGCACCTTCACCTTCTATGCGTTACTTCCTACTTTCTAAAATCCCTATGAGGTCAATCTGATTATTGGTTTACAATCGATGACACTGACGTTTAGAGAGGTATGTGACTTGCCAAAGATCCTTCTGCTAGTATGCAGCATTTCTGGGACTTTAACCTTATATTTGGAAAAATTTCCAAATCTATACATGTTCTTCCACATATGCCAAATGTCCCACATTCCTTCCTATTCATTTCTGTCATGTCACCTGAAGAGCCAGGCAGTCTTAGAGAGGTGCACTTCTTGATGTTGATGTGGAAGGAGGGTGACTACTCTGCCCATGGCTGCTAGGACAGGAAAGCAAAGAAAAGGGAGATGCTGGACTATGAAAACACAGCCTGTTTGCTTAAGTCCAACCTTATGGAGGGCCAGAACTTTTAGAAGAACTTCATATTCCTTTAACAATATCACCATGTCTTCTTCTTCTTTTTTTTATCCTAAAGATTTTATTTATTTGACAGAGAGAGAGATCACAAGCAGGCAGAGAGGCAGGCAGAGAGAGAGAGGGGGAAGCAGGCTCCCTGCCGAGCAGAGAGCCCGATATGGGGCTCGATCCCAGGACCCTGAGATCTTGACCCGAGCCAAAGGCAGAGACTCAACCCACTGAGCCACCCAGGTGCCCCTCACCATGTCTTCGGATTCAGTTTCTCCTCCTACCTTCCTCACAAGTCTTCCAAGAGCCTATCAAGGAAGAGAGGGAGGAAGGGACAGAGGGAGGGAGGAAGAGGAAGATGGGAATGGAGGAAGAGAAGGGAGGGAGAGAGAGAAGGGAAGCAGGGAGGAGAGGAAGAAGGGAGGAAGAGAAGGAAAGGAGGCAGAAAAGGGAAGGGAAGGGGAGGGGAGGGAAAGAAGGGAGGGAGGGAGGGAAAGTAGGAAAGGAGGGAAGGAGGAAGAAAGGGGGGAAGAAGGAAGAATGGGAGGGAGGAAAGGGAGGGAGGGAATGAAAAGAAAACACAAAGGCTGCTGTCAGGCCTTTGTGATACAGAGTTATGGCTTTGTATACACACTTGACATATATAAATGCTGTTGGTTTCCCTCCTATAAAGTCATAGATTCAATTTTATGTTTGTGAAGTGGTGGTACAAAGGAATTGAGAATAAACAAAATGTGTGTTAAACGACAGTGAAAAATTCCAAAACCTTGAGTCTAGAGAATATTTTCAGTACTGTGAGTGTATTATTTATATTACAAATGTACTAGAATGCCCTAGCCTTTTAGTAAGGTTTTTATTTAAGTGCAACATACCTCTAGAAACACGCATCACAAATGGGAGCCTGATGGATTCTCGCAGAGTGAGTCCTCTCTGACCAAGAAAAAAAATACCTTTTGGTTTTTAAATTGTTTCCTATGCCTGGGTCAAAACCACTGGATAATGCCAAACTTAATGTGTAGAGTTTATTAAGTTTGGGTAGCAGGAAAATGCTCAAAATCTAACAAAATGTACTGCCTCCAAAGAGCCATTTTACTTCAAAGAGGATAATTATCTTGGGCATTAGGAGGAAGTTTTGTTTTCTTTTTCACCACGAGTGGGCATGTGGCTCTTTCTCTCACCCGTTTTGCAAAGGTTAGAGCTTCACCTTCTCAACAGCCTAAGGAGAGAGGATGCTGTCTTCATTTCCTTCCTCTCCACTCCCATCCTTCCCCCACATTATCATCATGAGCTGTTCTGAAACTAGGCCATCTCCCTCCCCTTAGCCCTCCTCATCGTGGGCAGATCCAAGAGGAAGTGAGGGGCTTTTCTCGTGGCCAGGTCAGCTGTGGGCCACTACACAACCTTCGTTGACACAGCGTGTTTCAGCTTCTACCTTTAATTGGCTACTAAAACCATGCCTGAAGTGAGGTAGCCCCATACTCTGACATTCATCAGGCTCTAGGGGCACCAAGTCCTCTCTGGGTTAGAGGAGTCAGGAGCAAGACCCTGGAAAAGCAGAATGTGCTAGAATGTATTTGCTCACATTCAACTGACAGCCTGTTGATAGGAAAGCAAATGGAACCAAGACCTAGTGCCCCCTGTTTGGTAATAACAAAGAGGCCGATGGCCCAGTTCCATAGGACAATGTAAAGGCCTATATGTTAGATGCCAACGAAGTGATTATAAAATTAACAAGTATTTGAGCATGGCTTTCTAACTGCACGTTATCCTTCGCAAGAAACTTCAGGGAAGGCTGGCCTTTCATACATTTAATTAGTCTAATGGAACGGATTCTGCCAAGCACAGCTGAAGTTAGCCGAGGGCTCAGCCTTCTGGCCATGTCCTCAGTGCCGACAGACACCTGGGCAGAACTCTTCCCTCCTACAGAAGGTCTGAGGGGGCACACATGTGGACGGTAGGTGACCATATCCTTCACTCGTGTGGTGGTGGGACATGGAAGGGTTTTCTTCCACCACTACAAGCAGTTATGAAATTCCCCAAAGGGTCCGCATTTGTGGGAAAGTCTTACATCTACCAGGATTTGGAATAGCTCTGGAAGTTGCATTTATTGTACAAAATATTTTTTCCTAGGTATGAGGCCAAACCGAAAAGACAAATAGCAGTAATTTATTGCAGTTTTTGCTAATGTAGTTTGCAGATGATTAAAGGTAATTTTTAAAACCTCTGTAAACCACAATTTTTGCCAAATCTCTTTTGTGTTAAAAGAAAACAACAAAAATGCTGAACACGTAACATCAGCAATGATTCTAGTCCTCTATGGCCATTAAAGGGAAAGACATTATAAAGAAAATAGAGATTAGAAAATATGTTTTTGAACGCATGTTTGAAAGTGCTTTAATTTAATTCATGGCTTATCTGTTGAATGTGTCTAAATTTAAAGCCCTTTCCATTGTTACTGTGTGCTTTGTCACAAAATCTTCCATCTCCTAGGATAAACTGCACAGCAGTGATTCTCAAACTTTTTTCTTTAAGACAGAGTGTGCATGTGTGAAAGCAAAGGCAGAGGGAGAGAGGGATCTTAAGCAGGCTCCACACACAGCACAGAGCCCCATGCGGGACTCTATCTCTCAAACCTGAAATCATGACCTGAACCAAAATCAAGAGTTGGACACTTAACCAACTGAGCCACCCAGGCAACCCTCCTTTTTTCCTTTTTTTTTTTTTGGTTCTCCAACTTTTTGATGTCTGCCATCTAGATCCCTTTATGTATTTAAAAACCCCAAAGACCTTTTGGTAATGTGGGTTATACATCATTAATGACTGTATAAGAAATTAAAACTGAGAAAATGTAAAAATATTTACTTATAAGTAATTTTAAAATAACAGTAATAAACTCATTACTGAGTTACACAAAGTATTTTTATGAAAAATACATTTTCCCCAAAATGGTTAATTGAAAGAATGCTTTTTTTTTTTTTTTTTTTTTTTTTTTACATTTTTGCACATCTCTTTAATCTCTAGCTTAATGAAAGACAGGAGACTCTCATATCTGCTTCTGCATTCTGTCTGTTGTGCTCTTTTGGTTGGAAGTACGTGAAGAAAATCAGGCCTCACACAGATACGTCGCTGGAAAAGGGAGGGGCATTTTTTTAGCCTTTTCAGATAATTTTAGATAGCCTTCTCTGATACTACACCAAAACTCCCCAAGTGGTGGTTTCTTAAAGGTTGGTTGGAATATGAAACCTGAAACCCTCTCATAATTTTTTGTACTCTGTTAAATTCAAATAGATTGGTATATCTTGTACTTTGAATCATCTACCCATGCATCGGTCACTTGGAAACTATTAGTTCACAGAGTTATGTAGTTCTTCCAGATGTTGCCATATTTCCTTACATATAAATGAGATCATATCAAGCAATCACATTTATTAATATCACCATCTACCTTATCAGGAAAGTCTTTAAATATGGGGAAGCAGCCACATGCATGGTGTTAGAAATAAGTATTCCAAAATTGTATTTGCCTAAAAGCTTGAATTTATTGGCAATAAATACTGCCAACTATTTTTCTTGAAACGACGGGCTCACTTCGTTCATTTTTGAAAAAATATATGACCTATACCTAAATCTGAATAGCTAGTCAGTCATTCTAGTAAGTAACATAGCATTTCATTCAAAAAGCAGTTACTTGGGCTGCTAATCTAACAATGGCATAGTGCTCCCCCCACAACCCATGCCCCGGCCCCGCCCCCAGACAAACATCCTCCTTCGGTATGTAGCAGAAGCACTTTATATGTACTTCCCATTTTGTCATAAAGAATATTAAAAAGACTTGTACTCAAGGGTCAAAATTTAATACACTTAGTAATCTTTATTGCTTCACCAAGGACATTCTCGAACCCGGCAATGTGTTGTTAACAGCAAGTCCACGGTAATAACAAACACGATGATAACTTGTACAAGGTGTCCCCACCTTGATTCCTGCAAAGATGCCAGTTTTACCTCCCAAAGCTTTGGCGCTTTTCATGCCAAATGGTCAGTACAGTGAAAAAGGGCAAATAATATCTCAGTGTTATCATACAGATTGTTTTTATCTCTTGGAACCCCTCAAAGGGCTTTGGGGCTCCCAGGGGTGCCTAGATCCCACGCTGAGGACCCCTGCCACAGAGGATACTGACAGTATAAATCCACTCTCTAATCTGCTCAGTGCTTATGTCCTTGTGGGCTTCACATAAAGAAGATTTAAAAGGTTTATTTCTGTCTCCACCCTCCTGCCCTCCCTGCTTAAAAAAAAAAAAATTCCATTGTGGCAATTCAACATAAATTGTGTGTATAGAACAAAGAAATTGCAGTACTCTTGATTTCATCAGCATTTTCCTCCCTAACAAAGAAAGCTGCTCCAACAAGCTATTGGGGAAACTATTATGAGTACAGGAAATATGACCCGCTGAGTCCCCCCTCTATCCCATGGAACACTAGACCCTCCCAAACCTTTCACTTCAGGGGTATTTCGGATGAGCTCTTAGCAGTGTCCTCAGAAATAATTGGGTGTCCTAATTCAGCCACATGCAAATTAATGCTCCCCTAAAGAGGCCTTATTATAATTTCCAACCCTTGATGTCTACATAATCCCCTATAGTTCTTTAACTTTTTGCTTTCTAACTTCTGTTTACTGATGCACTACTTTTGTCAGCTCAGTATAGCATCAATTAGTAACACAGTTGTGTTTATTAGGTCTCCCCAGAGCCTTGAGAGAGCTGCTTTGTATTTATTAATGACTACACAGAGCACTACTATTTTTCAATAGCATTTAAAAATGAGTAAATTACTGAAGATGAACTATAAAAGGACTTCAAATTTCAAAGGCAAGCAAAAAAAGGCATATTATTTCAAATCACCCATAATACTTGCATGCTTAATTTTATTTTCAATTTAATATTAAGGGGGGGTTGTCATATCTAGACTCTTCTTCCTGTTCTACTTTTGGCATTTTTCATTTCGGAGTAGAAGCCATTTGATTTATAGAACTGAGGTACAGATCTGGTGATTAATTAAGAGCCGGTTTAACAGGTCCAAATTTCATTATCACACACACCTGTTAAGTAATACACACCTGATTCAGCAGAAATCCACCCACAAGGTTAATTTTAAAAAATTAAAGAGCAAATAAGAGCGAGGAAGACATAACTCCACAAACTTAGGTCCAGTTTAATGTTCTCAAGCATAATTCAAAACAACCGGCTTGAAATGTATCCGATTTGTACTCTCTTATTCCGTGAATAATTGCCTGTATTCTACTAGGTGAAGTCAGAGCTGCCCACGCTGCTACAGAATTCGTTACTTAAGGAAATCAGAGAGACCCATCTCCTGTGCCATGAATCTTTCCTACCAAAACTTAAAGTGATGGGGAGCAGTGACGACATTCATTTGCCCTGCTTTTTTTATATTCCCGGTCATTTATGAAATGAAGACGCTGATCTGCAAAAATCACTTTGTATTCATGAAAGGAGCTATGGGAGCTCCCTTGAGCATCGGGCTATGAGGCAGAAACATACCTCAGTGCACTTCCTTTGTCTTGCACTCCGTCTTTGATGTGCAAGTCACTGGTGGAGTAAGCTGTGATCGCTTTGATGTTGAACTTCTAGACTTTATTGTTACTAGCATGCCTACAAGGAGAGCTGTCAGTCATTTCTTACATCTGAACAACCATGTTTCTTTACGGCGCCCCTTTTACAAGCATCAATCCTTAAATACATGTTTTCACATTCCTGCTGATTACCACACTATCTTTGTTGGGGGAGGGCTGTGCTCAAATATAACTACGGCACCCACATTTTCTGTAAACACCCTGAGGCGTCATCAGATGGCTGGTAACCAACCTTCTTCAACAAGAGAAGCCTCAGCACAAGACATATTTCTAGCAAATGAAAACATTCTGAAAACGCTCAAGCCATCTTAACAAGTCAAAAGGGGTAGTTTAGCCAATATTTCCCCTAAGCAGCCATTGAAATCACAGAGAAACTTCCAAGCCACGTTAAAAGGGATTCTGAATGCAACAGCAGCAGGAGGCTCAGAAAGTCGGCCAAAACTTCGAGACATCTTAACTCATCTTAAACAACTTTGTTTTTCTGCAATAGTGGAAACAAAACACTTCTGTTCTACACAATTTTGCTTGTGACAGAAATACTGCTTTTGAAATAAACTTCTGACAAACTAATTATTTTATTAAAACCATTTTCAGAGGCTGCTTGCTGTTATGGATGCAGTGTAAGTTACAAGATGATTTTTCATAATTTAATGTCTGAGGCAAGCATATGGCTTTGTATATAACGTGTGTACAGTTTCTTAAATATATACACACAAAATAGGCAATATGCTCATCTTTAAAATTCTCTGTTGAAAAAGACATTGCTCTAATTTCATTTACCAGCTCCCATCAGATTTGCTTTTCAAGCTCCTTTATCACTTCTGGAGCTGCTGAATATTCTCAAACCTCACTGGGACATTCCACACAAAAAGGAAATAAAATTAAGGTGCTTACATCACACCAGCCTGATGTATAACGAACTGCTACCTTTCTGAATAAATGTTTCAATGAAATCCAAGTTCTTAGAGATACTGGATCTCTAATGAGGAAGTACAATGAGTTTATTTTTCATGACAGAGCTCAGTTGTTATTTTCCTTTTGTAAGTTAGCATCACAGGAGATACACTGTTTCTGCTTGCTAATAAACTGCTAACAATATATTAGAAGAGACTCAATTTTGTTGGGTTTCTGGCCTGGAATACTTGGTAAGGAATATGATTACTGTGGTATGCAATGGTTAAGATGACTCCATTTTATGTAACCTCCCTCCCCCTAACCTCCTTGGTTTTAACTCAACCATCAAAAATGGAAAAGGCTTTGGGATAGAATTTGATAAATAAGGTATTTCTGTAATTTACCAGAACTAAGTCTGGGCACAGTTATTATTACTATTAATGAAAGCATGCTTGTTCTTAAATTTATTTAAATCATTGGCTATAAGGAATCACCCTTTTCTTCTTTAAATTTTCACTTCTGAAATGAACTCATTAGCTGATTGAGGCACCTACAGCAATTAAGGGTTGAGACAGGGAACAAGGAAACTAGAAGGCATTCATCTGTTTCCTCCAAGTCTTGAACAAGAAATCAGATCATCTCTCCGTTTGAATAGAAACATTTCATCAAATGGGAGATCTGGAAAAGACCTTGATGCCTATCAAGTCTCTCAAACTTAACAAATGGGGGAAGCGAGCAACTGAGGTAATCTGACAATTATTTGAGTAGCAGATCTGGGAGGAGAACCCACATCTTCCCCCACCCAAAGTGAAGGGGGGTGGTTTCCACCATCCAAAGCTGTTTCTGTGCACTGGGGACCAGTGACTCATGTGTAAAGTAAGGGTGTTGAACTTCAGGGGTTTCTCAATCAGAACCACATGGGCAGCTTAAAAAATTAACAATACTTGAGCCCCACCTCAAACCAATAAAATCAGAGCCTCTAGGAGTGCAGGCTGGGCTTGATTATCTTTAAAAAGCTCTCTAGGGGCACCTGGGTGGCTCAGATGGTTAAGCGTCTACCTTCGGCTCAGATCATGATCTCAGGTTGCTGGGATCTAGCCCGCATGGGCTACTTGCTCAGGAGGGAGTATCTTTCTCCCTCCCTCTCTACTGCTCCCCCTGCTTGTGCTCTAGTTCTCCATCAAAGAAATAAAATTAAATAAATAAATAAAACGCTCTCTAGATAGCCCAATGTGCAGACAAGGTTGAGAACCTCTGAGCCTCCTCCTGAGTCTATTGCCAAACACTCACCATCAGTTGGAAAAAATTCTTGGACTGTGCTCCCTGACATTCATCCATGAGGCCATACATGTTTCTAAGCCATCACACTGTCTGCCTGTTAGCCTAGCTGTTGATACTACCTGTTTCTCTATTTACTGAGGTATTATCTACCTCTTCCTGACAGGATGTATACTCCCAGAGGCCAGAGACAAAGCCCACTTGTATTCCCCGAGGCTCCTACAATCCACAGTATCATACCTGCCACAATTATGGGATAGCGCATAACCATTTTCCAAAGAGAGGGACGGGCCTGGAGTTGTGGTGTGGAAGGGGGTAGACTGCTCTCTGCATTAACCAGAGCAGTTCTGCTTTTCTGTTTCACTGGACTAGAATCGGAGCTGCATGAAGGCAGTGTTGTGTCGGCCTCATTCATACTTAGCTACCTCCAGTGCCTGGAAGTGGGCAGACTGGAAAGGTGCACAGGGCCTGAGAAATACTTGTAAATAGGAAGCACTGATGAGACTGCTGGTGCTTCTAGCAACATAGAAAAGACATCACTGTTCCCACTGGAGCTGGCCTTGACCCCTGTGGCACAATCCCTTACCCCACCGAGTGGTCAAAATGGTGGCAAGAGCCAGCCCCTGGGGCTCACTAAATGCTGGAAGGCCAGAGCTCACCAGGAAGATTTACGCAGAAAAGTACTGGAAAGTATTGTTGGCACTTCCCATACCCAAGTCTCAGGGTGTTCTGGCTGTTTGAGCCACTTGGGGTAACAGATTTGGAGTATGCCCACTTCCTCCCACACACTGTTAGAGAAAAGCCAAAATAATCAGAAGATTATGTCAAGCGCGTTGATGACATCCAAATAATGGCAGAAATTGCTCATGTCGGGCATCTCTTCCACCCGGAAAGGATGGACTGCAGGAAAGCTCATGCTTATCTTAATCTATTTACCTTTCTGAGCTCCACTCTCCACACCACAGACCAAAGCAATGCTTCCCAAACTCACCAGATGAAGAGCTTTGACAAATTCAGATTCCTTGGTCTCACCCCCCATACTGTCTGAAGCAGGATCCACGAAGGTGGTGATGAAGAATGGGAGTTTATTTTTAAATTGCTTTCCAGCTGACTGTGGAGATCAATGGTATTTGGGAACTGCTGAAGGTCTAGAGGACCCCGTGCCCCCGCCAGCTCTGGAAGGTGAGGACGGGAGCAGGTTTCACAAAGCAAGAGGACCCCCTGACTTGAAAATACCTGAGACACTTTTAAAACGATGCGACCAAATAGACAGAATCAGGCTCTCTCCAGCTGGGACCCAGGAATCTTTTTTTTTTTTTTTTTTAAGATTTTATTTATTTATTTGACAGAGAGAACACAAGTAGGCAGATCAGCAGACGGAGAAGCAGGCTCTCCGCTGAGCAGGGAGCCCAACGCGGGGCTCGATCTCAGGACTCTGAGATCATGACCTGAGCTGAAGGCAGCCACTTAACAGCACCCCAGACACCCCAGAAATCTCCCTTTTGAAAAGACTCTCTGGGTTATGAGTTGTACTCTCAAGTTTCAGAACCCCTACTTGGGGCAGGATTTTAGAACTAACCTGTGGCTTATCTGTAAGGAAATCCTGTTAGCACATAAGTATAATGATTGGCTTTACCTAATTACAGCACCATTTCATTGTGTGTGTCGCAAATTCTCCTTTACTTTAAATGGCATATTGCTCACAAAAGCTGCAGACCTATAAGAGCAACGGTCTTAAAGCAGCCGTCTCTGGCTAAGTGTGGTTGCCAATCTCCCAGTGCATTTTTTAGATGCTGATTCACGGCTTACAAGACACAACTGGGAGGAAGGCAGGGGGGGTGTCTCAGCTCTATAAAAGCACACAGGTGGGCCATGTAGAACCCAGCACACAGGAGGCACTTTACAAATTTATTTAATTTTAATTTAATTAAATTTACAAATTTATTTCATTATTTATGCCCCGTGTTCTGCACAAGATTTGACATGAAATAAACAAATAAAAGAAAGGGGGGGGGCCCAGCAACTGAAAAATGAAAATAACATTCTATGAAAAAGAGAATATTTGTCATGTGGTGAAAGAATCGCACTCCTGGGCGGCATAGTTTAAAAAAACGGTTTGCTTCAATAACTGATCTGAAACTTAACCACAAGTCTTCACTTCTGAACCACTATCTTATTTCTATGATAGAAAAGTTTAAACAGCAGGTTCTCCTTGCTTTTTCCCCCCTCCTTGTTTTTCACGTAAAGGTGCAATTTCACCTTTCCAGTAGGAACAAGGAAGCACTGTCATCCTTTAAAATCTCAGTGATTACCCGTCATTATTACTATCCTGGTTATTCCAACTCAGCTCCGAAGCCTTGAGTTCTTGAGCAATGCAAAATTCATGTAAACCTGTATTCTCATCCTTCTGCAAGGCATCATTTCCTTAAATGATATTAAAGGATCAATACTTATTTCTCTGATTCCAACCCAGAAATCAGATTGTTTTATGGTTGTTTCACACTTGATATGTCACCAAAAATCTGAGTCTGCATGCAATTCACTCGTATTATTTTTTATCCTGAAAATTACAGAAGTGTTTTCTTATTTCTATTTTGTGCAGTGTTTTAAAGCATAAACTCTATACGATGTTCTAAAAACCTATGTAACATATACCCTATATTTGCGGCAAATTGCTTACATTTAAATGAACCAAAAGACCACAAGTCTTCATAAATCAAGTGGTTAATAGTTTTGCACCCATGTTTAAAACCATTTTATTGCCGAAAAAAGCTACAATAGTTTTCTTCTTTCTAAATGTTTACTTTTTTGGGGAAAAAAAATGGCTCTGGATTTAAAAAGGGAAGATGCAGATCAAAATGACAATCTCTTTTTAAATTTTATTTGAGGGTTGGGGAACAGAATCAAGGTTGAAACTTAAAAAAGAAAAATTACAAGGATTACCGTAAAGGTCATAATAATTGTTTACTCACAAACCAAATCGTATTTACATCTTAAAATTTAATATGGAGCGAAAAAGAATTTTATAATTCAGCTTTAAAACTTCCCTTACTATCTTCCATGGAAACTTTGGAAATTCATTATCTCCACTACAGTTCCATTTCTAATAACCGTTTAAAACAATGCATTACTCTTTGGAATCTGATGAAGAATGCCCCACAGCAAGTGAGAAAATAATTTCAACCTTTGACCCCCTCCACTAGCCTGATGGGAAATTCACTGGCACCATTACGGCTTTCCGCGAATAAGTAACCACTAGAGGGCAGCCTTATCTCAGATCAGACACTTCTTTGGAGGAAAACACCTTATAAACGCTTCTCGTGTTCCATTAATTGCTTTTAGAATATCTTTGATTTTCCTAGATATTTAATAGCCAACTTCAGTTCACCTAAAAGCATTTATAAATAGGTCAAAAGTCCACTTTCATAAATTACAATGATATTACACAGACCGCTCATGCGATGTCCTAAAGTTACAGCCTAGCCTATGCAGCTTTAAAAATTTAACACAAAATTCAAAAATCTTTACTCTTTACTACGTGGCAGGTTAAGTGCTAAATCAATTATACCACAACTAGTGCTCGGGTTCCACTTTTGGCAACAAAATTTCCAGAGGTTCTAGAGAAACTTAAGCATGCCTGAGGAAGAAAGAAACTGACCAAGATTGCGGGAAGACAGAAGGAGTGCAGTGGAGAGGGACAGCAAATATTAAGGTCAGAGTTGTGTGCGTTTCATACTATGAGTCTTCAAATAGCTGGCAATCTTTACTTGAAAGATGGATTAAATATGTTCTACATAGCCCCAAAAGAAAGGATCAGAATCGAGGGATTTAAAATACAAAGAGATTTGTGCTTGATATAAGAATTTTCTAATTCGAGATGGAATAAACTATCTTGAACAATAGTGAGTTTCCCGTCATAAAAGGTGTTCAAGTACAACCAGACAACCATTTGGCAGGAATGCAGTGGAGAACGAAATGCCAACAGGACATGTGTCTGAGTGACTTTTAAGGTTTCTTCCCTCCCCAAGACTCTACGAAATAATGTAGATTTGCTTTCACACTCCTCTCAATCCAGTCAGCAGAAAAGTAAACACCCATCAAGAAATGAGCTTTTGCAGATCTATCTACTTGGAAACTTTTGCTCTTGTGAGCTTTTCTAAAAGACAACAGATTTCTCAAGAATATGTCCACAATCATGTCCCTTAGCGGTCATGGAAAAACAGCACTCACAAGTCCAAGGCTTCATCAGCTTTCTACATAAAGGCATATTAAAATTAGAAGATACATTTGTGAACGCTCCCTTTGCCTAAAGATGAGTGGAACACATACAGATAAATCTCCAGCTCAATTCTATCATAATGGAGGTAGGTTATACAAGTTAGCTGTACCTCATAGTATTCTGTATTCTTTAGGAAGGTAAGGCTTACATTTCACCCAGATCCTCTTATAACAAGCAGACTTAATGAAAATCATGGATGAAGAGAGCTAATGATGAGCAAATAAGAATAACCCCATTTGTACCAAATTGATTTTATTAAATAGTAATTTAAAGATATTAGGCTCAGCAAAGCATTACATAATTGAATCTATTTTTTTCTCTTATAAATGCCAGAGTTATAATTTTCACTAACTAGAGACAAAGTTATATCCAGGGCATTTTCACAGCTTCCTCCAGGGGAGACAGCATGAAAATAGTAGAAATTAGGGCTCTAGTCCTTGCTTCACCATTTATCAGCTGGAAGAGCCTGGCAACATAACCTCTATGAGCTTCACTTTTTTTCAACCAAAAACCATGAGAGTAATTGTGGCTTTCCACGGAGGATTAAATGAGACAAGAATGTTTGTAAAACATAAAGCACAAAACAAATATAGATTAACTCATCCAACTATGTATTTACGAAATGTCTAGTAAACTTCAGAGACAACACAATAAAAATAAAAGAATGAAATCACTAGCAAACCTAGGGAATAGGTTGGACATGGTTTTTCATACAGGAACAAAGATTTTAAAATTATCACATTACCTCCTTAAAATATGATGAGGGCTACCAAATGTCACTTTAAAAAGAATATCCAAAAATAAGAGTTTTCAACTGCTTTCTCGCATCTTGGACAAGGGCTAATATATGCTATTATCGGTCTATTTAGACCTCTTTTCTCTGGACATAATGCTCTGACAATTTACAGAAAAAGCATGCATAGTAACAAATACAAAAAGCTCTGACTGGATCTCTAAGTCCATGACTCAAAGGAAGGTAGGTATCCTCAGCAGAGGATCTAGAAGGGGGGAGGGGGAAAATTTGTCAGTCTTTCCTCGGAGAGTCAATATGTGGTCTTTGAGATGATATCAAATGTCAATTCATACCTGTTGTCACTGGTGGATCTTTCCAAATTACCTTTTTTTTTTTTTTTTCAAAGCAGAGAAGCATACACATGGTGTAGCTGCTGATTCTGAGAGTCTAATTACTGTTTTAATACTTAATAGACATGAAATATATAGATTAAAGCAGCCTTGATTTCTTACTAATAAGCACTAGGAATATTTAGAATGCATCAGAAAATACTTCTATGACGAGGTACTTAGATTTACTCCATGCAATGGGTTTTACTGATGACTAAAATAATTTAATTATAAGAAAACTGAACTCTAACACTACCTCTGCAGATGGATCTATCCATCTATCTAGTAACTTTTTCTCTCAGTAAATGGTCATTTGTAAATATTATTTTCTTAGACGCCCCTGAGCAAATTACAAAGTGGCTGGGTGTTATTGCAGGTGCTTTGCAATTATCTACTTGCTGATCTCATCCATTTCATTGTGGTTCACTTGGCTGGAAGGGAAAGGTGAGAGAAAAAGGAATGCAGTAAGAACTATTAATATATATTTACTAATTTATCCACTAGTTATAAAATAACCGCGAAGATATAAATCGTATTCATTCTATCTATCTATCCATCTATCCATCCCTCCATCTATCGGAGCACTTCCATTTACAAATTGTATTATTTTATAACTGGGCAGCATCAAGAAATTACATGGTTTAATTCAAATTGAGGGCAAAGTGGTTTACTCGAGTATGATGTTGCTTTGTATTTCAAGTGATGTGATTCAAATATACAAAATCAAGAGGCTGCTCAAGAAAAGGGTGCTTTAAAAATATTCTCTATTTCCTAGAGGGTCTGAGCTCCCCCCTCCTCCCATGGACAGATGGATTCAGAGTTCCTCTTTGTCTTTAAAAGAACTGACCCCTTCTTGCCCGATGAACTCTGCCCAGTGGCACAGCCCTTTGCATTTTCTTCTTTCAAGACCCAGCCATCACCCTTCTCCCAATCCTACTCATCAAAGGTCACAAAAATGGGACAAAAATCCCTGCTAAGGGATACCACTGACAGGGTGCGTGAAAGCAGACCAGGGATAAAATTCACATTTCATTGGGTAAAAAGAAAGCCCAAGTTCTTCAAAACTACAAAATCAAATTTATGCGAGTTGGAAATACTACTAATCACCAACACACAAAATATTTTCAAAGCAAGAAGGTGAAGTTCTGCATTTGCACATGAATTGTGCTGGGGGAAGAATCTATTATGGGACAGAAATTCCCTGTAAGCCTTTCTCCACTCTAACTCCATTTACATGAGCATAGGCTGAGCACTCGTGAAGCAAAGGGGTATATAATCTACGGAAACTGATGAAGTCCTTGCATTTCCTTTCAGCACTTGGCTGCTGCCTGACATTTGGCCAATGCACTTTTATGATGAGCAGAACAAGTGCTCCCCTGATTATAAATGTTATCGCTGGCTCTCTCTGTTTGCCCAAGAAGCAATCCAAATGGTATTGGAATTTTGTTGTTAATTAAACAAAAACAAAACTGAAGGATGAGACTAGAGTTGCTTAAATGAAGATTTATTACTTCTAAGCATGAAACCACTTTAAGCCTAAACTTATTTGACAACTAACGCAGAGGAAGGATTTTCTTCTTTGGTAAGTTCAAAAGGCCTGATTTAATGATGTTTAAAAAACCTAAGTAACCAGCCAACAAAGAGAATGTTTCTCTTTTATGGTCGCTTGTTCTCTCCTCCCCTATCCACATGCATACATGTACCAAAAAGCTGTATTATAAAGACTATTTCTGTTTTGCACGACAAATCTAATTATGCAAACTCTTTTACATATGGAACCAATTTAACTATTAAAAATAAGAGGCAGTAGGGAAGTATTTAATATGATTCTGGGCCAGTTTTTTTCCCCTTAAATCTGATATGGAAACATTTACAGCATTCCTCATTTTCCCACAAACTATTTTTCTTCAGTTTAAATTTGCACCACAGTGAGATAATCCCATTAAAACACAGGATGTGAAGATATTGGAAATGAAATATTCTAATTGTCCAGATGCATTCTATTTCTCTCTCACGCTTACAGAAAAACTGCATTGCCAGTACTTCTGAGCTACTTTTCTCAAAGCACATTACTATGAATCTATTATCTAATGGCAGCCAGAGGTCACTCCAAGACAAATGTGTGGGCTAGAGCTTTTGGGGGATGTTGGTGGTTGTGTGATTCTCATGATTATATTAGTAAGGGATAGTACTGAACTTTGTACTAGAGCTACAAAAGCAAAATCCTCTGTACTGGGAAACATCAACATTAGATTAAATATTAAAACATACTTTCCTTATTGTTTGGTGGTTACTGTTCATGAGGGGAAATAGTCTTAGGTTTTCACCCTTCCCCCAATCAACACAAATTATACAACATAAAATGGATAAAGACTGGCATTAACATCTTCCAAAGAGCAAAATCCACTTTGTAACTTAAAGGGGAGGGAAAAAAAAAAAAAAACCCACCACAAGAAAATGTCTTGACTGCGAAGGCTATTTGAGTCGTTTTACTCTTACAGGATTAATAAAACGCAGGAAATAGCATAAAAGTTTTTCTGAGGGGGAGAGGAGGAGCATAGCTTTCTTTTACCAAAAAAAGTCGGTAAGACAAACATTTTTTTCTTTACAAAATGATTTTAAGTGCTTAAGAACGTGTATCACATGGGAGGTTTTCCCTCCTTTATCAGTTGCTTATTCTAAAAACGCTTAAACCCTGTTTTCCGAAAGCCACGAGGGAAAGATAGAAAATTTGCGGTGCGTACGTCGTCTAGAGAAATTTCATCTTAAGCAGCTCATCTTAGTGTCCAGCACATTTCGGCCTGTTAATAATTAATAAAAGAGATGCCGCCCAGTCTCTAGTGAAGAAAGGCAAAGCTCGATGATCCGAAAGTAAACGCAGCTCGGATACCGAACTAGTGTCCTTCATCCCGGACTGCAACCAAACCTCAACCCACCAAACGTTCACCGCGCTCCCGGCGCCCGCACGGATGGGCAGTGCCCGCAGGACAGTCTGGATCTGCAAAAATGCTGCGCACTAGGGGAGCCGGGTGCGCCGCAAACAGATGGGTTCCAAATCCCCGCGGCCAGCGGCCGGGTCCGCGAAGCCGCTCGGGCAGATTATCTCCCCGGAGGAACCTGCCGGCGCACAGGCGGGCAACGTGCTGCCGGCTGAGTTTCTCCACGGCTGTTTGCAAGAGTCCTAAGAGCGCGGCTTGGCTTCTCCGGGCCGCACAGGCGACTTCCTGCACACCTCCAAACTTTGGCTCTCCCAGGAGAAACTTCCCTGACTTGCCTCGTTTCTTTCCCCCTCACCTGGGAAGCCCTCGAGTCGACCCTGTCTTCCACTAGTTCCCCCTGCCATTCCCACCAGCCTGCTCAGAAATCCTGACCAGGGCGGAAGGCCGCGCGGGGAGACTCGACCGCGACGAACCCGCGCGCGTCGGCCCTCACCGCTGTCTAACTTGCACGGCCGCCCGCGACTCCTGTGGGCAAGGTTGCCTCCCCATGTCCATCCACAACCCAAAGTATCAAAGCGGAGGTGCGCTGCGGCTGCGGGCGGCAACTGGGAGAGTCTTGGCACGTTCGAGAAGCCCGTCTCGCTCGGGCCCGGGCGCTTTCGGAAGTAGCCGCGGCGGGACGCAGGGCGAAACGGCCGCACTTTCCCCGCCCGCGGCCGCTCGGGCGCTCCGGGCTTCCGGGCCGCCACGGGGTGGGGGGAAGTGGGGAGGGCGCGAGGCCCGGGGCGCTGACCAGTCCCCAGAGATGACATCGCGTCCGCGCGCACGCATGGCCCGGCCCGGCCGCAGCGCCTTCCCTATGTAGGCCGGAGCTGTCCGGGGTGCGGGCCCTGGGGACCGACCGCGGGCGTCCCCGGCTTCCTCCGAGCTCTTCAGATCCTCCCCTCCCTTCCAGAAGCGCCGCGACTCCCAGCAAACTTTCTTCCGAGAGCCCCGCCGGGTGCCAGGCGGACCCGGGCTGCTGACAGGAGTCAGAGGGGGAGGAAGAGGGGGCTCCAGCCCGTGCGCCTTTGCCCCCTACAGGAGTCAGGCTGATCCCCCGGCCGGGCTCAGGTGGCGCCGCCGCTGTGGCCCAGAAGGCCCTGGCGGGGCTCGGGCGCCCAGCCCGGGGCAGTACGTGCGCTCGGGCAGGCGCGCCCACCCCTCCCCCTGCGCGCCCTCCTCCCCGCCCCCCGGAGCAGCCAGCCCACCCGGCCCCGGCGGGGCTCCCGGCTCACCTTTCATCGCTGCGATCACAAAATACATCATTTAAGCCGCGGTGCGGAGAGCGCAGGGAGAGCCGATGGTCCGACCCCGGAGCCCCCTCTGCCGCCGCCGCGCCGCCGCCGCCCGAGCCACAGCAGCAGCTGCCGCAGCTGCCCGCCCGCCGAGAGCCATCCCGAGCCATAAGAGGCTCCATGTGACCGGCTGACATCACGGCCGCCGCTCTGTTTACACCGCGCCCCTCCGCTTCCTCCCCGGGCGGGAGGCGGGAGGCGGGAGGCAGGCGCGCCCGAGCGCCGCGCCCCGCCCCGCCCCCGCGGGCAGGTGAGCTGCAGCGGCTCCGCGGGCGCACCCCAGCCGGGTGCTGCCCTGCCGCGCCCCCGGCCCGCGCCCAGGCCCCCGGCTTTCTCTTCGCCTCCCAGAGCACCTGTGGTCGCCAGGGTGCTCTCTGGACGCAGCGCCCCGCGGAACGCGCGCCTGACCACTTTCTGCCCCCACCTGGTGGGGCAAGGGGCACGCAATCCCACGCCGCTCTCCTGCTGCCTTTCCCGAGCCCCCCGGGGCGTTAAATACTCCGGTTCGTCGGCGGAAAAGAGGGATTTGGCCTGGGGAGTCATAGTCACCCTCGTTTCCCAGAGCGCCCCAGCTCTGTTCGGAAAGGGGGGCCCATACGGATCCGCGCAGAACGCTGTCACCCGGGACCTTGCGGCCGAGTGGAGTGAGTGCCTTCTAAGTCTTTCATGGGAGACTTGGCCTGGGCAGGGGGACCTCCGCCCACCCAAACGTTGGTAATCTCCACCACACCAACTTCACCAAAGGTCTCTGTTTACACCTCTCTCTTCCCCCAGGAACACTGTTACCTGGAAGGAGGGCTGAAAACTACGTGAATATCCTAAATGATAATCCCATCGCCAGCCAACTTGAGCCACTAAATTCCCAGACTCTTCCATATCCATCATTCTCTCCAGGGAACCCATCTACAGGTGGGAAAGATTCTACTTTTTACAGCCTAAAGATGAGATATTGTGCCACTTTGGGCAGGAAAACAAAAATACCTATATAAAGGTAACCTTTGTGAATTCTCACTTAAAATTAAAACTTAATTCCCTCTGAACTTTGAAGCTTAATTCTTTTTACTGGCCTATGGAAACTTAAATCTTGACAGTATTACTAGATGAATCTCTTGAAGATGAATTTCAGATGCTTCATACCCAGAGTCTGTATTATTTAAAATTTTGCTGAATGTTCATAACATTGACTTTGACCACAACAGGAAAAAAAAAAAAAAATCTCAAAAGCCCAGTTTGCATACCTGCTACTGTTACTTCACACAACTTCAATTTTCCTTTCTTTTCTGATGGTCTGTATTTCCATTTACAACTCAAAATATTATATAGTTATTAATTGATGACTTCATGCTGATTATATAAGGAGAGCCCTAGCATTTCCCCCCCATAAAACAGTTATCATTGTCCTGAGTTGCGCTATGATTTAAAACACAGTCAGACAATCAGCTCTGTAGAAAACTAGGATTCATATACTCCCCACCATCCCCAGCCTCCCTTTCAAGGCAAAATTTACACAGTCCTGATTTAGAAGGTCAGAAATCAAGACATAGCTTTATAAAAGTTTGATTTCAGCTAAAATCATCCTAACAGTTTTTCCTTTAGATTTTTTCTTTTTTTAATTTCAATTAAATTAGCCAATTTATAGTACATTAGATTCAGATGGCATGTTCGATAACTTATCAGTTGCATATAACACCCAGTACTCATCACATCACATGCCCTCCTTAATGCCATCGCCATTTTACCCCATCCTCCTACTTTACATTTTTTCAAATAAAACCACAAAAATAAGAAATTATGAAAGTGTGAAGCCAAGACCTACCCATGTTAATTCAGCTGTCCAGCCATAGCAAAGTGGACAAGAGTTTCAAATGAACCAACCATACCCACTGTGATGTTTACAATTATGAAATTAAATCACACCACCTTCCCATGATGCAACTGTATCTCCCAATGAGGCAACACCCCTCAGTTACATTGACACCATCCTTCATATTTGGTTCTTGATTTCCCCTAGTCCTCAGGTCTTTAAAACAAGGAAAAGTAAAGCCAAGCTTTCCAGTAGGTAGGTCCCAGGTACAATTTTCTTTCCTTTGTACCGCTGAAGGATGGAAAGACATCAGTGATTGCATGCTTCTAGGTATGTTCTTCATATTCTGTGCGAATGAATCCAGATACACATCTCGGAAAATTCACAGTGTTACTTTAAAACAGTATCCTGTTTTAGAAAACAATGCTTTGAAAATGAGCAAATCCATTAGCTCTAGCCTGCCTGTCAGACATCTGACTCCAAGGTAAATAGTCTTACATTACTAGTAATCGGTATTTATTTCCAGACCATTTCAAATGAAATCGGTAATCGGGAATGACATGTAACGTGACATGTGTGCTCCTGCAATTACAAGTAGTAGAATCAGTCATCCTATAGATATGTCCCCAATAGAAATATAATCTAATAATACTTCTTTGAGATATTTACACATTTATTCAACAAAGACATTTCCAGGATAATGTAATACTGACCTTAGCCTTTGGAAATGTGTTTCATTCTGGTCCTATAAATAATGAGCAACAGAATTTCAGATATTAAGTCTTAACCTTCCTGTGTGGCTAGATGCTATTTGTAATACATGCCTCTATTAAATGTCTTCAGCTTTTAACCTAGGGTACAATATTGTTCTTTATATTAACATAAAGCTCTCATGAAACTTTGAAAGTAAAAATGAGAGCTGTTTAAAACAAAACAAACTTGAAATACAAACTTTCTATGAAATTTTAAGTCTTCCACCAAATAAATCAGTCAGGAATGAAAGGATCCATAACCCCTCTGATACCACCAAATTTGAACCATAAACGACGCACATTTCTGTGCAAACTTTTACCAACTATATATTAACATGGAGGAATAATTATTTGGAGTCTAATAACAAAGATTTGCAGAGTACCTACTGTGGGGGAGAAACAGTGTTAAGCAATATATTCTTTCCACTTAAAATTTTTTTTACCAAGTGTTCTGAAAAGAAAATAGAAAAAGAGTATTGCTTACATGAAGGTAATTACACAGGATGGGGATTCTTTACCATGAATAGAGTTACGTTACACATTACTTTTTTATTCAAATGTTTCTATTGGCTAATCTCAGAAAAGGAAGGTACCCTACATACTTATAAACACATGTAATTCATTTCAGAGTCCTCCAGACCGGTAACAGCCCCACATGGGGTCCCTATATACTGGAATTCACATTTGATCTGTCACTTAGCAAGAAAGTGGAGAGACACTTCTGGTGCCAGGTTGTTCCCAAATGCCTATGTGAGGAAAGCCTGCTATATTTCTACAGGATATCTGGACTGGAATGTAATCAGTAAATTGGTGCCAATCTTCCCACTTTCAGAGATTAAATAAAGAAATGATACTTTATGAGGGTATATTTGATTTTCCACCAAATGAGGTTTGGCATACCGCACTGAATCACACTAGAATGCTGCTGTTAGGGAGAATGGCAAACCAATGGACCAAGAGATTTTTCTTGAGTGGGCAAGGATCTCCTAACACAAGATGATTTCAATGTTTGCGGCTGCACGTGAGAGAGGATTTTGGCTCTGCATCTCAACCAGGCCCTGCTTCTCCCTCTCTAGTGTGTGGCAGCCTGCTAATTCAATTAATTTCTTTCTAGCAGAACAAGAAAGGGATCAGTGAAAGGTTAATGTGGTCCTAGACAGCTTGATTCAACCGAATTCTTAACCACCACTGCACTGTGATCTGTAGGACTTGGGCCAGTCTGACCGACACAGAGCCAGAGGAGCAGGTCTCCTGGGGACCGGACAGGGTCAGGCCCAGAGAGTTCTAAATAAGACTACTTGGAAAGCTACAGAGAAGGCACAAACTTACCTATAATACTTGACAGACTTGCTTAATTTTTCTGGAAGGAGCCAGTGTCTCATAAAGGAACATTAAAAAAAAATGGCATAATATTGGTGACATCTGGAAAGCAGGGGTGACAGAGAGGCCACCTTATTAATGAGTGGAAGGGTCAGAGGATGAACAGATGAATATAGCTCGCTTGCCACTCGTGATTTTAAAACAAATGTAGATGTGGGGCGCCTGGGTGGCTCAGTGGGTTAAAGCCTCTGCCTTCAGCTCAGGTCATGATCTCGGGGTCCTGGGATCGAGTCCCGCATCGGGCTCTCTGCTCAGCAGGGAGCCTGCTTCCTCCTCTCTCTGCCTGCCTCTCTGCCTGCTTGTGATCTCTGTCTGTCAAATAAATAAATACAATCTTTAAAAAAAAAACAAAAACAAATGTAGATGTCGGTATAGATGTACATGTGTGTATACTTACACATAGTCCATGAAATACGGTAAAATAAACTGTACTTTGGTGGCAAGAGATATCTTCAATTGTACACATTCAGACACACACGCACACACCTTTCACATTATCAAGCACATTCACTGAATGTGTATAATGCGCCTGCTATTGTCCTGGAGAATCAAACAAGAACAAGCTCACAAATCAGTTGACCTTGGCTCTGGATACTGTAGAGAAGTCAACTCCCTGAGTCATCTGAGCAACCCTAAAGGAAGGCAGTGTCTGGTTGCCCACTGAAAAGATGTTTGCACAGCACTTTGCCCCTCACAGTTGACAGACGGCTCCAAATCATTAGTGTGGTTATTAGTATAATGAGATGTTGGAGGTGAAAGATTTGGCTGGATTGAGACAATGGTGAAGGGATTCTGAGATTTCTGGAACCACATATCTCATACATCTATTGGGAAATTCAGGAACTGGCAGATGTTTTGTAACCGACACAATGAGGGGAAGGGTGAAGTTCACAGGCATACAGATGTGAGCAACCTCCATGAAATAGGTAGGTAGCAGGTGTCTTACTACAGACACACACACACACACACACACACACACCTGCCAAGGCAGCAAGGAAGGAGATGCACACCAGAGGCCTAAAGGACCTCTGTCACTTGTGTTCTCATGGAGTGTTCTCACCCCACTCCTGCAGAGGGCAGGGGAACAGGCTATTCAGGAAATCATTTTTTAGTTAAAGGAATATGACAACTAGAAATAAACTCAAAACCTGGAGCCTGGGTTCACATTTCACACTTAACTAGCTGTCTACGGCACCCTGGACTAGTTTCACTTCTCAGGCCCCTTCCCTGTAAAATGAAGGAATGGGAACAGACATTGAAGTGCTCCCGCAACTCAAACATCCCACAACTACATTCACGATCACATCCTATCCACTTCTTAGGAGCCACATCTCCTTCTCTCTGCTGCACCACATCAACTTACCTCTCCAAGGAGGCTTCTTTGCGTCACTGAACTCTGCCGTATGGTCGAACGAGCTCTCACATTAGGCAAAGCTGGGCCCCAAACCAAACTTTATCCCACTCACTAGCTGAGTGATTTGAATAAACCTGTGTTTCCTCATATGTGAAATAAGGCTGGTGGAGCCTTGACAGGCCACTGCGAGGATTAAACAACTTAAAGAAAGGATAGAGTGATTACTTCTTAGTAGGGCTCATGAGTGGAAATACCATCACTAACCCCACTAGCGCCTACATTGTTGTACACATAGAGCCTGTGCTTGGCATAAATTACTGATCTTAATAAAGTTTGTGTTGGAATGACTATTAGAAAGCACATTTGCTAAGCTTTTTACAATTTTGAAACTGTGTGTATGTGTATTAAACAAGCATTTATTAAGTACCTGCTAAGTATTGGGAATACGAGGATGAATACAAATTAAATGATCCCTTGTTCTAAAGGGTCTTGCGGTCTCACTTTCTTAGATCTTATCTCCTGTAAGAGAGTGAGCTCCCATCCAATGCAGAATGTAAACATCTGTGTGTTATAATTTAAAGAATGTGTGCCAGGACATGAAGAGGGAAAGAAAAAGATTAAGATGTCAGACCTTCGCTCAAGGAGCTTGCCATCTAGCAGGCGCGTGGATGCCATCCTTACAATGTAAGGCAGAAACAACGTTCCAGAAATAAGGTGCTATGTAAGCCAAGAGTAAGAGGAGGTACTTTGTGCAGGGTTAAACTTAAATTTTATGAGAAGAAGGACTTGATGGAAGAGGTACCACTTGAACTCACACTTTGAAAGACAAATCTAGTGGCTAGAAAAAGGAATAAAGAACATCTTAACAGGCGGGCAGAATGCAGATGAAGATACAGAGAAAGAAAATGCCTCTCTTAAGAAGCTAGTAGTGAAGGTTCACAGCAACATACAGCACATATAGACAAGGCATAGAGAAAGCTCACAATGTAGGTTGTTACTATCTCTTCTGCTTTTCCTCACAGTGCCTAGCACAGACCTTTGCAAACCATATACATTCAAAGAATGAGTTTTGAAAAAATAATCGAGGGCAGAACAAGAGAATTGTGCTTTAGAAAATAAATCTCTTTGCTGCTCACCCATTTCATAGTCTTATTGTAAGGATTAATAGTCGGTTTGATAGTCATAAAGTTAAATTACACTTAATAAAACACACAGAGCAAAAGAGTTCCACATCACAGCACACAGAGGAAGAATAAAACTGGAAATGGGTGTTATTTCCTCAGAGCAAAACGCTAAGCAGGACATTTTAGGATGAACAAGATAAATTGAATATTATTTGATTCTGTATCTCATCCTTTTAAGTTCTGAAAATTATCTGCGACAGTTCTATTAATATAGATGCTTTGTATACGGGCCATTTTTTATTTTTTAAGAAGTATCTTAAAAATATATTTTCAAATAATGGAGAAAAGATAAGCAGTTACAGATGGTTCTCTCTATTTTTGTCATGCATGATCAAGGGCTGCGGAGTACGTGGGCTTCATTGGGAAATCCGAGTCTCGCAGCGAGGAGCATTCCAGGAGCAAATGCTGGCATTATTTTGCTTTCGCAGAGAAAATATGTTTCTGTTCAGTCAGGCAGAGTAATCAATTATTCTGCATTATGAAATACTCATTTTATTACTATTGACATTTCAGACAGTGGTGCCACATGTCAATAGTCATTCGGATGCTCACATTTAAGCTCCAGCTTATAGGATGGGATTTGTTTGGCTGACAGCATTTGATCAAAAGTCCCTTCGCCGCTCTCAGAAGTAACCTATTATTTATGTCCAGTCCTGCACTGGGGAGGTATGCTCTGAGTACTGAAACAAGGATAGATTTGGGTATGCTCCTCTGTCATATTAAGAAATGTTAAAATTCTTCTAAATATGTTCGGCTCGCATCTAAAAAAAAAAAAAAATCAGTGCTCCTCTCTTCCATTTTGTAAGACAGAGGTAGATTAAATGAGGCATTCAACTCAGAAGACTCCAAAATTCACATTCGATTTCGAGTATCCACTGAAGCCTTATGTCCCCAAAGATAACTTTCCAAAATCAAAAGGGCTTTCCGATAATTACACAACACAGTTGTTGCTTCTTTAACCTCTCCCATTGGTTAACAATTCCTTGAGACTTACTCTGTGGTAGGCACTGATGCTCTTTTTAACATTTACCCTGAACTCTCTTTTTAGAGATGAGAAAACTGGAGCACAGAAAAGTTAAGAAACTTGCTGGGAACAGAAGGCTAAAAAATGGTGGAACCTTAAGAACGACCTTTGTAAGTGGGTTCTAGGGTATGCACTCTTAACCATTATGCTATGACTCTCAAAATTTTAAAAACATTTTCCTTGAATTGAGCATTCCTCAGTATTTTGAAAATGGCAAGCTGACTTCTTCAGGAATCAAAAATTACTACCCTAATAAATATTAGGCATGTGTGCAAGAAATTCTTTTATCACTAGTTCCTATAATTGAGCAGGGTTAGCATGTGTCATTATGAGTTATTGCACAATTTAGTAAATTATTTAATTACTTACTAATGAAGAAGCATACTGTACACAGTTGTAATTATCTTATTTGAAAACAATGTTGCCATTTGTACATTTAAGAAACACCTGCCACACGTTAACTCTTAAGGGCAATTCTTTCTTTTTTTGGAATAATTAAACAACCCTAAATATTGGTAATGGAATGAATGTCCAATAGGGCTTCAAGGAAACTAAAAACTACAAAAGCCAACATTGCACTTCTAAAAGACTTCAAAAGAACACACCTGTTAAAAACATTAAAAATAGTAATTTTGTAGTTCACCCTCTTCTACTGAAAAAGCATGAGATAGGGATATTCATTGATTTCGCTTTTCCAAATCATATCACTGATACTCTTTTCATATTTTTGCAACATATCATGTAATATAGCATTTCCTTCACCTATTCAATCATCCATACCAAATGGATGGTATAATGGTATAATAATCTTAAGCACAGTCACTTAATTTTCAATGCAATTTGAATAAATTGTTGTCCACATGTGTTGATTATAGTCATGCATGGCCCTGTTATTTATACAAAGACATAGTATATATATATGTCTTTTAGATGTTTTGACAACATATATTAAATACAGATTAAAGTAATTTTTAAAATGTCATAATACAAGTAAGAAAGAGTGACTTATGTATGTAAGTGATGGTACATATTATTGAGAAACTACTGATAAATATTATTGAATTTGTTGTAAAGGCTTAAGTACATATAGTAATAGCCTCAGAAACCCCAACTTGCTCATTCTTCCAAAGGCAGGGTACATATTGTATGGTGAAGGGGACTTCTATAATCTAGAATGTATACATCTTTGCTCCTTGAAATATAACAGAGGGAAAGTGACAAAGCCATTGTAAACAAGGAAGAATAAAAAAGAGAAATACCAGAACTGGAAGACACTCAAAAAGGTCAGGTGGTAGGTCTTACTGCTTCCAAGGATGTGAGCAGTTCACCACCCATGTCTCACAGTTGCCTACATTACATAACCACATATAAGCAAGATAAGCAATAGTATCATATTTTTTCTAATGTCTTGTTTTCCTCTCTATTATCCTAAGGTCAAAATGCCATCGAACTGGGTAATCAAATCAAACAGAAGTTTTGCCCTCCTATGAATAATGCATATATTAGAAGTATAGTATAGACTGCAGATGTCACCGCTTGTCAAACAATCAGTAAGGAATGGTTTTCTGCAACCAGTAAGAATCAGGTTAAATTTAAGCATTAAAAACACGAGAAAAGGGGCGCCTGGGTGGCTCAGTGGGTTGAGGCTTCTGCCTTCAGCTTGGGTCATGATCCCAGGGTCCTGGGATTGAGCCCCGCATCGCACTGGGCTCTCTGGTCAGCAGGGAGCTTGCCTCCCCCTCTCTCCCTGCTTGCCTCTCTGCCTACTTGTGATCTCTGTCAAATAAATAAATAAAATCTTAAAAAAAAAAACAAGAAAAGAAAACATGTTTTACATGTTCATAGCATCCACTGCTCAGTTCATAGTGTGACATGAATTACACAGTGTTTATTTTATACTAACAGCGTGTTATCACATAGAACTATAGTAAAACACATGGAGTACCTTTGTTTTAATGGCCTTTCTTTCTTTCTTTCTTTCTTTTTTTTTGCTTTATGGAAACACAACATCCAGTGCTATGTTAGTTTCAGGTGTACAACATAATGATCAGCAATTCTATACGTTACTCAGGGTTTACCATCATAAGTGTCATCACCATCTGCCACCAAACAATGTTTTTCCCATCTTATTGTCTACATTCCCTATAATGTACAAGACAGTGTTTTCTGATAGTATTGGGGCAAACTAGAATAATTGTATTTTGATTCATCATTCAAATCTCAGTTTTTCACCTCTTCTTAAAGTATAATTTACATATATAGTAATACACACTCTTTTTAGTGTAAGTTCTTTGAGTTTGACAAAGGTATTAGTTGAATTAGCACCAATTCCATCAATATATGGAAAAGTTCCATCCCCTTTCCTCCCAGATTCCTCTGTGCTCGCCTGTAGCTAAATTTCTTCTCTTCCCTAAACCCAGGCAACCACATAACTGTTTTCTATCCCTATAGTTCTGCCTTTAAATAATATCACTTAAATGGAATAATATATTATGTAGCTTTTTGACTCTGGTTTCTTCTACTTGGCATGACACATTTCAGGTACATCCCATGTTGCTGAGCCTATCAATAATTTGTTCAGTAATAGTCCATCCCACAGTTTATTCATTCCCTAACTGATGGACACTTAGGCTGGTTCCATTATTTAACACTTACAAATAAAGTTGATAACATTCACGTACAGGCTTTGTGTGAATGTTTTTCTTTCACTTGGGTAAATGTCTAGGAATAGAACTGCTAGGTGTATGGGATATAGAAGTTCAATGATAAGAAATGCCAAATGGTTTTTCAGAGAAGCTGTGCCATTTTGCATTCCTATTAGCAATGGTCTAAGAGTTCTAGTTGTCCTGAACTCGCACCAGCACTTGGTGGTGTCAGCTGTCTATCTCCCTAGTGTCTGTTCTTGTTATCTCACATCCTTAGCTTCTATAAAGTCACTAGGACCACTGAAGTGGGAAATATTGAATCACTGTCCCTAGAGGAAATAGAGGGTTAGGTTCCTGTGAGCCTGTGCTCATAACATTTTTGTCAACTCATCAATACATAACCTTATTTTCTGTGTATTTGTTTAAAGACACTTTATTTGATGGATATTATTGGGTCACTAACATTGAACTCACAGCCAGCATTCTTGAATGAGACTTTTCTAACATGTATTTTCTTTGTAAAGCCTTCTTGTACTTGAAGACACCAGCAAGGACTTTAGCTGTATGCTTGAGGGCCATTTTAAATAGTAAGATCACCAACAAAAGCACAAAAATTAGGAAAATGCAGTACTACTTACAACGTGAAAAGGACATTTATTTACAGTATGAGAGCTGAGACAAGAAGACAGAGCTCTGCCTCATCACACCTTAGGTGGGGACATGTATCATGATACTCCACCCTTGGGAACAAATCTGAAAATGGCAGCTAGCATTGATTTGGGGGTCATAAACCAATTTTAGTTAGTAGGCAAATTTGCAAATACAGAATCTGCCAACAATGAGAATCAACTCTGTCTATCCATCTATGTATGTATGCACATCTATCTACCTACCTATTTATCATTTTTGCCATCCTACAATCTCAGCCCAAATGTCACTTCCTTCAGGAGGTCTTGGACAAACTGCTAGCCTCCATCAGAGGAGCTTTTGGTTCCCACTGGCATCCTGCTCTTCCCTTTCCATAAACCTGATTCTTCATGCCATTCCCCCGTGACCCCCAGTACTCATTTGTTCTCTTTTATGTCTTCTTTCATGGACTCTAAACTTAGAGGGAGGGAAGACATCTGTCTTACTCAGCTTTGTATCTCTGGTAACACTAAGGCTTAGCACAGTGCCTGGCATATATTAGATGATGGATAAAGATTCGTTGAATAGATGAGTCAGATGCGCTACCATTGCGCCACAAGGTCACATGATTTGTTGAATAGATGAATACTTCTTTTTTTTTTTTTAAGATTTTTTATTTATTTATTTGACAGAGAGAGAGAGAGAGATCACAAGTAGGCAGAGAGAGGAGGAAGCAGGCTCACCGCCGAGCAGAGAGCCCGATGCGGGGCTCGATCCCAGGACCCTGAGATCATGACCCGAGCCGAAGGCAGAGGCTTAACTCACTGAGCCACCCAGGTGCCCCAGATGAATACTTCTTTTGAAAGCAGTGTGTGTGGTGGACAGAGCACTGGAATTGGGGTTGACTTCTTATCCCAGTTCTAGAACCTTGTGGCTATGTGACTGGCAACACGTTATTTAGAGTCCTTGAGCCTCGGTTTCCTTATCTGTAAAATTAGAAAAATAGTACTTATCCAGGCAGCTGGGTGGCCCAATCAGTTAAGCACTCGACTTTAGCTCAGGACATGACCTCAGGGTCCTGGGATGGAGCCTGGTGTGGGGCTCCCTGCTCAGTGGGGTGTCTGCTTGTCCCTCTGTCTCTCCCCTTGCTTGTGCTCTCTCTCTTTCAAATAAATAAAATCTTAGAAAAAAAAAGAAATATAATATCTCTCTTTCAAGATTTTTAAAGACTATAAAGGTAAGACAGTAAACATTAGAACCGTTCATATCTGGCACACTGGTGATAACCAGGAGTCATTGGATTAGAATGGTTTATGAGACACAACCAGATGTTTAGAACTACATGAGCGACACGAACTGTACTGATGAACAGTATGAAGAGTGAGTTTATTTAGCCGCCTGGAGAGTACCAACTCTTCATACATTTAGTGGTATGTACTCAGGGAACTCAAATAGTTTGGAGAATTCTTCACTTTAGAAGTACATGTTTTCTGATTCTGTCCATTAGCCCCACTCCTCAGGATCAAGGTTATGTACCTCATATACCCTATGAATGTGTCTTCACAAGAACTGATGATTTATCTGTTCCATTTCAAAAATATTTTTTGAATATTTGAAAGTGATTCTTCAATAATACAATTAGAGTTTGTATTCTCTGAAAACAAGATTTTTTTTCCTCTTTCAAACACTCCTGATAAAACAAAGAAGGAAACACAGTTAATAAGTGTATTATGATTCTACCTGAAATATTTTCTTAAAAAGATCTATTATGTCCCTAAGGTTTTGAGGGAACAAAAATCAGTAATTTCTTTTTTAAGATTTTATTTTTAAATAATCTTTATACCCAACGTGGGGCTCAAACTCACCACACTGAGATCAAGAGTCTCGTGTTCCACTGGCTGAGCCAGCCAGGCGCCCCCAATATCAATAATTTCTGTAAAATCATCTCAATCCTCCCGTGTGCAACTAAGGGCAATGATATAATATAAATGGCAAAATGCGGTGGAAAAGAAGCTGTATAAATAAAGCCGTGGTTACATCACTGAAAATGTATACATATGATTGCCTTACAAAATTACGATGATCAGATATGATTAAGTGACACTGAATAAGATTATTGGTCTTCAGTACATGCAAAACATGATGATTCACTAACAAAGGAAGCTAATGGTAGGGAGGGAGAGGTGTTACGTGTGTGCATTTGATTACACAGCAGAACAGATAGGCAAACCTCAGAACCAAGAATCATTATTTTAGGCGAAACCTGATTGTTTCCTAACTTACATTTATGTTAATTTTTCTTGAGACTACATTCTTTAAACACATGGATTCTTATAGAGAACATAACAACAGATCTAAATTAAACTTAGGGTTTAAAACATCATTTGCCGACAGGCATCCTGCAAGTGTTTTCCACAGAAACTCATCACTTCCGATTATTTCCAGGCTATTTTAAATGATCTTGGACGGGGCTACTGAATGACTTGTCAGGGAGCAGGAAAACATTATGACACCACTTCTCCAGATTTCTTCCTCCAACATGAAATATTTGGGATCGTTCTAATAGAATTAAAGCTAGTTTAAGAACAAGTTAAGCTTCACTTTTAAGCTTTCAGTTTTAACTGGGGGAATGCTTCTAACATATGGCAGCTGGGCTCTGACTCACAGCAACCTTCAAATTCTGGCCAAAATGTCTGTTTCCTGAGATTGTGTCTGATAAGCCTGTGCATTCCTGGTGGGGCTCAGCAGGCATTCAATAAATGCTATTGTTGGAATGAATGAATGAATTAAAGGGATTCTAATTATGAGTTACAAATTCCTCCACCAGCAAAATAATCCCATAGGAAAGCTGCGATGTACTTGAATTCAGATCTAGGAAGAATTCACATTTCAGCTCCTTTACAATTTTTTTTTTATCATTTATACTCAACTTGGTCTTTCTGATTTTTTTTTAAACCGAAGTGTGAAAAGCACATAAGCATTTTCCAGAACATGAGAGACAAGTATAGTTCTTAGAAAGTTTCATTTGTATGTAGCTTGTGCATGATAATTATTTTTAAATCTCAGTTAATCATCAGATATTTTCTGGGAACAGACTGTGGGTGAGGCATCGTGCGAGAGATTGGAAAAAGGAAGTAAAAAAAGTCTTACCCTTGCTTACACACCAACAATCATCATTAAGACTAGTAGAAGGGATACAGCTTCCAGTTTATCCACAAGGCAAATGGTTATCTAAGTAATACTAAATCAGAACTATTAAAGAAGTATAAATAATTGCTCCACTGCTTTTCATAATTAGAGGCCTCTTGTCAGAAGTATTAGGACATGGAACATGGAAGAAGACAAAACAGAAAAAAAGATCTGCAACGATACCGCTAACAATTTCAGGACCAAAGTTCGTATCTGTTCTTAAAAAGTCTCTCGGGCATTCATTCGGAGGTTGTTTACTCTTACGTAAGACACAGTTCTGCAAACCTTGATACCTGATTTTCCTGTATATAAAACATATTAAAAAGCACAGCAGAAAGGAGTGCAGAGTCTTGCCCATAGGAGCAAGAAGAAACAATAAATACTGAAAGAAGAGATTAGAAAAAATGATAAAAAGTACGGCAGCACGAGACCATTTAGCAAAGGGGCAAACAACCTGCTACACCCATAGAGAGAGTCTGAGGACATCCTGTATTACAGCATACTGTACACGCCACAATAATTAATGTTTGTAATGATTTTGAAACATTAAGAATGGATTAACCCTGAACTAGGGAGACAGGGACTTACATAATATATTTCGAAAGGCCTTCCCTCCCTCACCCCCAAATACAGTGAGGTAGCTTAGACACTTATAGAAATATACTACAGAAAATTAATGTATACGGGCTATCCCATTTTCTGATAACGTCTTTGAGTGCAGCATTACTACACACAATTCAAATAATACCTCTAATTACTTAAAACATTACAATTAGGGTTTTAGTTATTCCAGTTTCAGGAAGTAAAACTTATAGGACTTGTGGAAAAATAAAGAGGTTTTCGTAGTAGGAATAACTGTTTTATACACTGGAATTTCATTCAATTCTAATATTAGCCAAATATCAATAAAATAAAAACTGTTCAAATACCCTCTCTTTTTAAAGCTGCAATGTTTTTGTAAACGTTTACTTGCATTTTGAGTGTCCAGAGCTGGGGTTTAAGTCTGTATCATTATATTAAGATACTTGCTATTTATACAGTAGCCACTGCTATTTATACAATAATGTTTAACCTGCCGGAATTCTGGAGAAGCAAAGGTTAGCAGTTAAAGTAAGTTCAATGTGGACAAAAAAGAAAGAAAAACATGAGCACAACTTGGTATTGTTTTCATTCTGTGCAGGTGAAGGGACAGGTTTTTAAAAGTGCACTTTCTACATGCACACACATGATACCAACACTTTCTTCATGGCTGCAACAATTCTTTTTCAAAACTGCTAGCCTGTTTCCAGGGCAGCCGCAAAACACCCGTGAACACTAGTTAATTTATCGGAGTCATGGAAACTGCTGCCTCTACACCTGCCAGGCTAGATCCACATCGTGCAGACTGTACAAAGCAGGAACTGAAGGTCCCGAGATGAATTCTCCCCGCTCCGGTAGACAGAGCAAGGGGAAGCCACCGCTGTCAGTGTTCTGGGCCATACTCGTGGATGATTGCTGCTTTCACTCCACGTATTGTCTGAACTCCAGAATCACACGTTTTGTATTAAAATGACCATGATTTTGCTATTAAATTCATCATCATCATTAGGAGCAGTAGGTTGTTGTTCATGAAAAGACAGCTTAAAGGATACCATTTGACTTAACAAACCTCCAGGAAGAAAAGCAAGCAGGCAGAGTTCATTAAGCCCACTCGCAGATGGGGTGAATAAAGCTTGGAGAGGTTTTTCAGTTTAGCCTGCCCGGGTCACGCTGCTAATGGTTAGAGCTGGGACTTCAACCAGGGTTCCTGACTCTCTAGTCTAGTGCTTGATAAATGTTGGCACATGCGCAATATTGAAAACCGATGTCCAACTCCTTAAGAATTTATATTCTGAGGAACTCAGACTGGCAAGTTTAAAGAAAGTTTTCCAGAAGAGGATTTTTGAAAGTGAAACAGGAAGCTGTCTTATACTTTTTTTTTTAGATTTATTTATTTATTTGACAGATTACAAGTAGGCAGAGAGGCAGGCAGAGACGGGGTGGGAAGCAGGCTCCTTGCTGAGCAGAGAGCCCGATGCGGGGCTCAATCCCAGGACCCTGGGATCATGACCTGAGGCGAAGGCAGAGGCTTTAACCCACTGAGCCACCCAGGCGCTCCAGCTGTCTTATACTTTTGCAGGAGATTTTTTTGTGACTAATTCTTTCTTTCAGTTCATACATTTTTGTATTACCTATTCATTCCTACCGCAAGAGATCATTTACATAGTTCTTCAACACTATGCCACCAATAAATCTCCCGTTAATTGTTAATGGATTAGACAGTCTATGGAAAACAAACTCTTACGATGCAGAACCTAAACCAAGGCTGCCTCATAATTTCTAGTCCTTTCTGTGTGATAGGGATACACAGAGTGCTTGGGAGAGCCTGGTACCCATCATGACACTGGCTTCAGAAGTCAGGATTATTATTTTGAAGTGTTCTTTCTCTCTTTTATGGTTATCTTTTTCATTAATTTATGTAGACTTTCCTTGTACCTTCTAATACGTTATCCATTCAAAGGGGGGGGGGCGGTCCAGGTAGGCAGTATCACATGAGTTCTCCAACAGCATAAGGGAGTGATTCCTATTATTAATTCTAACACTGACCATCTTCCACATTGAAGGGATGCTCATTTGGCATAGAACTTTGCTCCTACCACCCTTTGCTTGGTATGAAATAATGAACTAGCTTAAAAGGGAATCACAATCAGTTACATTACCCTTGAAAATTATTTTATTTGGTACCAGGGCTTTTGAAATGAAACATGAAATATGTAATTGGGCAAAATAGCATGCAATATTTATGGCAAGGAATTGAGATAGAACAAAAAGGTGGTAGCCGTGGGAGTAAACGACTTACATAAAGCCTCAGGTAGAGATCCTGAGAGATCCAGGATAAAGTCCTCAAGGTCTCATTTCTATTCAGCGTTCTGACCATTCGGTCACACTTCGAGGAAATGACAAGAAAGATCTATCTGTGGAAAGTTCCCGAGATGGAAATGAGGTGGCCTAACTTTCATTTGCAATGATCAGAAACGATGCCATTTATAAAAATACCTGTGATCACAGAAGCCACCGCATCTCACCTAAAAACGGGAAGACACAGACGAGGTTGATAAAAATGAAATCGTGATACGCTAATCCTTATCCTATCACCAAAGTGGTGGCCCAAAGAGGGGCCTCCACAGCTGCGGGATGAAAGACACAAATCATGGACTACCTACTGGGGCAGCCAGGCCAGAGAAGGGAGGGAACGGCCCTTTCTTCAGAGGGTTGAATGGCTGGACTCTCTCGAATGAATAGATAACACCATCGAAGGACAGACCGTGGAGATGAAAGTGGAAACCAGCGAAAACAGAAGAACGGAGGAAAACCATCAAAGGAGTGAAAAATAACAAAAGTCCAGGGACTGATTTGATCAGCACCCAAATGCTAACACTGCAGCACGGGAGAGCCGTTTGAAGCTGCTAAAGGGATTTAACACAATCTGGAATGAACAGAATTTGCCATCAAATAGAACAGGAGGGCCACCAAGAGACCTTAAGGAAGGACAACCTAATGGAATCTGAGCCCCGCAAAGAGCGCTCACTTGGCAATGTCCTTTTGAACATCTCAATCATTCTAAAGTGCTGTTTAAAACACACATACCCGTGCGCGGGCACACACGCACACACACACACACACACACACACATAGTCCAGAGTCTGTGGGGAATTTTGATGGGAGCTGCTCATCAAAACTCTTAAATAATGCAAGGCAATGGCAATCCATCCGATCTTCCACTCTGAGGACCTGAAGCAAAGAACAGACACAGGTTTTTATCAAAGCAGCTTCTAATCTTTCTAGCACATCTGCAATGTCCATCTCACCAGGGGCGACCTTCCGAGTGAACTTTGGGAGAGATGTGCTCTTTGGTTTTGTCTGGGTTGCAGTTTAATTCAGCAGGAAGCGGGCCGTGGCTGGGAACCACAGCACAAAGAAAACCACGGTAAGGAGGTAAAAAATGCGGGACTGATCGACAATAAGTGAGATGAAATAAACGACTGGTAGTTTTTTTTTTTTTTTTATGAGACCAGCAGAATTAAAAAAAAAATATGACAGGTTATCACTTTTAAGGCTTATTTCCCATTGCTGCTACTAAGTAGGTAATGATAGAAACAGCACAATTGAGCAATAGCGCCCAGATCAGAGAGAAAGACGGAGTGAAAGAGAAAATTAAAGGAGCTGAGAGACTCCTTAAGACTGTATCCTATCCAGGGCAATCATCTGGATAAAAACTTTCAATTTCACTCAAGTACAATGCCAGTAAATTGCATCATGGAGATAAAATATATAGACTTTTAGCAATTATTCTGTTTTCGAAAAGATGATTGTCCAAAACACCTCCAGACTGAGAGTGTTTGGGTTCCTGGAAGGGGTAAAATCATCAGATGACCAAAAGTGGCACATGTGTTTGTAGTAAAGCTAAGAAGTCATGTCATCCGAAGATTATGTGCCAGTGGTCTTTCCTGTGCTAACTTTCAACCTAATTTAGGACAAAAGGGAGGGAGGAAGGACGCCTTAGTTCCTTGACAGCAAAAGGAGTTTGCCTCTGAAGGGAAATAAAATTGCTCTTTCCCCTTGATTACGTTTCCTCTGTTGGGCTGGGCATTATTACATAGGCGGTGGGGAACAGAAAATTCTTCACTCTTGAATGGGTTCAATCTCTCAGATCTCAAAAGATCTCCAAGAGTCTCCAGAACAGGAGCGGCCAGAGCTTTGTTCTGATTTCTTCTGTCTCTCACCCGTGGCTGTCCATTCCATACCCCACCAGGTGCCCAGCACTGGATCAGCGTGAGAACAGGACACAGATGGGGTGGGGGGAGGGATTCAATTCGTCATGGCTTTCACCCTTCTCAAAGACTTCAAGGTCTGTACATGACTGGATTCCTATCAATGTGAAAACAGGTGGGTTTGTCTCACTAGTCTACCCTACTTTTTACTTTCTTTGTTCTGGTAGAAAGCAAAATCACCATCTATCTCCAACTCCAACAACCTTAAGTTTGGCAAAAATAAAGAAGGATGGAGTCTTCTTTGCATGAAGGGTCTGGAGGACTCTGAGCACCTAGTAGGTGCTCAATAAATACCAGCCAATAGGCAGGGCTCGTTTCCCCTGACAGCTGGCCAGAGGCGCAAACTGCTTTGGGAAGCCTGATGAAGAGACCCGCCTTTCTGGCAGAGCCATCTCGCTCTTTCATCACTGCACTCAAAGATATTACTGATGTTGGTCCTCTGGTTTTGCTGCTTTTTTCCTCTGACTGGACTAACTGAGTCTACTCTGCTCACTAGCTGCCACTTCAGAATCCTGTCACGCAGCGGAAGGCCAAAGGACATTTTCCCCTAAGTCCTTTTAACTTCCTGGCATTCCGTTTTTCAACCCCACATTAAAGGTGCTAATGTTTCATCCTAGTCCTACCAGCCAATGGGTGGCCTCAAGTCAGACTAGGCAGGGCTTCTGTCGGCTCTTTCCCTGTTGGGCACAGGGAGAAGGAACCCAGAAAAATGTTTCCTCAAGCTCATTTTGTAATTTTCCTTTGGATGCTATCACTAAAGTTATGAGATCATTTATTAAGAAACAGACGCATTCTAAACTAACATACAACAGCTGTCAACCTAGGGCCACGGTTGGCCAGCAAGACCTGTTTCTTGCGAGTTCTCAAAAATATTTTTTTTCTTTCTGCTTGTCTTTTTTTCCCCTCTGCTCTCGCCCAACGCCCAATCATCTTATAAAGCTGGTATACCGATTCTGTCTCTTTTCCAAGACAAGACCTGCCAACGTGAAAAACAAAAATGAACCTCCCCTAATTTTGGCATGTTTCTCCAAGCCTCAACTAACCCCGGGCAGACGCTGGTGGCTGTGCGCCCAGTGGAAGCCTGAGGTTAGAGTAATAATTTTTACCTGCTTTAGCGAACAGTCTCCTGGTATGCTCTTGAATTCTCATCCCTGGTATACTGCAGGCCCAGGCACTAGCAAACCCAGCAGACTGGTATTCTCTGCAGTTTGGGAGAGCAAGTCATCTGTCCTCAGATGCTGAGACGTGAGATGCTCCTGTTCCCAGAAGGATCCCTCTCTGTCTCTCTGATTTACCCTGTTCCCGGTGGTAAAGTATTTTCTGCAAACATGAAATTAGTTTATATTTTAAGGGCTTTGGAATGACTAATTTTGACTAAGTTAAACAGGGCAGAGTAGTGACTCCCAAGTGACTCGATCTGTGATTCTTGGGAAGAGTTTAATGGACATTTTATTTTCGTTCAGGGTGACCTCAGCAATCGTTGTGAAAGATGCCCTCTCTTTGTTGTTTTTTCTTTTTTTCCTTAAAACAAAATAACCACAATTTTCTAGATATTTTCTAGGGAAGAAAACTCTTATTGCATTTTACTTATCTTTAAGGCCACCGTTCAAGAATTAAAAAAAAAAAAACAACTCTACTTTAAAATTAAAAGTGTAGGTGAAGGTGATTATATCTTTCCAAAGTCAGTAAAACAAATGTGTTGCATAAGCCATTTCAATTCAATTAAGAGAAACAGGTCAGATGCTAAAATATTAGTAAAATCAATTATGAGTAATAGGTCTCCTGTTAACATGTATCACTGCAACCGTCTCTCTCATAATTTTTGAATAAATTTACATTTGTTTCATATTCTCTGTGTGCCTGTAATGTTTGTATGTGTCACTGACCATAGAACCTTCTCCGTTCCCTTTTCTTTGCTACATTGGCTCTGGTTTGGGCTTGGACTAACCTTAATTGAGACGAGGTTTCTCCAAGAGAAGAGAGAGTCAGCTGGTGCGTTGGAAGGAGCTACAGAGCACGGCGGATCTAACTTTGAATCCTGTCCCGTCACGTGGCAGCTGGGAAAGGAGCTCAACCCTCTGAGCCTTGGTTTCCTCATCTGAACATGAGGGTCACAGTACCTCCCCCACAGGATTGTGTGTGATTTAAGTATGATAACCCTCGCAGCACTCCCACCCAACTGCCAAGCACGTGGGGTTCCATGTCGCCTTCTGATCTCCTTGGAAAGTCCTAAAAATTATTAATATCTAAGGGAGAATAATAATGATAACATTTCAAATTTGATATCTTGGTTTTGTGTTAGGATTAGGGTCACCGAAGTCCCCTAAAGATCCTTTAGGATCCTTGATCCTTGCTGTTTATTAAAGGGGGACCCTCAGAATTTCAGTAGATAACTCATGGGAAGGCAGAAAGAACTACCGGACAATACATTTGCTGCCGTGCTCTCCGAAAGGCTGTCCTTCAGACCAAACAGGTGACATCTGATGTGGGGAAATTCCGTGGGAGAAAAAAAAGAATACAACATTGAATCTGTACTATAATTACAAAAACATAGAAGTGACATATATATGATAAAAGACAAGAAAGGAAAACTGGAATACCTTATTTTGGTAGATTAGTGAGAAAAACGGGCATATCGTTCTCCTCTTCTGTAAAAGTCTTTCTTGTTCTTAGAATGAGGTTAGACATTTAGGTGTCTAACATTAGGGAATTTTATGGAGAGTGATCCATTTAGGTTGACAGGCTATCTAGTCAAGAGGTCAATGTCTAAGGAATGGAATACTCCTCTTCCAACAGCACACAGGGAACACAAATGTTGACCAAGTTGAGGAAGAGGAGGGAAGGACAATTTTGGAGGCTGGCCAGCAGCTGAGGGGAGCAGATTTGGAGAGAGTGGGCTCCACACAGGAGCTTGAGGACATGGAGAGAGTAGAATAAATAGAAATGAGAAAGTTGCAGAGGCAAGGCAAGTAATACAGGGAGGAGCATTAAGAGGTCGGTCTTTTTGCTCTGTGTGTGTGTGTGTGTGTGTGTGTGTTGCTGTGTGTTTATGTTTGAAGAAAAGAGGCATCCATTTGGCACACTAGTGAGCTCAAAATCTCTTAAGAAAGTCCCAAGAAAAGTATTCAAGGGTTTAGAAGCTAGCTCACTGACACTGACTTATAAAGACATCACCTCTACCTTTGGATGTAAGAGCCTTGAGGGGAGGAGGACAGTAGGAAAGACAAGGATACTGGGGTGTGACAGACTGAGGTTTAAGCCCACCTCTGCGGCTCACTAGCTATGTGGGTTGAACAAGTTGCTTAACGTCTAAAACTTGGTTTCCTCAGTTAACACTCACCGTTATACTTCATAGTCATGTTATCGTGAGGTTTAAATGAGATTATACACACATAGACACATAACTACATACATATAAAGTCTGGAACATAGTAAGCTCTCAAATAATATACCTATTCTTGCAACAAGGAGCAGAAGAGATAAGAGCTCCCATCTTAACATAATAAGGAAGTTAATAAAGTTAAGGCTGTGGCTCCATCTGGGTTTCTAAGCACAAGGAGGGACCAGAACAGCCTTGTCAGGGAGCCATGGGTTAAAGGGCTGCTGGTGAAAACAGACAGCACTAGCCCACAGGCCCCCACCTGGCTTCCTAGGATGTGGTGCTGGATTAGCTGCCATTCCCCACAGTTGAAAAATCCTAAGGCTCTCTCGTGTTCCATCATCTCAGGGCTGGAGAATTTGGCTGAACTGCTGGCTCTGATACCTGGATTCTGAATCCTGTAATACCCCACACTTGGGGTCAGGAGATACAGATGGAGGGACAGAGGGCAGCTTCTGCTCTCTACGGAGGCCCTGGAGAGACCGTTTCTAAGTCCGGAAGGTTGTGCCTATCTCATCTGGGAAGCTGATAACAGAAAAGATTAACACCCCAGCCAGTATTTCTAACCCACACCAAGTATAACAGGAAAGAGGGAGGGAAGAATCTCCCCGAAGTCTCACGAGATGGGGCTCCAAGCACTTCTCAGGACAGGCAGGTAGCTGTTCCTGAGGCTCCACTGGCAGCCGGGGAGGAGAAGGCTAATCATGGGATTGGAGTTTACCCAGCCAACCCCACCACGGACAATGCCTGGGAGGCCGAAGAAGAATGTGAGCGCCTGGAAGGCAGGGTCTGGGGAGGCTGGTCCCCCCTAGAGTCCAGCTAGCTCATAAGGAAACTGTTTATGTTTTCTGTTTTAAAAAAAAAAAAAAAAAAAAAAAAAAACACCAAACCAAAACAAAACAAAAAACCTTTGCACATTGCTGGAACCTGTTTGTCCTGAACTCCTAACAATAAACACATGGCAACCAGTTCTCCAGATGACAAGTTCTTCTGCTAATGAGCAAGGGATGACTGAGGAGGCCCGGCTGGTGTGAAAACCCTTAGCTGCCTGGAGTCTTGAGGACTGAGGTTGAGGGGGGCTGCTGTGGAAAGGAGTCGTGTTTGCTCACTTCATCCCGCTGCTTCACTCCCGGGGCAACCCAGGAGCATTATGTTATCATGGGTATATCTAATTTGGGCGAGTCGCATTCCTCTCATCTGAAAAGGGCCACTACTCTGGAGGGGAAAGCAAACCCATCTCGGTAAGACTCATAAAACTCAACATAAAGAGTATTAAGAAACATACAGTTTGTGGGGCGCCTGGGTGGATCAGTGGATTAAGCCTCTGCCTTCGGCTCAGGTCATGATCCCAGAGTCCTGGGATCGAGCCCCACATCGGGCTCTCTGCTCAGCAGGGAGCCTGCTTCTCCCTCTTTCTCTGCCTGCCTCTCTGCCTACTTGTGATCTCTGTCTGTCAAATAAATACATAAAATCTTAAAAAAAAAAAAAGAAACATACAGTTCGGTAAGTATATATCCACTCACATACACAAAACCACTTTACATCCTGTTTAATGTATGTGCACAGACAGACACTCATACGTCTTTGTGGTTTGGGTATCAACAAGAGCAAGGTAAGTCTGAGAACATGTGAATTGGTAGTGTGGCTCAAACTCCATTAGGGCCCACGTTTCTCCAGGCTGGTGTGATGACGTGTCTTTGGTGTGGAGACGACTAGTGCCAGCACACGCACCACGCTCTCCTCTCACCTCCCTGTGGCTTCAAATCTGTCTCCCACATTTGCCGGGCACTTTCCCAGTTGCACGAGGATTGTCACTGGTTGGCAAGGATTGGGAAATTTCGACTTCTGTTTGTTGTTTTCCTGGTATCTGTTGTTAGCCCCAAGTTAGAAAATATTCCCTGTAGTCCTTAGAGAGGTTCAAAAGAAATCAAGAGTCTGGAAGAGCCCCAAAGGCGTGTTTAGGGGACGTCTCAAGGAATTCCAGTGGTCAGGAGTTGAAGAGATTCTAATCTTGGAGCCAAAACAGACCCCAAATATGTCAGAACCTTGTTCCAGGAAAAGACCTTGGAAAAGGAAGCTTGTCAGGTAAAAATAAACTGATTTTCCCTGAATAATCTTGCACTTTGCACAAATAAGAATGACCACACCTCCATTCTATGGCTGGGGCAAATCCAGATTCAGCCCAACTAGCTCAAAGGTTTGCTGAGTCAGTGGCAAGGCCGTAGGAAACCCTGTTGTTCCAAGCCCAGGGTCACACACTACTCTGGAATAGTTCTCCAAGAAAAAATACTTGGAAGAAGATTGGGTGGAAAGGCTCTCTCCGTGATAGATAGGCTTCGTATAAAAAGACACTGCATTTCAGGGATGACTTCCACAGTATAAAAATGTCTCAGAACAAAACCAAAAACAAACCCACCAGTGGCCCCCTGATTTTTCCTTTCTATCTTAGTGTAAGTTATCAAAGGCAAGGTTTATATATATCCTCCGCAGGCAAGCCCACTGAGACAGGGACTGTCACTGTCGGGCTCAGTGTTACGATCTCAGAGCCTAGCACAGTGCTGGGCACATGACAATTGCCCTTTATATGGTTCATATTTGTTGAATAAATAGGTAAGTCCAGTAGGTTGGGGCACCCAAGTGGTCCTCTGTAAGCGCTTGTCCACTGATTGAAACAAAAAGATTATATCCAGTACAAGTGAAATTTGGGGCCTGTATTCTTACCTCAAAAATATAGGAGCAAAAGGTGAACTCTGTGAAGGGCAGCAAGATTTGAGGTAACAACCAGCAAGAGGCAGAAAAGTGAGTGAGAATCGCGCTCAGGGGACACCCTGTCCACAGGCTCCCTCAGAGAGATTATAGGTAGAGCTGTCATGGGCCAATTTCGATGCTTGTTACAGTTTCATAACACAGTAGATGACTAGCTGTATTAATCAGGAAGAAAGAATAAAGCAAAAAAAAAAAAAGTATACATGTACTCAGAAGAACCTTTAACAGTGAGCTTCGTTAAGTCCCGTCTTTACTAAGTCAGCAAAACTGTGATGGGGCGGATTCACTCCCACAGAGCGCCGAAAGCCTGGCCTCCTCTGGTCCTTGACAACGGGGCTAAGCCCAAGCTGGAGCAGAGCTGTTTCAGGGCCTACGTAGGGTCCCACTGTGGTAGGGACCAGGAGGCCCTGTGTCATGGGAGAGACAGGGAGGCAACTGAGACCGAGAGCTGCTCGAAAAGGGTGTTATGCTCTTGAGAGTGAAAATGGGAAGTCAAACTCTGGGCTCCAGTTCTTAAAATTGTGAAGTAACAGAGAAGTAGCTGGAGCTTATAGTCAAGGGCAATTTTGAATGATTGTATAGGGACAGGACCATTACAGGCCATGGATAAGCTGTTCAACACTCTCCTAACTATTACCATGTATTTTTTCTTTTCTTAGGTATTAACACTTAGCTTGGCTGGGTTTCCCCTCTTTTCTTTTCTTCTTCTTCTTCTTTTTTTTTTTTTTTTGAAAGAGTATTTATTTATTTATGACAGAGAAAGACACAGTGAGAGAGGGAACACAAGCAGGGGGAGTGAGAGAGGGAGAAGCAGGCTCCCCGCTGAGCAGGGAGCCCGATATGGGGCTCGATCCCAGGACCCTGGGATCATGACCTGAACTGAAGGCAGATGCTTAACGACTGAGCCACCCAGGCACCCCTGGCCTTCCCCTCTTGTGTTCTGGAGGTGCTGGGAGAGGTAACTAGGGACTCCAAGAATCAGGTGGCAACACTGTGCTTAGAAACAGCAATGGAACAATACTTGGGGAGCAGAACTCAAGCTCCCCTCTCTCAGCTTTGACCAAGGCTAGGAGACTACCACCTCTGCTACATTCCTTCCCTTGCCACCCCCACCAACCTACCCAGTCCCTCACAAACACATGGAGCACACACTGACACAGAGCCCTTACACACACACACACACACACACACACACACAGCCCTTATACATGCATCTTGAAACCTGTCCTTTCATGTGCATTCCAGGTACCTGACATACAGCAGTGCCCAATGAATCTGTCAAATGTTGAATGACTGGATTAAATATTAGGAAGTACGGTATCTACTCCATGCTGTATTTGCTCCTACTAAGTCTCAACTCACCATAAAATATGTGGACACAACTTTTTTCCCACTTTTGATTCTCCATAAAGGCATTCTGTGAGTCAGGATGCATAGATAGTATGTTCTTTACACTTTGGTGATGAAGGTAAAAATAATTTACTTTCTCATTTTAAGATAGCAGATAGTCATCTTTCCTGATTTTTTGTTTTGTTTTGTTTTTAAGTAAACTCCATGCCCAGCATGGGGCTCAAAGTCACGACCCCAAGATCAGGAGTCACATGCTCTACCAACCTAGTCAGCTAGGTACCTGTCCTTTTAAAGATACTCTCTTCCTCAATCCCCATAATTACTCTTCAAATGTTGTTTCCCCAAACAGACGGTTTCTTTGGAATTTTTTTTTTCTGTCTTGCCATTTCCCCAAATCTTGCTAATCTGCTGGATTTGAAGCTTGTTCAATTTTTTTTTTAAATATATATCTGTCCCAACACCTCCTGCTGACACACACCCAACGGTGCTCAGCTTAAAAAGGGAGTGGTCTTCAAAAACATAAACTAGGTGTTCCCTGTTCAAATGAAAACTTGACAGGTGTTCTCATAGGGAATATTGGAATCTTTCCCTCAGCAGCTGTACAAAGGTTAAAACTTGTTCTTGGCAAACGAGTTTACACTGATGTATCCTACATGGATTGTCCCTTCTTGTGGTTCACTAAACTCTAATTGCAATCATGTTGGACATAAGCTGCTTACCGTAATGTTTCATAATGAAAAGTGCACTCTCCAGAATTCAATACCCAGTAATGGCTTCTTTGATTTAGAGCATGATTATGGTAATAAAACCACTACACAAATGGACACATCTTCTTCAGTAGCTCATCTTTTTTTGGAGACAAAGGCAAGTTTTCATTCCTCCGATGGTGGAGGTTCAAATTTAGTTTCAGACACTGTCAGCAGCCATTCCCACTTCCTTTGATCCACTGTGGTATAAAATATCTTGGGGCTACAAATATGGCCACCCATCTTCCACACTGATGCTGTGTCATGATGATTCCTTTTGGGTACATTCACCATCGGTGGGGTTGAGGGGTATTTGGTTTTGCTTTGTTTGCTAAAAAATTTCATTTTATTGCAGAACTATATCATAACCTATAAGGAAACTGAGAAACTCACTCAGAACCCTTGAACTTTAAACACACTGTTTTTCTTCCTCCTCACTCTCATAGTCTTGACATCTGTTGGCATGCAAGTTGTCTCGCTCCCATGCTTCTCCATATCATTATTTTATCATAATGAGTCATGATGGATTGGAGCACAAGGCTCTTCTGACCCCTTCGCTGTGGCTCAGGAGCTGGCAGGACAACCCAACCGCCCAAGATTTCAGGGCTCTTTGATTTCTAAGGTACAGAACCAGAGACACTGCTTGAGGCACTTTCTGAAGAACATGCTAGCTTTTCCTCTGTTTTCGGGCCTCTAGGCACAGGAAGCCATTGCCTACACGAGGCTGATCCCGATCCTCTGTTTCATTTATCCAAAGTGGCTTCCATTCCAGAGCGTTCCATCCACCATCTTGGAGGCCTTCCCCAAACATCCCTGCCCAGAGGACTCTCCTCTGCCTCCCTTTCAACTCCAGGAGGTCCCAGGATCCGCATCTCTCGGGGTCTCCCTTTGTTGCAAGACTGTCCATGCTTCACCCCCCTGACTGCACTCCTCTGTTCCTGGAGGCAGGATTCCCCCTGAGCCTTCCCTGGAGTCCCCAGGGTATCTGATACACAGGAAGGACGAAGGCACATTTCTACAATGATCCAAACCATATTGTTGATCGATACAACTGTCCATTGGAAAATTAAGTAAGTGAAAGTAATGTAGAAAATGTGAAAGAGAAAAAGACATGACGGCATTAGTTCAAACGAGGGCAGGGACCCAGTCTCACTCGCATACGTTCCTTAACCTCTTGGTGTGTCTGTTTCTTCAGCCAAAAAGTCAAAATAACAACAGTACCTGCTTCACAGGGCTGTCATGAGGATTTAATGAGCTCATATTTGGGAAGCGCTTAGAACAGTGCCAGGCGTGCAGCAAAATGCCACAGAGGCATTTGTTAAGCGAAAATAAAAGTGAAATGACATCACTGGGCCAGAATCTACCAGAGCCCCTGCCACAGGGTAGCTGCTCAGTCAAGGCGGAACTCAACCACCCTCTGTTTCATGACAAACTTGGACCAGCCTGGCCTGGGAGGGAGCGGCTGCCGGGATGGATGGGCTGCTTGGTGACAGCGCTTTCCAGGAGAGGAAGCCCTGGGGAACACAGCAGGCACGGCGCTCTAGTTCAAGGGCCTTGGAAGGTACCAGGTTCTGCCACCAACTCGGTTCAGCTGGCGCACTCCCAGGGCAGGGACGTGTGGCTTTTCGGGTTAGCCGGAGGAGGAGCAGTTGCCGGGCACCCTGGCGCCCACAGGCGGTGGCTGCTGCGGCGGGCGAGGGGACAGCCCGGAGCTCCGCCCCCCGCCTCGCCGCCCGGAGTCGGCACGGAAAGTTACTGCGTGCTAACGTGGCAGGAACGACGGAAAGCCCAGGGCTGCCAAGTGCTGAAATCCTGGGCTGTGTTTCTTACGCTCACAGGCACGGCTCTTCTGAGAATCTAGTCTCTACACGTCCCCTGCACATAACTGTATTCTTTCAGCAGTTACTATATTTTGGGGCAGAGGGAGGAGAGGGAGGAGAAGAAAGTTGAAGGGAGTGGCAGGAAGGCATGAGCCAAGATCCCACGTATGATTTTTTTTTTTTTTTTTTGCCTGCCCTAAGATGCATGTATATTCTCACCCACTGTACTGTGTACCGCGGAACTTTCATCTGACAGATTAATAAAAAAAAAAACCAAAAAACCAAAAAACAAAACCAACAACCAAACTCCTCATCAAGTTCAATTCACCAGAGGCTTCCTTTTGTCTATTTAATCATTCGTTTTCAGCAAACATTTCCTAAGCCCCAGTTATCTGTCAGTTACCCAAGTGAGCCCTAAGAACCCCGAAGTCCAGGATGGAGACAGACAGTCACTACCACATGAAGGGCTATTGGCGTGGGGGGCTGCCCGGCAGAGAACTGATTTCTGCCAGGTGGGAGAGCCTCCGGCACAGGCCTGCCAGGGAGTCTTGTTAGCCCAGAGCTTTGAAGAACGACTCCCGCGAGGAGGTCACCAGGTGAATGAGTGGCCTAATTAGGCTGTGATGTACATTTATCATCTTTGTCCCACACCTGCTTTTTCAAGTGATGCTTTAAAAATACAGAAACAGATGGTGGGTTGGAGAATCGTGTTGTATCAACAGTACATTCCCTGATTATGATCCCTGTACTGGGATCATGGCGGAGAAATACCACATTCGTGGGAAATCCAACCTGAAAAGAGGTAAAGAGGCACGTTTTCTTTATCTCTCACCCATATATATATATATATATATATACATATATATATATACACACACACACACACACACACATATATACACACACACACAAGTATGTTTCACTATATATATGTGTGTACAAATATGAGAATGATAAAGGACATTTGGGAGTTCCTTGGGCAATGCTTGCAAATGTCTGTAAGTTTGAAATTACACCAACATACATTAACACAAAATTTTAGAGTATTTTAAAAAATACTAAGTTTTAAATTTACCAAAATGACAATGCTTCTTCTTGCCATTATTCTGAAAAGGATCAGCGATAATCAGAACATACTTTGGTCAGGTGGATACAGCTACTGACCCAAGGCCCTGGGAACTCTAAGGAGTAAGGTGTCCTCTACGGTTCTCCTTTCTGCACTTTCTTCCCTGAAGCCTTGAGATTTGTGGGATGACAGGGTCAGGACAGTGGGGAAACCCACAACAGGTGCAGTCTGTACAGGCCCTAGGAGGGGAGGGGCTAATGGATGATGCTTGGCTCTCTGCGGGAAGGACTCTCCCCCACCTCGTCAAGAACCTAGAAGAAGTGGTGGCCCCAGGAGTGGGCAGTCTGCTTAGGAAGTATTTGGGAACTATCAGACAATTCTGCTGTATTTGCTTAAGATGCATTTTCAAAGGCAGAAAGTAAAATTTAATAATAGTATTAGCAGCAGCTCAGATGGATCAGGTAGGTACTATATTCTTTGCTAACTAGGTGACATGGATATCTCATTGATTCCTCATCACCTTTCTGTGAGGTGCAAAGTATCTATATTCTCATTTTATAGATGGAATAACTAAGGCCCAGCTAGTCAATGGTGGAATTGGATAGAAGTGTGGGTTGCCTAGTCCCTGTACCCGGGCTCTTGCTCACAATATTACACTTCTATAGGCTCTGGTTACTACTGGACCTGCAGAGGGCCTATGAACTTCAAAGGACACGGAACAGGGAGGGAGCAGGATGTTTAGTTGGGGTGGTGAGACTGCAGTGACGTTTATTTTTTTTAAGACGTTATTTTTTTATTTGAGAGAGAGTGAGAGAGAGCATGAGAGGGGAGAAGATCAGAGGTAGACTCCCCACGGAGCTGGGAGCCCGATGCGGGACTTGATCCTGGGACCCCGGGATCATGACCTGAGCTGAAGGCAGTGGCTTAACCAACTGAGCCATCCAGGTGCCCAGTGATGTTTATTTTTATTTTGCTCTTCTGTGTTATTTGTGTAATTAATAATTTTAAAAATTAAAAAAAAAATTCACCCTATTGATTGATAATTCCTGACCCAGCTGATGAAGGTTTTGATACGTATACCTAAGACAGAATCTTTACCACTAAATAAGTTAGTTTCTCTGTCCCTTGGTTTCTGTATCTGAAATAGGAGATAATGTTTGCTAACCTTTCCTTGCTAAATACCTGCTCTCTGGTTGATATTCTGTGTATGGTGTGTGTAGGATATGGGGGGTGTGGAGACTAGGGAGTGGGAAAGGGTGGGGAGGAGTAGGATGGGTGATTGTTAAAAAGCTCTTTATAAAAAGGGCAGTTACTCACTGGTGGAATCAGGCATTATGCATGAGGCTGGGCTGGGCTTCTTATTCACAGGGTACTGTCCAACATTGGAAGGAAACAGCACTCCCTCCCCTTATCTTCCTGCTTTTTTTCCTTCTCCTTCTCTGCCTTCTTCTTTTTCTGGCCCAGAGGAAGTGGTGTTTTGTCATATTTATACATTTTCTGGGATCGAGAAGACTGGGACTCAGACCAGAAAGCATGTGAGTAGCCTGAAGGCCTGAATATACCTTTTTGCCTCCAGGGACTCAACCCCTGACATCGTTGAACGCTTTTGCCACATTTCTATTTGCTGCTTATACACAGATGATTTACTATTCACTGGAAATGCATCCACAAAAGGTTAAAAAAAAAATCTGAAGTAACCAAAGGGACATGCTACTCTGGCTAGAAACGACGTTGGTTGGTTTGTATTCTCTCCGCAGTCACCTTTCAGACAATCCGGACAGAAAGCAGACATTTCATTTCTGTGCATCACCCCTCTGGTTCAAAGATGCTTTTGAGAGAGCCAAGGGAATGATGATTTAATGCTGTCAAGTGCTTTGAGATCTCAGACAAAGAAGCTCTGTAAATACCAAGAATTACTGGGCATTATCGGCCCCAGTATCAGTCCCCTCAGTATTATAAGGGCTTTGGAAAAATTAATGAAGAAATAGGTCCTGGCATACTGGCAGGAGCAATTGCTTCTGGAAAGATTAAGAGACCCTCTACATTGGGGAATGTAAGACTTGGTGGAAAACTTTCTTTCTTTCTTCTTCTTCTTCTTCTTCTTCTTTTTTTGCAAATGAAAATCACCAAAGATGAAAACCCACTGCAGTATGAAAAAAGAAAGAATTAAAGCCTTTAAAAAAAAAAAAAAAACAAAAACCATCTCCAGTGGGGAGAGGGCAAGCCATTGTGTGCGTGCACATACCTGCACGGGAGATGATGAGAGAGACATTCAGAGAGACAAATGGGAATTCAGAAAAAAGGGCTTTTGCTCATTTGTTTATATTTGCTACAAAAATAAATCCTTTTTTAAAATAAAAAAAAAAACCTATGCATTCTGTGTTGGTGAGGGTGTAATCACATACATTCCTGTTAGACACGTAAACTGGTAAATTCTCTGTGGAGGGCCACTTTGTAATATCCAATGACATGACAAATACACTTTCCCATTGTTCTAATAATTCCACATCTAGAAGTTAATCCTGCACATCGATCTGCACATGTGCAAACTGGTATATGCTGGACGAGACTCAATGCCGCACGGTTTGTATTAATGAAGCCTGAAAACAACTCAGAATTGATTAGGAGGGGATGAAATAACTCTGGCGTACCCATAAAATGGAGCATCACACTGTTGCTAAAAAGACTAAGGCAGCTTCCATGCCCTCATGGAATTAGTTCTACGGAGGTAGTGGGAATCAAAAAAATCCTTGCACAGAACAGTGTGTGTATGTCTACATGTATGTGCGTATAGATGCCACTTTGTATCTTTGGATTCATGGTGCTCCTATATCCACAGAACAGATTATTTCTGGAAGACAGCATTAGAAAGTGGTCACTGGCTAAAGGATAGGGCTTACCTCTATTTTATATCCTTTTTAAAAAATTGATTGATTGATTGATTTGAGAGAGAGAGCATGTGCGCACAAGTGGAGAGAGGGGCAGAGGCAGAGACAGAGGGAAAGAGAACCCCAAGCCCACTCCCCACTGAGCACAGAGACCTATATAGGGCTCGATCCCACAGTTCTGAGATCATGAGCTGAGCACAGATCAAGAGTCACTCAACCGACTAAGCTACCCAGGCACTTTTATATCTTTCCGAATACTGTATCACATACCCATGTGACCTATTCAAAAAGAAATAAACTAGTGTGTGTGAAACCACTGATGTAGTGACAAAGTACACCTATGAACTTTGTACCATCTTCTGGGGGTGGAGCTGGATGAGGCGTGTCTTCAGAGCTCTCCTACATTCTTCTCAACACCAGGCTTCCCACCCTCCAACTTCTCCAGTCGCCTACAGCTCAATTCAGGGTGAGTCAGCTTGGTGCCTGGGGCCTACCTCTCCCCACACCAGGAAATCCTTGATCTGTAGCAGATCTCTCAGACATAGATCAGGGTGAGCAGGACCTTTCCTGTAGGACTGACACAGGAAATGATCCCTAAGGATTATGGCTCTGCCAAACATATTTGCTGCAATTCTGACCAGTGATAATTTTGGGACTGTCTTGCGTGTGTGCGCGTTTGTTGTTGGTGGTGGTGGTTGCAAGGAAAAAAACCTCACTAAGTGAGGGGATGTTTATTGTAAGGATACTTGTGGAGTAGTAAGAACAGCACAGTTCTCATGGGAATCCAATAAGAAGAATGAAACAACAACTTCAGAAGAACAAAGATGGGGCACTCTGGGGCCAGCACTGTGCTAAGTGCTTTGTGGCAGCAAGGGACCTCTCTCTTTCTCTCAGAGACGCTGCTTGTCTCTGTGTGCTTGATTCTCTGTTCTGACAGCAGCTGGCGTGTTCACTACCCGTTGGACTCCCTCACTCCCTTACTACACCAGCTTCCACAGGGTCCTCTGAGGCATTCTACTCAAGGTTCCCTCTGCTTCTCATTTGCCTTCTAACTGCCTCTTCCTCTTCAGACATCCTGTTCAAATTCCCATGAGAGAGAACTTGAGAGGTCCTCCTTCCCCTGGAGGACAACCTCTTCCTTAACCGTGGGTTGCCTCTCCCAGATCAGGTTCCCAGGTGTTTTCATTCATCTGTGGTGAGGGCCACTAGGCCTCTTGGAGTTAGTCTTGTTCTTCACTCATCAATTTCCTTTTCGAAGAACTGACCTCAAGCCAACCAGTGGGATACTGGGGATCCAGCACCAACAGTGCCAAGCCTTTGCTCTCAGTGGAGTTGCCTTCTACCTCCTTCACCTGCCATGATGGGTGTGACAGACTTTCTGGCCTGTCCGGTTTGGAGACAATGGACCATTACTGACCACTCAGCTCTTGCCTCAGTTCCCTAGTCACCGCCTCTTGTTCTCTGCATTCATGTCCTTTCCTGGCTATCCATCTACCCCCGGAAACTGGGGCCGTGCCTTGCCCCAGTGTACTAGGGAGTCTGTGGTGACCACACAGATGGCCTCCACAGCTGGGTGGAGAGTGATGGGAGGGAGATCTGGTGGGCACTACTCAGAGGCCCTGTGGGTCAGCTGCCTTGGGCCGTCAAGTTCCAGCCACAAACAATGAGCTTGCTAACTATGGTGCCGTAATTTGTCAGTGAATACCCAAGCTTTTATCCCCTTTTCATTCTTTCTCCCTTTTATCAAAGGTAAACTGCTTGAAAGGATTGCAGGCCTTGTCAAAGGTGTCAAGGGCCTGAACCAATCTTTTCTAGGCTTGTCTTCTACATTCTTCAAACTCCTAGCGATCCTTCAAAACCTAGCTCCAGGCACTTCTCTCCTTGGTGAATTCTTCCCTAAATTCTCAGACGTGCCCTCATTTGGGCTACTTTTGTACCTGGTAGGCAGTTTTGTTGTTGCCCTTATCATGTTGTACTGCAAATATTTATTTAGACGTATGTTTTCTTTACTGCGGTATAAACTCATGAAGGGCAGGGACCATGTCTCGATAATTTATTCATTTACTTTTAATTAAAAAAAAAGATTTATCTATTTATTTTAGAGAGAGCGCGCAGGAGCAGGAGAGGCGAGGGGAGAGGGAGAGAAAGAATCTCAAGCAGAATCTGTGAGGAGTGCAGAGCCTGACTCGGGGGTCGATCTCACAGCCCTGAGATCATGACCTGATCTGAAACCAAGAACCAGACGCTTAACCGACTATGCCACTCAGGCACCCCTCATTTATTTTTAATTCAAACAAATGATTTTAGAATAATTTCTGATTTGTAGAAAAGTTGCAAAAAAGGGGAATTCTCACAGTTTCCCCTATTGTTAACATCCTGCTTCACTATAGTGTGTTTGTTACAACTAACATGGTATGTTCATTCTTAACTAAACGAACTAAAGTTAATTCAGACTTCACTCGTTTTTCCTTAATGTCTTTTTCCTGTCCCCAGAATGCCCTTCAGGTACCACATTACAGTTAGTGGGCATGTCTCCTTAGCCGCCTCCTGTCTGCAACAGTTTCTTGAACTTCCCTTGTTTCTGATGACTTTGACAGTTTTGAGGCATACTGATCAGGTATACTGTAGACTATTGGGTTTATCTGATGTTTTTTTTCTCATGGCTAGACAGGGAATTGTTTATTTTTAAACACCAGTCCTGAGCTGACTACCTAGCATGCACCACCTAGTGTAGACCAGCTTATTGAACTGAATTGAGTTCAAGTATTTCTTTGGCACTTCCTATATAAATAGAACCCTGACTGATGCTTTAGGAGAGATGAAGTGTGGAACTCAAGTCCTATAAAGATCTTCCACATAGCTGAATAATAAAAGACAGCATGCGACCAAGTGTTAAGTAAGGGGAACAGAGAGGAATGACCTAAGGGAGCTCAGGAGATGGACTAGTGAGTGTGAGTGGGTGTAGTCAGCAAGATCGATGTGAAAGAAGGGATTGGAAAGGTAGGGAGGACTTAGAGAGGCTTTTTTCAGTTCTCAAGTCCACCATGCTCCTTCCTGCCTTAGTGTCTGCTCACATGCTGAGCCCAAAGACTGGGAGACATGCCCCACCCTTCTTCCCCCACCGTGGCTGGCAACTTCTCATGGTTTGGGCGTAGGGCTGACTTTGTACTTCATGAAGGACACTATCCAAAAGAGGTTCCACTTGCCACTCTCTCCAGAGACCTTGTCTGTTTTCTTTACATCCTTTCTCAATGTTTATAATGATTGATTATTTCTTTATTGTCGGTCTCCCTCCGTGGAGTCGAAGCATCTTGAGGAAAAGTACTGAATTTTCATTTACTCTGGCAGAACACATTACCCAGCGGCACCAAGTGATACTCAAATTATCTTGTTGAATGAATAAAAGTGTTGGTGTTGGATGAGCCCGACAAGGCATGGGACAAGAAGACATGTGACAGGCACTGGAATGGAGCAAGAGTGAACTGGGTAGGCACATGGGATGCTGCCAGGTCATTCATAAGACTGATCACAATGGTGTCAGGTGATCCCAAATGGGGTGGCATCATTTGGGCAAAGGCCAGCAATGTTCTAGGTGTGGGCTGCACAGAGGTAGAGGCTGTCCAGTAGTTTTCCACCTCAGGAAGGTCAACGAGGGTTCACAGGACAAAGAATGGGGGATAAAGAATGACTAGGGCCAGGGGAAGGGCGGGGGCTAGAGGAATGTCTGCATAAATTGAGAACGTCTCCCATGAATGATAAAAACACAGGCGTTCTTGAGAGGCCAGGAGGTACCCCGTTTAACATCTCTGGTGTTGGCACAAACCTGAGGAGAATAAAAAGAGCACTCTGGATAAAATGGAAGATGGAGACTCGTGATTCTGCGATAGTGTTTCATACTAGGAAAGGACAGCCATCTTCGGACGTGTGAGGAAATCTGGAACAAGGCAACAGTGAGCTTCTGGGCTCAGAATGGAGAGGACCCCACAGAAATCTTTATTTTCCACCATCTTTCCCACACGGTCACAAAGAACAGAATCAATGCATATACTGCCTACCTTGAAAAGTTTGTATTTTCATTCGTATTTAACATTCAATGTTTCATTCAATTTGTACTTAGCATTCAATGTTAAAACACCGACCAAAAGGGGCAGCGTTTCATACAGATTCTGCCTGGAACAACCCCAGTGAGAAAAGGCCTGGAAAACATGTGGCAGAGAAACTCTGAGAGTTGAGAGTATGATTTAAAAACAAAAAACATGGGGGGCACCTGGGTGGCTCAATGGGTTAAGCCTCTGCCTTCAGCTCAGGTCATGATCTCAGGGTCCTGGGATCAAGCCCCACATCGGGCTCTCTGCTCAGAGGGGAGCTTGCTTCTCCCTCTCTCTCTGCCTGCCTCTCTGCCTACTTGTGATCTCTCTCTGTCAAATAAATAAATAAAATCTTTAAAAAAAAAATGGGACGTGTTGTCTTTGTATACCCATATTAATAATTATGATGGTTGAACTCTGCTTATTTTTCATCCAACCTAAGTAATAGCTTTGAAAAAGAAAGATAACCATGACTGTGTACATGGGAGTCCGGAGGGATGGTCTGTGACAAGAACTCCCTAGGTGTCCCGGAGGACAAACAACATAGTCCAGCTGACCTTCCTCTGATGAGGCTGGGGTGGGCAGAGGAAGGCATAAAGAATGATCGCTCTTCTATGTTGGAAAGTCAGGACACAAGATCAGGTCACAAGAACAGGAGCAGGTCTGTTAATTCAAAAACATAACCTTGGAACTCCCAGAAAGTAAGTGGATGAGTTCTGTTCACTAACTTAGAACTCCAAAATTCCTTCTCTCCTCTGGACCTTCCTAGATCAGAGCTATAAAGGACCATATTGGCCTATGTAATCCCTTCATTTGAGAAGGAAGGAACCTGATGTCTAGAGGACATCATAACTTGCCCAGAGTCACCTTGGTAGACAGCGCCTAAGCCAGGATGAGACCTTCTAACTCAGTTTCCCTTCGCAGCCCTAAGCAGCCCGTCTGAGGAATGACCTCAAAATTGGCTTCAATTGCACATTTTGATCTTCACTTTCCATTTATTTGAACATAGGAACACTGTTCACCATATTTCCCCCCGCCCCCGACATATTACTTTTGCAACAACCATGAGGAGGCCGGGGGAAAAAAAAAAGACCACGCGCATTCCCACTCATTGTAATGAAATGCGCACTAGGTATCTGACCTAGACTCCTACTTCCCTGCCAATCTCCAGCTCATATAAATTCATTTCCCTAACAGAAAATCCACGTTGCAGATGGAAAGTAATTTCCCTGCAAATATTACCAGAGAGGTTTATTAGTGCTACTTGACAGTTTTATCATTACTTTTGTTTCAAGCTAAGGTGAAGAAATCTGCATTTGCCAGGTAGTGTGGTGAAAAAAAAATGTAGACTTTTAAACTTTGTGTTAGTTTTAGCATCAGAGGGAAAAGGAAGAAACAAAGAACGAATGTGTTGGCTGCAGGCTGAGTACGTAGCTCTCAGCATTTCAACGGATCCTGGCTTTCCTCCTTCCTTCCCACCCACAATTTTCCGGTCCTGAAACATCAGAGTGGGTTGGAGGGAACCACTCGGCCTGAGCAGCCAGCTCAGAGGGGGGCACCCGAGTGACTCTGCAGGACCAGCTGGTAAACACAGCTTACAGCTAAGCCAACTGGGAGCAAGGTAACTTGTTTTACTCTTCTCTGGATTTAATTGAAGGTGGTTATGCTTTTATAAGAACCTTATCATCTAAACATTTCTCATTTAGATAAGGAAACTACACAACAGAAAGACAACCAAAAGAGCATTTCAATAATAGCCACTTACGTGTATTTCATTAATAGCTGTTTACATGATAGGGGCTACTTTTTTTTTTTTTTAAGATTTTATTTATTTATTTGACAGAGAGAGATCACAAGTAGGCAGAGAGGCAGGCAGAGAGAGAGGGGGAAGCAGGCTCCCCGCCAAGCAGAGAGCCCGATGCGGGACTCGATCCCAGGACCCCGAGATCATGACCTGAGCTGAAGGCAGAGGCTTAACCCACTGAGCCACCCAGGCGCCCGATAGGGGCTACTTTAATTCACGTTTTATTGGCTACGTATTTTCTAAAGGGTCAGATAATCTTGGGTATAGGATTGCCAGAAAAAGTATAGAATATCTGGTTAAATTTAAATTAAAAATAAATAACTCTTAAATGTAAGTGTGCTCTAGACATTGCATGGGACCTACTTTTATTCTTGTCAATCACACGGGGTCCGTTAACCAGCCAGTTTATTTTTTATCCAGGTTCCCTGCCTCGTTCTTTTTTGACCTTTCAGTGGCTTGATTTTAGGACCCCCTAATAGAGAGTGGACAGAGAAATATAATTTGACCACATTGGGTGTCCTACTTATCATCAACTGGGACACATGTTTGAGTAGGGGAGGAATTTAATATACTGGGTTGAAGATAGTGATTATAGTGAAGATAGTGATTAAGTGATTAAGATTTTCCCTATTACCATATACAGAACTAGCCACAGACTGATGTTTTTGAGTTCAGATCTTATAGACCAGTAAAATGTAAAAAGTAAAGGAAAAGAAATTGTGACATTGTGGAAGATGGATATATTGTTGCCAAGTTTAAATCTGATCAAATAAAAATGTTAAAAATACCACCACTGCCATCTTCGATGATCATTAATTCATTAAGGAGAGTGACATTTGAATACCCCCAAAGTAGGAAGGACACTCTCTTAGAATGAAGAACAATGCTTCTTAAATAAAATTTGTGGCCTTCCAATGTATAGCCCTGGGTTTTGTGAAAACTCTGCCATGTCAGCCTGGTTCTGGAATCTGAGAACACCCAATCCAGGTTAGGCTATAGCAGCCCCTATGAAAGGACAGTACCAATATCGCCCGCCCTCCAGGCTTGTGCTGCTAGGAGTGAACCACAGAGCACTTTCTTTCTTCTTCTTCTTCTTTTTTTTTTTTTTAAAGATTTTGTTTATTTATTTGACAGAGAGAGACACAGTGAGAAAGGGAACACAAGCAGAGAGAGAGGGAGAAGCAGGCTTCCCCTGGAGCAGAGAGCCTGATGCAGGTCTCAATCCCATGATCCTGGGATCATGACCTGAGCGGAAGGCAGAAACTTAAGGACTGAGCTACCCAGGCACCCCACAGAACACTCTCAAGGAAAGGAAAAGGAAGGTGAGCACAGCCAGCTCAAACTGTAATGACTTGAAGTTACTCTCTCATTTAAGTATTTTATTTCCGAGAAGCATATTATTTGTGTGGAAGTATTACACAACTTTTCTCAGACCATGAAGCATTTCCTCCACTTACACTACATAGAAAACTTTTCCCTAAGCTTTTCTAAACTTCCTTGGGCTCACAGCCTGAGCTCTCTACTCTTCTTCCTCTCTATCTCTATAAAATGAATGCTTCAGGAATTGAATAATATGACATTGAACTGAAGAAGCCCCTTCGTCAGAATCCAGAAGTCTTTAAAACGACAGGTAATTAAGCCTCCTGGCTCTTGTGAACTGGTAGAATGTGTGACCCTGGCCAAGAAGAGTTGGATATTTGCCAAAAAGCAGGTGCAGTGCTGGGAGACCAAGTCCCCAAGTTCAGAATTTCTATCATCCTCCCCATTATACACAAGGGAAAACGCTGGTGTGAAAGCAGAGAATTGCCCAAAATTAACAGAGTCACTAACAGAAATTAAAATCAACTGCCCAACCCAAGCCTTGTATCTAGTTTCTTCTATCCTTCTCTTGCCCAAGAAACACATATAAAGACTTTTTACCAAGAGAACGTTAAATAGGCTGAAATCCAGTTTCATATGCCAAAGAGAGATTCAAAACATTATTTACCAGTGATCTCCAAGTATCCTTTCCTTCACCCCAAGGCCACATGAGGTGGGAAATTCAGTATCCTTTTCTTTGAAAATGGGCTCTTTGAAGCAAAGAATTAGTCATTAAACACACACACACACAATCCCACTCACACGCACAAATACTTTAAAATATATGTTAGAATGTGCTTAAAGAAATATGAAGACTACCCTAACTTTTAAAATATTTTGATATAATTTTATGTGTTTTTTCCAGTCATAGGGTTATTTGGTGTCTTTTGATTCTGTTATGTACCCAGTTTTTTTTTCACTTTTTAAATGTAATATTATTATATACATATCTCTCATATTGTTATAACTATCCATAACTTTATTTTAAACGACATATCATATGAATCATATGAAAATAATTTTTTATCCCCCAACTTTTAACAAGTGATGATCTCTACATTAGGGCAATGGCAGACAGTTCTTTTTTTACAATCTATTTTTCTGTAATGATGGTGTTTTTAAATGTAATTATTTATTACTTTTATAATAAGCAAAAAAAAAAAAAACCGAAGATAGGAAATACCTACACTCCCACTAAAAATCACTTCATCCTGAATTTTTAGGAGGCCACTTTAATATCATCTCCCAATTGTACCTTCTCATAGTCCTATCCCAGACCTGCCTGAGAGATTCCCCAGGACCACTTGGGGATCCCAAATATTTGCATTTCTGAGAGAAGCAGTTGTAGGACTTTTTTTGTTTTTTCTTAACTTCCTAAATCCCACCTTTTCTGTAATTACTGAAGCTCAGGTAATTTCTCCTCAGTCCTACTTAATATGGGCTTGTTTTCAGTTCTCTCCTTGTGTTGTTTGCCTTACTAATTCTGATGTGATTATTTTCTCAGGCACCACTGAAGAGAAGAGAGCGATTTTGGCTTTGATTCCAGGGTGATGTTTCACAGAGCGTCAACTCTTGTTCCAGGTACTAGATGAATATCTCACTCACTAATTTCTCGCTGTCTCTAAGCCATGAACATTTTGGTTATAAGTCTGGAGCCCTTCAGACACAGTTTGCCTCCTACACAACATGTAAGCTAATGAAACTCACGAAGTGAGGCTGGGCCTTCTGCCTCGCTTTAATGGCTTCTGTCACCTAAGGGCCAAGCTGCCACCACCATGACTCTGCATTTTGAGGGGCTGCCTCAGGTCAACAGCAAGAATGTAAATGACCAGGAACCTCAAATTGCAATTTAAAGATAACTGTTAGGTTATACTCTTCCCGCAGGCTTCTCTTCCTCACCAAAAAGTTTGAGAATAATGTGGTATTTTTACTTATTTTCAGTGGAAAGAATATTAAACCTTAGGGTGATGGTGGATTATTGCTGAATTACATGTTTTAGTCCGACTAGAATAAATTATAGATTTTTATTGGAGGGGGAAAAAAGGGAGCTCCAAATCTGCTCCCCCCCACCAAAAGAGTCAAAAAAGTTAGATTTTCCTAGTTCCTGGGTTCTAGGTATAAATAAAAAGATAGCCACAATTAATAACATGATAATTAAACTGTAGGAAGTTGTAATCCTTAAAAAGGTGTTTCTGGATAGGTTTCAAATACATTTGCCTCTACTGACTGAAAATATGTTTTCTGCAATTAGAATGCAACTCTGACACTTAAAGGGGAAAGAACACTTTGAAGGGCTTTCCAAAGGACATGCAAAGGACCGCGATACTTTCATCCAAGGATGCTGTGTGGCATCACGGAAATGGATCAGAGACTCAGCCCTCCATTTCCTCTGGAACAGAAACATACTGAAGATTATTTGGGTACATGAGTTAAGCAAAGTACACTCTGCATGTTGCTTTTAATTTCAACATAACAAAGTAAGACCTTGGACTTGGCTGGAGATGGATCCTGAGCCTTTTCATCTTCCATCCTCTGGAAGTCAACAACAGGCAAGAGTGATGGCCCTTTAGTTCCTCTCCTTTCAGATCTGGTTCACTCAGAGGTTGTGGTGGTGGTGGCAATAGTAGTGATGGGGTTTGCTGCCCTACAAGTTACCATTTTAAAACACCAAAATATGTTGTTTAGATTAAACATGCCCTCTATTTCTCGAATGAACTCCTTGGGGAAGTGTGTTCTTTGCATGTCCAGGTGTGGTCTACAAGAAGAGGGCTGGAGAAGCTCACCTAGGTCCTTCCAGGAACTATTCCTTCTCTTCATATAGAAAACCCACGATCTCGTCCTTTTCAGGTCTATCTTCTCAGGCTTGCAAGAAGAGGTGAAAGCAACCCTACCTCACCACCTCCAGAATGGTGTTGAGGAAGGGTGTTCATACTCCCTGGTTTTACGTGGATCAAGCGTGGGAGAAAGGAAAAAAGAGAGAGGGAAACTAAACCTGGAGAAAGAAGAAGAGAGGAGGGCGCCTGGGTGGCTCAGTGGGTTAAGCCGCTGCCTTTGGCTCGGGTCATGATCTCAGGGTCCTGGGATCGAGTCCCACGTTGGGCTCTCTGCTCAGCAGGGAGCCTGCTTCCTCCTCTCTCTCTGCCTGCCTCTCTGTCTACTTGTGATCTCTCTGTCAAATAAATAAATAAAATCTTAAAAAAAAAAAAAAGACGAGAGGAAAATAGCTATCCACCCCCCCCAGAACACCCACATAATTTTTCATCATAGGATGCTACTAATTTGTTAATAATTTTCTTGATAATGGACATTTAGGGTGCACTTAAATTAATGTTTTCTGTGTATGCATAAATCTTAGCATTTCAAATCATTTCTTTAGGATAGTCTAACAGAAGGAGAAATACCAGGTCAAAGAGTATAATCATTTTTCAGGTCTTTAATACATAGTACCAGGAAGGTTGTACTAATTTATAGTAACACAGTATATCAGTGTCTTCTTGAAGCTCTCACTGCATTGATTAAGTATTTAAAAAATCTTCGCTATTTTGTTAGGTCCCTATTATTTCACTTCATATTCAGTGGTGAGGCTGGAAATTGTTTACTGTATAATTAGCTATTTGTATTTTCTCATCTATGAATTGCCAGTTCGTGACCTTTGTCTCTTGCTCATTGATTTATAGTAACACTTTATAAATAAAGGTTATTTACTTTCTTTGTGTCTCAATTTTGGGAAAAAATACGTTTTCTAACTAATTTGCCTTTTGTCCTCTAATTTTGCTATGATTATTTTTGACATACAGACATTTTATATTTCTCTATATTTCAACTTTACTGACCCTTTACTCAGCGATTTCTTCCACTGCTTTAAAGTATTGAAAATCTTCACCCACCTAGACCAGATAAATATGCAGAAATATATTCCTTTAGTTATTTAACTTTTCAAAAATAACATTTCTTTAATCTACCTAGAACTTGCTACGTGGTATGAGAAAAAAATAATTCTTTTCCTGATAAGCTAGCAATTACCATGGTACCACTTACTGACTACTCTTCCCCACTGTTTTTATATGTATTCCATATATACATATTTCAGGCTACTCTTACATATACAAGATTATATTTGTGGGTTTTCTACTGATTTTTTAAATATTTTATTTATTTATTTGACAGAGAGAGACACAGTGAAAGAGGGAACACAAGCGGGGGTGGGGCAGTTAGTGAGAGAGGAAGAAGCAGGCTTCCTGCTGAGCAGGGAGCCCCATGCAGGACTTGATCTCAGGACCCCAGGATCATGACCTGAGCCGAAGACAGATGCTTTATGACTGAGCCACCCAGGTGCCCGTCTTTGACAATTCTTTCACCAGTAGTTTCATCACCCCTATTTTTTTTATAAGTTCTTTTTTTTTTTTAAATTATTTATTTATTTATTTGACAGAATGAGAGAGAGAGATCACAAGTAGGCAGAGAGGCAGGCAGAGAAAGGGGAAGCAGGCTCCCTGCCAAGCAGAAAGCCTGATGCAGGGCTCGATCCCAGGACCCTGAGATCATGACCTAAGCCGAAGGCAGAGGCTTAACCCACTGAGCCACCCAGGGACCCCTAGAAGTTCTTTTAGTTCTTATACTGAATTCCTTCAACTTAAAAGGTGGCCAAGATGATGTAAAAGAAAACTGTTTAAAGAGAATGTCTGCCTTCAAAGTTTCAGGTCTTAGGTGAAAAAGAGTGTGTTAGTTCTTCCTGTGTCTCTGAAGGATGGGGCATATGCTATGACACAGAAAATCAGAAAGGATCTTCTTGTTTTCTTGATAGTCATGGGAACAGTAAAAAAAAAAAAAAAAGAATTATATATCTTTTTGTTCATCTCAAGCAAAGAAAACTTCCAGTGAGGAGATTAAGACATTTCATGCTAGAAGATCATCTCTGCTTGGGCTTCTGGGGCACCGGTAAAGATTTCAAGCATAGATCTGAGGAATATTGCCAGAAACAGTCATAAAATGATAAACGAGGGAAAAATTGAATTACATTGGTCCTACTAGGGTTCAACAAGGGATGTGCCAAATAATTTTGTTTTGTTTTGAAGGCTTGTTAACAGTGAAATCTTAGGGTGTTGGGGTTTTAGGTGACCTTTTCCTTTCTTTTTAAAAAAATTTAATTGTGTTTCCACCCCACCCCCACCCCCCTGCCAAACTGCATAGGTTCCCCCCGCCCAATAATGGCCTGTTAATTAACTTCTGGAACACAGTATTGGGAGCTTCAGTTCCAAGAACTGCTATGGTACAAAAAGTAGATTTTCTATTTCTTCCTCTCTTTTCCTTAATAGACACAGCAACACTAAAATTCATCTCATTAGAAGAGATTTTGTGAAAATGAGACAGGACATTTCTAAACCAAGTGCTTTTCCTCTGTATAAGATTTAACCCAAAATGAAGTTGGGGACTGGAAGGAGGTATGAAAAAATGATTTTTTAACATTTCTATTTCTAAAGCTAATAAAAATTCTTTTACGGTAGGTTTTTCTTTCTTTCTTTCTTTCTTTCTTTCTTTTTTCACTTGACAACCAGAGATTGATACATCTTGTATGTTAAAAAGTAGAGGACTATAAGTAAGTGCTCACTGGAGAGAAATTTTTTCCTCTGTAAATTCGCTTTTTGTGATACACTTGGTGTTATTTTACTGTTTTGAAAATTCCCATTTTTCTTTAACAGTCTCTACTCTCCTGTTTTCTTAGCTCTTCTTAATTGTTCTGCTTTTCAGTAGTAGATAATTCTCTCTGGCTGACCAGCAGTGAGGAAGGTCAGAGTCATGGACAATATACTGTATCTGGTTTAGTCTGGCTCCAGAAAAGCTAAACTGTGCCTCATCCTTAAATTAGTTACTTTAAGTATAAGTGATAATCAGCCTCCGTGGCAATGATTTCATCATACTAAGCGCCTGAGAACACCTGCTGTAGTTTTTTCCCCTCCCCACCCAAGCAAGTTTATCTTTGCTCTCAAACCATCAGCAGCTTTGTATTTCTTTTCCATGCCACATTGAAAAGAAATAAAAATCAAGTGCTGTACATATCACTTAAACGCATAAACAATTATGTCATAGCCCATTTCCCTCTTAAACCTTTCATGCTTGTTTTCCTGTCCTAAAATTACAGTTAAAAGTCATCAAAGTGCCTACAGTACCAGTAGCCTTTTGTGTCGGGGGTAGGGGGAGACCTGCGGACGTCACATCTTTGTTCTACGATGGATGTCCATGTAATTTCTTAGAACAAGGCTTCCAGTGGATAACCCGGTGAGATGGAGGAAACTTCCTTCCACTCAGATACTGTCAGGGCCAATGTGCCTTTCAGGATATTGTCTGTGAGATTCTGAACATTGAAACTGTAAAAAAAATTGAGCTGGACAGATCCTTGCCTCCACTTTTTCTGCTAAATATAGACAGGTTGTCATCAGCTTGCACAAGCAATTTCCAGCTACAGCTCCTCAGGAAGGGAGGCAGGCACAGGGGCTCATGTCTTGGGCAGCTGAACTGCATACAGAGGAGTGGACCCTGACTCAGAGATCGTGAGGTGCAAAGGAAGGGGGCAGAAAGGAAACAGGAGGAAGGCATCTTAGCTTTGGTTAGATATGACGGCACACTGGGGGATCTGTAGCAGATGACGGTATTGGCTCTCACGAAGCATCCATGAATCTAAAGAAAAGGTATGGAGAAGGAGCCCTACCCCAGAGTCTGTACCCAATGTTCCCCTCCACCACCACTTTGGGAAAGAGTATGGTACAGTGGCAAGAGTCTATGAGATACACGTTCCAACAGTCCTGAGTTTGGATCCCGTGCCACCTTAACCTAATCCTGTGTTTGATTTGGAGTTATTTAAATTCTCTGAGCCTCAGGGTGCTTATACGTAAAAGGTAGGTAAAATAATATCTCTCTCACAGTATTATTAGGCTGACTATTAGGATTGAAGTACATGGCACTACTAAGTACTCATCTTATCTTGATGTCTTTCTCCTTCTCTCCTCCCCCTTTTTAAAAAGATAATATTTATTTATTTATTTGAGAGAGAAAGATAGTGAAAGAGAGCATGAACACGGGATGGGGGGAGGGGTATAGGGAGTGGGAGAAGCACAGAAGCGGTCTCCCTGCTGAGCAGGGATCGCAATGCCGGGTTCCATCCCAGGACCCCAGGATCACGCCCTGAGCTGAAGGAGGATGCTCAATTGACTGAGCCACCCGGGTGCCCCTCCTTATCCCCTTTTACACAAATCATTTAAACTTCCCTGGAGTCCAGTTGTTTCTCTCTTAGCAAGTCCTATTGGTTGTACCTCTAAGATATAACCAGAATTTACCCACTTCTATTTCCACTTCTACCGGACCAGTACAAGCCACTGTCATCTCTTGACAAACCATTGCAATATCTTCCTGACTAGTTTCTCTCCCTCTTTTTTTTTTAAACTTAAAGATATTTATTTATTTATTTATTTTATTTATTTATTTATGAGAGAGAGCGAGAGAGCAAGCTGGCCGGGGGAGGGGCAGAGGGAGAGAGAGGATCTCAAGCCCTCTCCATACTGAGCGCAGCCAGGAGTCCAGAGGCAGGGCTTGATCTCTTGACCCTGAGATCCGGACCCAAAGTGAAATCAAGAGTCGGCTGGATAACCCGCTGCATCACCCCCCCATGTGCCCATCTCCCTCTGTTTTTAAACCGTGTATAATCCGTCTCTGCATAGCAGGTAGAGAGCACTTAAAAAAAAAAAAGTAAGTTAAATCACGCTACTCCCCCATCTAAAACCCTCCAAGTGGCTTCTTACTGCACTGAGAATAAAATCCAAGCTTTCACCACAGGCTTTGATGCTTCATGCGATCTAGGCCCTGCTTATCTTTTTCTTCTTTGACTCCATCTGCTATCACTTTCTTCTTCTATTAATATTTTCCAACCGTACTGGCCTAATTTCACTTTCCAGATCACATCAAGTTTATTTCTACCTTGGGGACCTTGCTTTTGCTGTTTCCATAGCTTGGACAAAGTTTCTTCCAGATTCTGCTTGGTTGAAACCTTTCCAACAGTTCGCCCAAATGGTCCCTCCTAAAACTTGTCTCCCCTGACCCAGTGTCTCTATCTTAGCCTACTTTATTTTCTTCATAGCACTTGTCACTACCTAAAATTATTTCAAATTTTGCTAGTCTGTTTTCCCCATGGGAATGTAAATTCCATTAAAGTAGGGGACTATATTTATTACCCCCGAATAAGCTTAGAACACTGTAGGTTCTCAGAAATCACTTGGTGAATGAATTCTGAATGACTAGGTAAAATAAGGTAATAATATCTTCCTGAAAGTTTGGGACTGAATTTGAAAATCTTCCCGCGTCCTTTCCATTTCTAAAGGTTCTATGATTGCTTGAACAGAAAGTCTGAATCCCAGAATAATTTCATAGAAATGCAGTTAGAAAATTTTCAAATACTCAACATAGAAAAAATTGTATTAGGTTTACCAGATAGAGGCACCCTGGGTATCTGTTTTAATGAAGAAAAAATAAGAAGGACTTATAATTCGCATGTGAAGTATTTGTATATAAAGGGATCCTTTTAAACTATTTAAAAGTTGGGTTCCTATAAACAGCATTTAGATTTTCTGAGCATTTCTATCTACAGTTGTCTTAGCACAACCTTTCCTCACAGATCTTGAAAGGGAATATGGTTCCATAGCACAACACATCTGCTGAAAGAAATGGCTCAGGTAAGCTCAGGCTGTGTGACTTGGCTGTTCGTCAGCTCAGGGCAGTGCTCACCCCACTGTGCTGTGTACAGGTCGGCCCACTTTTGGGGCTGTGCTGTAAGGGGGACACTGTGCAAACCGGCTTGCATCCTAGGGAAGGAACTGGAAACCGTGTTCGGGGAAGAACATGGGCAGACCTAACTGAAAGGAGTGGGGACTGGGGGAGTAGGGATTGCAAAGGCTGATAGTTGTCAACTATTCGAAGGTTTCTCATAAAAAGGCAGATTCTGTGCCGCACGTGCCACGGGACAAATCCAGAACAAATGAATAGGAGCTACCAGGAAGCAGATTTTGCCTCAATAAATGGAGAGGATGTCTAACAGTCTGGCCTCATACAGAATCAAACGGCTACCTGGAGATATAACGATCAGGTATGATCACTGGATGTTTAAATTTGGGGCAGGTGGAGGAGCAAGGACCCCTCACTGGACATGGGCAACCAGTGCACATCTCCAAGCTCTCAAAGAAATCTTTTTTTTAAGATTTCATTTATTTATTTGACAGACAGAGATCACAAGTAGGCAGAGAGGCAGGCAGAGAGAGAGAGGAGGAAGCAGGTTCCCCGCGGAGCAGAGACCCCAATGCAGGGCTCCATCCCAGGACCCTGGGATCATGACCTGAGCCAAAGGCAGAGGCCTCAACCCACTGAGCCACCCAGGCGCCCCCAGAATTCTTTTTACACATTCTAGCTTGGCTTCTGGGAACTAATACTATGTGGTTTGCATCTCATAGCGTTCTTTCTAATAAATAACATATGGGATATGATGAGCGCTGGTGAAGTAACGGCTCAGGCCCAGAAAACTTGCACTTTCGGAAGTCAACTTAGAATCTCATAGATCCACGATTTTATATTCTGACCTGGAAGCAAGTTACTGGCTATTTCCTGCCCAGGAGACTTCTTATTGGCAAGGCTGAAAGCAGGCTACTACACTTCTACTCTTCTAGGTGAACGGCAGGTTGTATTCCAAAAATAACCCTGGGTTTAGGGATAGACGATAAGGCTGGAGAGTTTGGGGTTGAATTAGATCCCTTTTAATTTGTAGCCTAAGAACTATCTGTTATTTTTACCTCTCCCTCTGGCAGGGGTGGCTGGTAACTCGAGGCAGAGGCTGACCCTTCTCAGCAACACCAACAGTCTGACCTCTCTTTTTTCCCTTCTTTCCTTCCTTTGCCTTTCTTTAGAATCCTTATGAGCCTTTGCATGCTTAGCATGAAAATGAGCCCATTTTATTTTTGGAACCCACAGAGGCAGCCCTGAGGGGAGTTATTGTGTTGCTTTTAGCAGCTAAACAAAAAGGTGTGAAATCATTTGCTGGCTGTTCTAGAATGGGAACAAATAAATAAACTGAGAAGGAAGGTTCAGGACAGTGTGGCAACTTGGACAGAACCTCATGATGGGCTTCTCTGAGACTTATTAGTAACCAAAGTGGCTACAGGGATATCTGTGCATTTCTCTTACCTTCCCAGAAAATTACTAGAATAGCAGGGAAGCCACTGGGATTTGTTGTTGTTGTTGGTATATTTTGAAATACTAGTTCCATGCTGCTTTGAAAAGGACATAAGGATGGGACTCATTTGAGAAAATTCTTTAACGCCCTTTGTAACATTCCCTGTGCCGGAAGAGTGAGGGAAGAAGAGGGGACAACTTGCCAGGTTTTTCTAAGAACTAGGGACACCCACTGAACGCTTCTGTGGACAAGAATTCAAGTCATTACAGGCCTTTCATGATTTAATCACATAACAGTGGTAAGAGACTAAGACCTCAAGCAACAAAGGCTTCTTGTGAATCTTGAGGTTTTTGGCCTCATGCTGATAACAGTGGTTGGGAGCTCCCTCCTGTCTAGGGCGCTGAGGGCACCAGGTACTTCTCTTCTTGGAAGAGCATCAGATTTTGAACTATTTCTTCATTAGGAAGTGCAATTTCATTTTCAATGGGCATCTTTGATATGGGAGTCTCTTTTTCCTTATTTGTTTGTTTGTTTGTTTGTTTGATTTGGCAATCTTTTTTTAACTTACAAAATACTTAAAGCATATAAAAATGCAGAGACTTGGAAAATGCACAATCCCATTTCCAAGATTTTACAATCTCTATTTGGGCTCTTTTTTCAAAGAAACTAAATGTTTTGGTTGTGCCTGTTCCCAGGCTTCTTTCTTTCTGTTTCCCGACAGGCAAACTCTACTCTGTGGCTTATGTGTGTCCTTCTGTCCTTGGCTTTTACGCAGGCCTGCCCATGTAGCAGCTCGGCTTAACAAATGCGGCCTTTGGAGTATTTAGGCTTTCGGGACTGGTGGGCATCACCACACAGTGGGGAGTCCCTGGGCCTGTCTTAGTAAGGTGGCTAAGCCTCTTTATATCTACCATTCAGGGCAGAATTACAGTATAGTTAAACACCAAGTCAAGACAAATCTTTTTAAAGCGCTACTTAGTTGACTAATTCATAGAACGGAGAATATCGATTGCCCACTTATTCCCAGGGACTAGGCCATGAGCGGGGATATGCACAAACAAATGGAAATTAAAACCACTTTATATCAAAATTTCTCTTCGAAGGGAACGGTCTCCGCTTAGGACAATTCCGTGATAAGCTGTGGCCTTGAAGATGTGGACAATAAGAACCAAAAGACAACTGAACTGAGCTGAGCAGGACTGTGGGGGAAGGAAGGAGAGGGCGAGGGGGAGAGGAGAAACAAGGAATCTTGCGAGAGACAGAAGAGAGATGGGAGAGAGAGAAAAGAGACGGTAAGAGAGAAGAGAAGGGAGTGGAGAAAAGGTCAAGGGCAGAAGACAAAAGGACATGTGACAGCGTGGCTAAAGTGACAACAGTCCATGGTGGTTATCTACGGTGTCTGGAAGGCTCTAACAACAAGATCTCTTATAAAGAGATCCACAGATGGGGCACCTAGATGGCTCCATCGGTCGAGTGTCCTACTCTGGATTTCAGCTCAGGTCATGATCTCAGATCCTGGGATGGAGCCCTGAGTCAGGGTCCATACTCAGGAGGGAGTCTGCTTGAGGATTCTCTCTCTCCCTCTCCCCCTGCCCCTCTCCCCACCCCCCTCTCTTGACACAAATAAACCTTAAAAAGAGAGAGAAGGAAACATCAATCGATCCACGGATCTCCAAGGATCCATGTAAAGTCTGCGTTTCTGTGAGAGAAACCCACTGTTTGCTACCCATCCTCTACCCCCCACTTCAGTAAAATGCTCATGAAACAGATATTTTTTTAAATCAAGAGACGCATTTCATATTGACGTGTATATGTGCATATGTATGACACACGTATATACATGTGCATATATGCATATATGAGTACACATACATAGAGACATGTCCCTCCTGTATATGAGAGACATCAAATGAACTGAAATGAATCAGGGGAGTGCAGAAATTCAGAGCCAGGGGTGACTGGAAACACAGCAGGGGGCCTTCCCTTTACACTGTCAAACCTTGGAGCTCTCAGAAATCCAGGCAAGGTCCTGGCTTTCCATATGACATGGGGAAAGTGCATTGAAAGAGATCTCGGAGGACAGAGTGCTAATCTGACATCAGAGTTGAGAGCTGAGCCTATGTGTTCGTTTGAGTTTTACGCTACAGGTTATAGAGAACATGATTTGAATACAGGGAATCTGAAGCCAGAGTCTATCACACCCCCCCACCCCCCACCATAGATGCCCGGATGCTTTTTTCCCTTGTTTCCAACTAGCAAACTCCTGCTCCTTTCTTTAAGATTCTAGTTCAATGTTACTTTATCTGTGGAGCCTTCTCTGACCACCAGGGAGGGTAAAGTTCTTCTGGACTTCCACTTCTCTCCATACATAGCTGCATTACAGCACATACCACATGGTATTACATGGCCTTGAGCCTGACTACAGCGGAGTAGACCTCATGGTATCACTTTTGAGTCCCCACTGGCCGGCAAGATGTATGGCCCCTTTGCTGAAAAAATCCTGGGTATGTGAGTAATAAAGGGAAACTTAGAAGTGGACACATAGCTTCAGAAAGAGCAGAACTCCAAGCCCCCAAAGGGTGGCACCACTCTCCCCCAAAAGCTTTGCTACTGGATACCATTTGTTTGGCCCCTTGTGCCTATTTTGAATAAGAACCCATTGCTCCCCAGAAGTAAAAGCAGTGTCATAGTCGTTTGTTTGTTTATTTCTCCCCCACGCCAAGACACAGGATGACTAGGCTGGATTGCACCTGGGGCGTGGGCATCAGAAACTGGGAGTCTCACCCTGCCCAGCCTGTCTGGCTCGTAGGCTTGGGCAAGTCACATAGCTCCTGCGGGACTCCGTTTCCTCACCCAGTGGTAATGACCGGCTTCACAGGGTGGCTGCAAAACTTAATTAAGGATCCAGAAGGAGGGAGAAAATACAAAGTGCTTCATACACGCAAGAATTTTCTTCCCGCATTTATTTTTGGGCTCGGTAACCTGTGGTAGGAAGTGTTTATAACTTAGAAGAAGAGCCCAGTTAAAAAAAAAAATGTAACCACTATTCTTGTTCTAAAATGGTTCCCTTGGTACTGATGGGGAAATGGACATCACACTTATTTCTTTTATTCTAGAACATTCTGTGGCCCTTGCTGCCTCCTTTAGGTGTATAGCTTGCTGCCTCTAGGCCTCAGTTTCCCTGACTATAAGGACTTTCTCCCTGATTCCTTTATGATCAGATGTGTTGTGATGCCTTCAGTTTTTATCCCAGGCTCTGTACTCTCAAACCTGTGAAACGAGGTTCACAGATGGGTCACAAAAGTTTGTGAGCAAACCCACAGTGGTTGGTTTTCTGGATGTGGGAAACCCTATAAAAGCGATACCCCAACTTGGCCTGACTCCATGATGCCCACCTCTCCCCTCAGCACCTGGAGACCTGGGAAGGTCCAGGGTTTCCATCGATGCCAGAGCCCCGGCTTGTTGTTCCCTGTTGACTAAACAATTGAGCAAAAGGACAATTGATCCTTGAGGCAAGAGTGAGAGGGTAAGAGAGAGACAGAAAAGCAAACCCAACAAGTGGGTTCTTACCGCCTTGAAAAGCCTTGTTAGTACTGTTACCTTTTTTCTTTATTTATTTATTTATTTCTATTTTTTATTTGAGAGAGAGAGAGAGAGAGCATGAGCTGCGGGGTGTTGGAAGGGAGGAAGAAGCAGGCTCCCCACTGAGCAGGGAGCTGGATGTGGGACTAGACCCCAGGACCATGGGATCACGACCTGAGCTGAAGGCAGCCACTTAACCAACTGAGCCACCCAACCTTTTTTTGTTTTTTAATGACAGAGGTTGTCCCTGTACTAGGGATGGTCCAAGACCAGAACAGTTTAGAAAGAGAAAACAAAGGAACGTGCTGTGTTTGTTGCCAAGAGAGAGGAATAATGGTCACAAGGTATTATTTACACACTGCCTCCTCTGTACCCTCATCCTGCCCCAGCTGTCTTCAGAATCCCTGGCATCACACCCCAGAGGCAGCCACAGGATCAGGTGAGGAGGAGGAAGTGTGAGGCAGCTACCGCAGGTTGCCTGGCCAGGTGTGGCGGTGGCTGTGGAAAGGTGTGGGGCCATTAAGGCTTATATAAGGATGAGGGAGAACACAGGCCAAAGGGGAAGATGTAATGTTGACTTTGATTGGCTAACTTTACATGAGGCTGACTGAGGGAAGCCGCGGGAGGGAGGAAAGAATTTTGAAAGCATGACAGTGTCTCATTCGTCTGTAGTATGAAGGTACCTTCCACATGGAACACTGAAGAATGTGGGGGTAAAGGGGAAATTTGATAGGCAGTAAAACCACATGCTAATTTACACAAATTTAAACATATGCAAACATTAAAGAAGGTTGAGATTAGTAGATATGTTATCTATCCTAATTGCATCAAAATTAGATGTGCTGTTAAAACTATTACTTGACTTCATGTAAAAAATCATTTGAAAAAGCCACAAAAATAATTTTTGGAACTTCAACCTTAGGTGCCCCAGATCATTTTCTCAGGAAAATGTGGCTGTTGGAAACGTTGGACAGATTTTTTTTTTTTTTTAATCAAAGTGTTATAACTGGTCTCCTACTTGCCTAGAGTAACATTTTCTATAGAAGCACTATTAGAGAAGAATGTCACATGCTACGGATTAAACAAAGAAGCCAGCTAATCACAACATATGAAAGCAAATGTAGAGTATTCTGAGGGGTACAAATATGTTGGAACCTATCACAAAACATTGCTTAACAATCCTCTGAAAAAAAGCCCTTTTGCAAAGAGAACATATTATGACTAACCTCACAGAGGGTTCTCAGTTTCAAATGGGGTACATTTTATACATATTGATGATGGAAACAAAAGACAATATGGAAACATCCTTCTAATTCTAAGCATCCTTTTTTGGGGTGGGGATCAGGGGGATCAGTCAGTGATTCCAAATGTATTTTACATTTAATCTGTGGGAGATGAAAAGCAATGCCGCTAATTCTAACACTTAAACTGCTACTCAACCATCCAGCTGTTAAAGGAATTCAAACAAATTGTTAGCTACAAAAGAAAGGTTTCTCCATCTATATCCCACTCTGAGGTCAACACGCACCCTTGTAATGTCAGAAGCAGACATGGCTGCCAAGTTCAAGTTGCCATGACTCTGAACATAGTATAACATTCCGCTCCAAGCCAGAGCCCGTAACTCCAGCGGCTGTTCTGATGAGGGCCCTTCTTGGTACCACTCTGGCTCACACCCACTGGCTACAGTGATACAGCAGGTGAAGGACTTAAGTGTCACTAACTTGGTTTCCAGTTGCTTCCAGGAAAAAAAAAAAATCCATGGCATATACGATTCTTGCATCTGACACCTGGCAAATTACCCCTGTGTTCAGAGGCCACAGGGACAGGATCTGACCGTAGCTGTCACGGCCTATTGCGCTGTCTCCCACATTCTGCGGGGCCCCGAGACACAGAACCTGGGGGACATTAGCATTTTAGAGACAAGGTATAAGAAAACACTGTACGTGTACCTGAAAACGTTGCCAAGCGCCTCAGCCCTGACATGCCATTTCTTAGCTCTTCCAGCTTCAGAACGTTCTGTCTTAGTAACTGTCAGTCAGCTCGACATCATACACTGGTTTTATGGTGTTGATACACATCTACCAGAAAGGAGGCCAAAAGGAAGGACTCACCACTATTGCTATCTCCTGCAAACGACCCCCCTGTTTTGCCTCTCAGCATTTTCTCTGTGTGTTGTTCTTGGGCTCTGTGATTTGGCCTGAGCGTCTATGGAGCTGAAGCTCCAAGAATATTCAAATAATAAACAACAGTGCTAGTAACCAACAGGCTCCTCAAAAAAGCAACAGAAGAACAAACTCGGCAGAGCCTCTGTTTTTCTGGCGATCGAAGAGGTCAGAATGCTACTGTCCTTTTTGTATAGTCATCTGCGTCGACCTTTTCCCCGGGTGGGCTCAAATCTTCCCTGTGAAAATCCATCTAGACACTTTCGGTCACACACTTTTTGGTCGTGTCTTCCAAATGACACACTTTGGGAGGTAAGCACAAGTCATGGTAACTGGCCACATCCTTTATCTGGGGAGTCCTAAGAATTAGCAGGACTTTATCTTTATGGTGAAATGGCCTTTAGAAGTGGGTATTACCGAGTTCAGAACGCGAGCATCATTACTGAGAAAAAGCACTTTCCTTTTCAACAGAGAAACCAACAGCCATGCTCTACAAGGCTTGAAGAGAAAAAAAAAAAAAAAAAAAAGTGGAGCTACCGCAAAACAAACAAATATTCAGCTCAGTTTCAGGAAGTTTCCAGAGGATCAAACAAGCCTCTCTCTATTGAAGTTGTTGGGGGAACATTTATGCTTACTTCAGCCTTAGTTCCTATTTATGCTGCTGGCTTTTATACATCCACCTCAGGAGGGCATTCCAACTTCAGGTTACTCACAAAGTATCTTCAGAAAAGGAAGCCTAGAAATCCCACCCCCAGCGTGGGGGAGGGGAAGCACTCAAATTTGAATTTGCTTCCAAACCACCAACTCTGTCCTCCAGGCTAGGATATCTCAAAAACGGGAGAGAGGAATTCCGCAGAGAGAGGGTGAGAAAGATTTCTCATGGTGTGAACATGCCTGTGAGGAGAATGCCTTTTCTTGTGGGTGAAACCAGGAGACAGGGTCTATTTGTGGAGCCCTTGTGAAGGTTTCCACGCAAAAGGAGCCCGGCTGTTTTCTGCTGGTCCCTGGGGAGGAGGCTTTGGTACACAGTCTCAAGCAAGCCGTTTTCCAGAATAAAGGAGGCACCACGCCAACCCTTTGCAAACAATATTATTGTTTTATAAACCTATTTCTTTTCAGTTCATAGCGTCATTTGCTCACAACAATGTTTTGGTTGGTGTTTTTATCCCCATTTGATGGATTGGAAAATTGAGGCTCAGAAATGAAGTCCCAAGGGATATAAGAAATACAGTACATAGAATAGCAGAGATTTCAAACCTAGGTCTTTGAGCCTCTGATGCCAGAGTTCTTTTCAACACACCATGTCGGCTCCTAACCTCATCCTTCCTAATAACCCATATTATTGGTGTGAAGAAGAGAGAAATTTTTGGATGTGAATACTAAAGAATTTTGATCAGGGAGTGCGCATGCGGTAGAGGGAAATGTCATCACTTTGGTTGTTGTTACTATGTCCCCACCTTTCACGAGCATATACAGTGGTTTCCTCTTAAAATCTGCATGTTGGAACTTGCTGGTAAATTTAAATCACATCCTGCCTATGGCACACGCTCACATCAGAGAAGCCAAAGACAAGGAAGCTGCTGGCTCGAGGAGTGTCGAGGCTGAAAGATGCACACACCTGAACACAGAAATACCACACGACGCCTGCACCCAGACGGAGTCTCAGGAAGGTCACCCCCACTTCGTATGTGCATCCCCCGCCTCGCCCGCCTTCCCCCATAACATCGATACCCTCCGGGTTCCGCTCCAGGAGGCTCCTGGGAGCAGCAGCTCTCTGTATACTCCTCCCTCTCTGATCTTTTTTAAAGTTGGTACAACATGTCCATAAAGTCGGACTATCCCTTCCAGAGTTTGGAACAGCCATTTTAGTCACCTAAATCTGAGAGAGATAAATTTACAATCCACTTTCGGTTTATGTGGGGAACCGTAAATATCAGGCTTGAGCCCTGAGGGCTAGAATTTCATGGGCCATTAAGCATGTCACCAGGTGGAAAGCTGTGACTAGCGGGATGTCAGTTATACTCAGATAACCGCAGTGGGCCTGGCTTGGGAAAGTGTAACCCCGATCAGAGAGGGGTGTCTTTCCGCCCGCCTCCATCTCTCTGACGTTTCCCTCCCTCCTCTGCCCTCAGTTCTTGTTAGGTCTTTACACTTGTCCCTAGCGGTAGAAAGCAGGCTGCCTTTCTCTCGTCTAGATGGAGGGACGAGGTGACATTTAGGAAGAACAGGAGATACGCAGGGAGGCAGACCTGGATTTAAATCCCTGTTCTGCCATTCATACCTATGAAATGATGCACAAGTTACTTCACCCACGGGAACTCCAGTTTTTCCAATCAGACTATTATGAAAGATAGTTAATAGCGTAAGAAAGGTATCAGTAGGGCCAAGAGGCAGAGAGTATAGGGAGATAGATTTCCTGCTTAGTAGACAGAAGAACTTTCTAAAAATCAGTTTGGCTCAGAAGTAGAATGGGCTGCATTGAAAAGAAATGAAGAAGCTATACCTTTGTTTTGGTTTTGTGCCTAAGCTGGACCTGGGTGGAGGGTCCTGGTGGGAGTTTAGCCTGGATCCTTTGAATTTCCCTGCTAATATTGAAATTCGATGATCCTATGACTTACAACTGTGTCCTTCCAGAAAAGCCAAGATAAATCCTCTCAAAATGCCCAACAGAGAATAAAAGTAAAGTGACATTACTTTTTCTCAAATTAATTTTCCTTCTAGAAAACCAATCCCTCCCATATTTTTTCCCCTCCATTCAATTAGTCGGTAGAGAATCCCATTTCCACCGAGTGCACAGAACACATTTAACTGTTGTAAAACACTTAACATTTAACACAAACCACATGGCCCTAAGTTTTCATTACTTCCCACTACACAAATAGTTCCATTTTTAGAAAAATCAAAATTCTCTCTGCTGCCTCTTGCTCTCCTTCTCTCCATTGTTTCTGTTTGACCAGCTCGGCAGTACTCTCCCACCCTGCCCTCTTGCTGTCTGAGCCCGTGGCACCTGCCAATAAAAGTGATAACAGACTTTAATGTTCACGCAGGTTTCCAACAACAGAGTTCACTTCATAATCACCAGAGTTCAGCTGGTAAGCCTGATCTGAGTGACATTGGATTTTTTACCTGAGATGTTACACTGTGGGCTTTCATTTCTACAGGTTATGAACCACTTTGAAAGTGAATTTTTTAGCTTGCTAGGGGCAATGACCTATGAGCCTGCAGACAAATCCCAACTGATTGGGCAAAGCCCAAACCCTTGTTAGAGTGCTTGAGTTTGCTTGGAAAATTGGCTGCCACGTATGAGTCATAGACACAGGGTCGACCTCTGGGAGACTGTGTATGTGTGTGTGTGTGTGTGTGTGTGTGTGTCTGAACATGCCTGGGCCATGAAGGAAATCATAAGTGTACCTTGCAAATGGTAACTTCTATTTGGCCAAAGTGAACATCAAGGGCAGCCTTACATGGGGGTAGGGCTGCAGAAGATGAAGACCATCATGCATGCGGCATGACAGGAGTGCCAAGGCCAGGACTGTCATCCTCACCCTGCTTCCAAATGACTGTCATTGCTGACGGCTCATCGATCAGCCAGATTCTGGGAAAGCCTGGGCTTGTACCCACAGATCTTATTTATTCAACTGCGTACTACTGTATCCCCATTTTACAGGTGAATCTCAGGAAGTTTACACAGCCTGCTCACAGCCACATGACTCCCATGTGGTGGTAGAGGTGAAATGTGATCCCCAAGGTAATGCCTTTGCGGCCTCTGGACTTTTCGTTACACTGTATTCTTTTGGTGGCTGTTGGTGGCTTCTGGTCCAGAATCTGACTCTATCTGTCTAGCAGGCCATGTTTTAGCCACCTGGCCTCATTTTTTTTGGTCTCTGATATTATATTTCTTGCTTTGTAGCCAGATCCTCCCCCTCCAGGTTGGTTCCCTTTTTTGCCTAATGTTAAAATTTATGTTTCAGATACCCTAGGGCATTATTTTTCATGCTCAAATTTTCAAAACTACAAAGAACTTGAGGGACAATTAAAGTCTCGATGAGAGCATGAATTCTACCAGGAGAACCCTGACCTTTTGTAGCCAGCACTTAATGATGAAGAAGTGGCGTCTCTTCTTCTCCCATGGAAGCTGCTTCTTTGGATCGTTGGGATTCGGAATGCCTATCATTTTAATCAAAGTAGCTACTGAAGAAAGACTTGTTGACTAAAGTTTCTCACAGGCTAAGGAGAGAGGAGTCTTACTTCTTCCCTTTGCAAGTAAAGATTCCAATCATTTCCTGCTGAGATTTGGATAATGCAACAGTTTAGATTTATGTGTTGGATGGTACAGTTAATGTTCTGTTTTGAAGGTAGCATTTTATAAGAGGAAGATTTATTTTTAACCTTGACACACTTTGAATGTAACAGACATATTTTCTCCATATTTATTTCCACTGAAACTTTACGGCTAGAATAAAGCATCAAAAACAAACAAGCAGGCAAGCAAGCAAGCAAACAAAAAACCCACCCCAGTTTTTCCTTGCCCAGGTGACTAGAACCCTATGCTCTCTGAGGTGTCAAAGGCTGTGTGCTTTGTTGCAGTGGGCTGAAAAATGGCCCCTCCTCCCCCTAAAATGGCCACCTCCTAATCCTTGGAAATTGTCATCATGTTATTTTAGATGCAGAAGGGACTCTGCTGCTGTGATTAAGTTAAGGACCTTGAGATGGGGAGATTATTTCGGATTATCCTGGTGGGTCCAATGTAATCACAAGGGTCCTTATAAGAGGGAAGCAGAAGGGTCAGAGACACACAGAAGCGGAGGGACAGAGAGAGGCTGGAAGATGCTACACTGCAGGCTTCAGAGAAGGACAGAGGCACCATGAGGAAAGAAATACAGGTGGATCTGAAGCTGGGAAAGTCAGGAAGCCCTACATAGAGTCTCTCAAGGAACTAGCCCTGCCAACACCCTGATTCTAGGTCAATCAAACCACTTTTGGACTTTTGACCTCCAGAACATTAAGAGAATAAATTTGTATTGTTATAAGCCTCATGCTTGTGATAATGTATTATGGAGGCATTAGGAAACTAATGAACTTGCTTCCTATTTATCCCATCTCTCATGACCAGCATGGTGCTTGGCATATAATACGGACTCATAAACTGATATTTACTGAATGGATTGAAAATGTGAAGAAAGGAAATCATGAAAATTATAATGTACCCAATTCATGGTAACATTTGTGGGTTTAAAAAACTCCTGATTTCTGAGGACGAGAAAAACTTTTTTTTTTTTTTTTTTTTTTTAAAGGCTCAGCTCGGGGTACGATTGCCTGGTTATCCACGACCTGGCCCCAGAATTTAGGCAGCTTTGTATTAGCTTTTCAGGGCTAGCAAGCTCTTTCCTGGGAGCAGGTGGAAGAGACCAGAGAGCATGATAAAAAGCATTTAGAGGCCAATTCCTTTACAAATATCTATTTAGTGCTTCCAGGGACTCAAAGAACCGGGGAGGCAGGGAGGAAGAAGAGGCAGCATCCATATTGTACAATACTCGCAAATACCAGCATGTTGAAAAAAATGTCTGGTATATAGTAGGCACTCAACAAGTAGTGGTAGGATGAATGACATTCAGAGCCAGTGTAGAAATGTGACCAGCCCCCTCATCGCCTCCCAAAGCCTTCTACAGTAGAAGTTAGTCTCCCACCACCTCTGCTTTCTTTGCCTCCCTGGATGTTAATTTCAATCAGATTTCACCCATTTAAATGAAACAAGAGCAAAGGAGAAAACCCTCCAACCTCAGCCACAGATGTATATGATACACATATTTTGGCCACAGAGACTGCAGACCACAGCAATATACCTCACCTTTCCTGGGACTCTCTCACTTGTTCGGTTCTTGCAAGTCTTTTAATTTAAATAAAAACAAATTAAGCTATTCTGGCTGATTGAAGAACAGTTTCCCTGAGGAACTTATTAACACTTAATGGTGATATTAGTGATTTAGAGTAACTTCTCATTCAGGATTCTTTTCGATTTATCATAGAGGTAAAATCAATACCTTCTACCAAAGTGGAGAAATTTAGGTAATCCATTTTTGAGATACAGGAACAAAGAAAAATTAATGATAAAGCCTGAAAATAACTCCAGCTCTCCCAATTCAAGATCTAATTGACTCTCTGAATTATAAGTTAGGAAGGCAGAGACCTTGGGGATCATCTCGTCCTGTTTCCTTACTTTGTAGATGAGGGAAAGTGAGGCCCGTTTGGAGTTTGCCAGGTCAGGCTGGCTGACAGACCCCAGACTGAGGTTCTGAGTCCTGGATCCAATGTGCACCCCCATCTTATATGATGGTGTAAGGAGTTTGAGGCACACAAAAATAGACACCGATCTTGCCTTCAAGATGTTTACAGTCTAGGGGAGATAATCCATAAGAAATTATGACACAATGTCAACAGAGATAAGCTCAATGTAAGAGTTATAGATGCAAAAGGAATCTTTAAGTCACTGACCATTGAGATTCTTTTTAAAAATTTTGTATGATATTAATCAAACTTATTACGTAGTGAAATTTTTCCTTTTTTTCCAACATTCCTTGAAGCCAAGTATTTGCACTATAATTTAGTTAAAGGATTCCACAACACACCCTATTTGAGTATCTGATTTGAAAAAAATAAACCACCAAGCCGGACCACACAATGCATGTTGAATGAGATCTTCTGAGCAGGTATCTCACCGTCTGCCCAGGCAAGCCAAACCAAATGAGGCACTGGGTCGAAAAGGAAGGAAGAGTAAAGGATAAATCCATTGACCACCACCCCAGGAGGCCAAGAGACTCTCTCCCCCCCCTTCCATTAGTCGTGACTAGCTCTAAAATAAAAATAACATACTCAAGCTGTGATAGAGGAAAGGTCTTGGTTTGGAACCCAACTACAAAGTATTAGCAAAGGGAGATTATTACCCACTAGAGACTCTTTTTTTGGTATAATTAGAAGACTAGAAAGACCACTGAATAGTGGGATTTGTGAGAAATATGGGTCATGTGTCGGCAGTGCTACTTGCTTGCAAAATTGGCTATGTGGGTTGGCACATAGCACCGTGAATATTAGAAACCACAAATCTCCAGGGTTTCCTGAACAAAATAAAAGGCCTTGTCTCCAGAAGACAGCTTGGAGGTCAGCTCATGTAAGAAGTCTCTGGGTGAGCTCCAAAGCTACCTATGCATTTCCTACTTTTCTTTCTTTTCCTCCTCCTCCCCCACACCCCTATTACCTCCCCATTTTCCCCTTCTTCTCCTCTTATTTTGGACGTGGACATCTCACTGTGTCTAACTGTGGCTTGTGATGCCTCTGACCACCTTCCAGAGAAAACCAGCCCTCTCCAGGTCAATGACCAACGAGGAATCCACGAGCGCTCTGGCCAATGGGACAAAGCATATTTCCATGAACAAAACCAAGGGAAGCGATTCTTTCGCCTCTGGAAAATGAGAGGAGTTAGTTCCTGTTAGATTACACTGCAGTTGAAGGTCCAGAAAAGGAACAGAACTCCCTGTACTGACGACAAAGCCCATTCTTGAGAAGCTAAGCCGGAGTGGGGACCTCTTCAAAACTTCCCCTTGGGAGCCTGAAATGGAAATCAAGTACTGCCCTGTTTTTATCTGGCTAATTGTAAACTCCTGTATAGGATTTTTATCTTGAGTTCTAGGTAAGTTAAGTAAATGTCTTCTAGGAGGTATAATTTGAAAAAAAAAAAAAAAGTGAAAGATGAAATGAGCTTTCAAATCCTGAGGATTAAATATACCTTGGACACAGACAAATAGCCAGGTGCTCACACCATACTTCCATTTACCTCTCCCTGGAATGCTCTCTCAGCGATTCCCTCACCTTCCTTCATGCTCTGAAATACTTCTTGGCTAGATCTTCATCCAACATGATTTTCAGGAGGCCCCTGTCAGGAGGCAGATGTACAATCTCTTTCCTTAGCACTTGTGTGTGAGAGAGAGACTACGCATGCATGTGTGGGGGTAGAGGGGGTGGAGAGAGAATCTTGAGTAGACTCCATGCCCAGTGTGGAGCCCGACATAGGGGTCAATCTCACGGCCCTGAGATCATGACCTGAGCCGAAACCAAGAGTCAGACACTTAACCTACTGAGCCACCCAGGTGCCCCAATATTTTCTTTCTATATCCCTAGTGCCTTCTACCTATTAGGAGTTCAGTAAGTCAGGATGATTCCTGAATGAACACATGAAATCTCTATTTCTTGGGCATCCGACAGATAAGAGAATCCAGAGTTCTGAGTAATGGATAGGAGAAAGAGAGTACCAACCCCTGTGCTTGGTCTCCTCAGAGACCATACCAATGGGACAAAGTTCTTCTGTCTCTATTTATATTTCCCCACCTATTTGTATTATCATACAAATAATTTCAACAATCAGAGGGTTGCTCTTTGTAAAACTCTTGAAAGGACTGGGTAACAATTATTTTATAAATGCTAATCGGATCGTCTACTTTATCCCAACGAGCTATTATGAAGTACAATGCAAAGGAGACAAAATTTAGCAGGGAAGTCTGAGCTTAAAGGATTTGGCCACAAATACAAAACAGAATTCTTTTTTCCATTCGAAGAAAAACGTCCCTATTTCAATTGTGATGTTTGGAATTTCAGCTTCAACTACAAAAGGACTTTGGAAAGGCATTACCGAAGTGGCTGCTGGTCCTCGTGGAATCACTTGGCCAGGTGCATCCTCCTGTCAGCCTAGACCGTCACCTGAATCTACTGACCACCACTGACAGAAAGTCTAGAAAGCTCGAGGAGGAAGAACATGCTGTAAACTTGCTGCAGAGCATTAACAAGAACAGAATTTAAAACCTCCACTTCTGGGACTTATCATACAACTTGGAAATGGCGTTCAATAAAGGAAAAGATAATTTGGGGCCACACTACCGGAATGAACATCTCACATGCAGTCCCTGGTCTGGATTTAGAAAACTGCTTTGATCCCCAGAGGGTGGCTTGTTAATGAGTATTTTAAAGGACAGGACTGAGGTGGTATGACAGAGTTGAAGGGTTCCAGTCTTGCTTCTACTTCTGTAAAAGCCAGTGCAACTGCTTCTGAACAAGACGCGTTCTACCTCCCTGAGAAAACGTCTCCAGATCGCATAGGGGCGGTGCAGACTGCCTGATTCTCTCTCCGATCCACTCTCAAATCTGGGTCTTCATGACCAGAACAATGGAGAAACTTAAAAAAACAAGAGCAGCTAACACACATATCCTTTTCCAACCTGAAGCAAAGGTGAGGGAACTTTATTATAAAAGGTAACTTTTATTAGCATGTATGCTAACAACTAATACATAATTTTTCTAGAGATGCAGGGATTTATGTAGTTTAAGAGAACACTGTCAACTTTCCAAACCTGATATGCTCATTGGTGTCACCTTTTTCTCATCAAATACTAATGACCCAAGGTGGTCAACCTTCCTTTGTAAATCTAATCACCTCAGAAATCACAGACAAGAAGGTGAATTTAAAAAGTTCATCTACTAAAAAAATTTCACATTCACACAAAACTTGAATACAGCTCTATGGACTCGCCCTCTCCCTCCTGGTAAAATAAATGTTTTCCTACTCTTGTTTCACCTATTCCCAGCCCCATCTCAATATATTGTTTTTTTTTTTTTTTTTTAATTTTTTAAATTTTTATTTTTTTGGAGCATTTTAAAGTAAATCTCAGATATGCTGTTGCTTCACCTCTAACTACTTCAGTCTTCATCTCTGATAGAAATCATGTCATTACTACACTTGAAAATATTAAGGAAATATTCTTTAATAGCATCTAAAATACCAGTCCATATCCAAATTCCATCCATCTTCTAAAAAAAAAATCTTTTTTCAATTTTTGGCTTGACTCTGCATCTAAATAAGGGCAGAGGTAAACTGATTTCACTCAAATCAAAATTGTCTTTCAAATGTTTATTTTAGATCCCACCATTACTTAGACACAATATAACTGGAACACAGATAATGTGATGCTGAGCTTCAAAGTTAGCCAGTATTTCGTTATTTGAAGTGTCTGATTCTGTGAATCAGATTCAAATGTAGTTAAAGCCTCAGAACTGGAAACATCAACTAATTCTCATAATTTTCTCAAATGCACGAACGATTTAGGCCACTTTACCTGCCTGCCTTAAGGATGTTCTGTTAAACTTTGTAAGAGTCCCAGGAAGAATACACCTGAGAAAGCCTGGCAGTCCTCATTTTGCCGATACAAAAGCTGAATTTCCTGGACCATAGAGCAGCCCCAAAGCAGATGTGGCATTTTCAGCTGTAGTTTTACCCAAAGTTTAAAAAAAAAAAGGAAAAAAAAAAAAAAGACATCTGAGTGAATATAGAGACAAGGAGGCCTGTTTTGTAAATAGGGCTAAGAGCCCTAAGCTGTCACAGGCTGAGTTTGGGAAGGAGGAAAGCGACCGTTTCTACATTCAGCCTCATGCAGCCTCTGGTAACACACAGGCACTGCTGTGAGTGACTCATAACTAGAAATACTGTTTTATAACACCAATCTGTGTTTTGTAACACACACGGAAACAAACAACAAAAAAAGACCATTTAGAAACCAAAACCAAGCCCTGCATCTGGGCATTGGTATCAAGATCTCAAGATGTCAGACTGCCTATTTAATCCAGATAAAGGAAGGCAAGGCCTTATCCCTTTGTTTGGCAAGAAAGCGGAGGCTTCCTGCCTGCTGCACATGCCCATAGGAGGAGCAACGATGAATTTAATTTTCTTAAAACAGAAGCATTTTCAGACTTGTGTTTTCCTGGACAGCTGCCTGCTGGATGTAATACATAACAAGGGTGTGTAATCGACAGTAATGTGAATCACTCACTGAAATTCTGGCAAAAAAAAAAAAAAAAAAAAAGCAAAGCCACACACACACACACACACACAGCCATATACATATACATGGAGTTATTATTTTTCCCAGGAAAAAATTGAGCACGTTCACACTGTCCATTGAAAATAGCAACTACATTTCAGCTCATTAGCTACCTTTATATTAAAAAAAATCACTGTAATTTACACTAACTATCAGTTTGTCTTATAAAGAAGTGGAGTGGTTACACAACACATGTAATTGGATGGGTTGGGTCAGACATCTGTGAAATGGCAAATTTAGTTGGGTTACTTGGTAGAGCATACGGGGGGTTCCTCTCCCAAGGGTGAGTTACAGGAGATGGTCCTCCCAGTAATTTTGCCACTTGAAAATCTGCTGTCAGGACCCTGTAATTATTATGGTAATACCCAGGCCAGATTGATCAGGCTGCCATGGACATCCACGGGCACCATTAGAATCCCTTTCACAGGGTTCAGACACAGGGATCTCCAGAAGAACGGCTGGGGATGTCCCCAGTTAGGAGCTGCTGGAACCATGGAAGCTTTTAGGCCAGGTAAAGAGTTTCTACAGTCTATTGATTCTCTTTGAGTAAGGGAAAGAATAATCTGAATTAACTTCACTATCAACCTGAAACGGCCCCTCTTTTCCAAGGCAGAGGCACAGAAAATAAACCTAGGAAAGCAAGACAGATTGAATTCCACTTAGATAAATCCTGACTCCAACTGAACTCTACAGGTTCAGATATACATCTGAACCTTCAGGATCTCTGAAACCGGAAAGCCTTGTTCAGATCTGCAAGGTGTCTCGAGCTTCTGATTCTGGAAGGAATAGGGGTATTCTGAACTACGACAATTACATGAAGGAACACTTGGGGCTTTAGAATTTTGGGAGTTGGTGGTGGGAGATGTATTTTGAACAACGGAGGAAAGAGTGGAAACTGTTCTTTCTCTCCTGATATAATACTCTATGAACACAGTTTGGATTGATTTTCTCCTGTTGGGAACTCTCATTCTTAGAAGTCAAATTGAAGTCAAATTTCACTAAATCAGAGTTTAGGTCAAAATTTTGAGGAAGGAATCTAAAATTCATCGTGTACCTTATCACTAAATACTCCTGAGAAGCTTTTTTTGTAAGACAACAGTTGGGGGATGGGATTATTGGCTCATGAAGGTTCTCCTCTTTGACAGCCACCACTAATCTCCAGCTTAATCCTGAGTTCATCTGCAAAGAGTTGCTAACAGACAAAATGAGGGTGGAGCTCCATAAACCACTAGAAAGAGAGACATTATATACACAAAAAGGGCCTGCAAAATATTTCAGAAACTGTATCTCAAATATAAGACAGAAGTGACTGTCAAAATCTGAAAAGTAATGTGTAATATGTATAACTGGTTCTTTGCAGCCATTCTCTTTGTTACTATGTGACTACATTCCACATGAGGTGGAAGAGTTGGAAATGCGTTATTTATGTTTATAATTGAGAAAAATGTGTTAACACTCTGGAATGTCCATGTGTGGAAAAATAAAACATTACATGGAATTGCACAAGCATATGATTTATAATGCACACGTCCAGGACCAGAAATTCTAATGAAGAACCTTACTAAACAGGAAAAAACAAACAAACAAACAAACACCAAAAAAACACATATTTTTTTTCTTTAGCATTTGCTCTTCTGGTATACTATATGCTTGAGGCCAAGCATGTATTTTATTAGTTTACATCCTAGCTAAGCAATAAAATGTGTGTCATTTTAAATACAGCAAACATGTTTTTCACCAAAGTTAAATTTAATGTCTATTTTGGCCCCCCTAAAGTGATACTGTGGGGCACCACCCAGATTCCTCCCTCCTTCCAGAATCGAGGGCCTTATTCTCCTTGGGGCCTGGAGTGTTGACTGCAAATGTTTCACACCAGAGACTTGCCTTCAGCTAAGCGGAGCTTGCCTTCGCCAATGTTACGCCCCTCCCTGTGGCCAGCTGGCATTCTGGGGCTAGTTGGTGCAGAGTAGAATATCCAATCCCCTTGACTCAATTTAGGACATATCTCAAGCATTATCCCCGTTTCTCCTCTCCCTGCAGCATCTGCTGAACTCGGGCTGCAAGTGCATGTCAGGTTAGTTTCTCCTCCCAATCCAGCTTCCTTCACCCCTTCCAGGTGTTGTTCCTAAGAGCACTCCCCAATCAACTTCCTGTAGGCACAGGTCGGAGTCTATTCTCTGGGGAACCCAATCTAAGCTACCCATTTATTTAAAGGTAGGGGTGACAAGTTAGGAATCATGATGAATTTTAGATGAGAATATGGTAGAACTTCACTTTCTTTGGTGTGAGGTAGACCCAGCCTGGCCTTTATGCTGAGAAGGTTGGTTCCAGAAGTTGTCTAAGTTTGGCATGACAAGGTGAGCTCACTTAATGGTGATCCTACAATGTAAGGAACTCTGTGATGAGGTTTTACTACTGTATTAATATAGACGAACCATGGACAGCGTGTAGATCCTTGTGCAGAATGTTAGAAGTTGGCTCTTCTGTGTTTCGGGGGCATTAATTAACTCAACTCAACTCTGGAATTTTTCCTTATAAGTAAAACTCTGGGATGAATGAAGAAGAACTCACTGACCGTTAAAGAGTACCTTGAGCCCTGGGAGAATCTCTGAGAATGGGACCCACATCAGTCATTTTGTTCATTAGAAATTTAACTTAAGTGAAACATACCAGTAGTATCTCAGGTAAAGCAATTTAGGGCAATAAATGCATATTCTTATCAATGATACTGTCCCCCAGTGATTCCCATAATGAAAATGAGAACATTTTCCCATCTCTCAAATCACCCCAATTATAGGCAGGATTAGGTAACTTCCACAAATCAGGCCACGGAAAATTCTTTGATTTCGAGATGGCGGTCAGAACTCTTTTGTGTGAGTATGTGTGGCAGGGGGTGGGACGCGTGTGGGGGTATGGGTCTATGTGTGATGGTGTAGCCGTTTTCCCTTGTCCCACCTGGAAAACCACAGGTTGAGTGCCTTCTAGGACAGTTTCGACTTTGATTGCACTTGGCTGTGCGAAACTGCAGCCCAAGATGAAGACCGCTCCTCTCACTGCGTTATTAAAGACTCCCATCTGAGAAAGGGGAGGGATGAAGGAGGCCACAAGAGATGGTGTTTCCACCAGAAATCAAAGATCTTCCTTCCTCTTGTTCTCCTTTAGCTTGCTGATAAAAGCCTCACGACAGAATGAGTGTGAAGCTGAGAAAGCCAGACTTTACATTTCCTATGAAGAGATGGGCTTTCCATTCGAGGCAAGAAAACATTTACTCTCCTCTTATAATAATTCCAAAGTGCATTTTGACCTTGGAAGGAAAAAAAAATCAGTGTTAAGATAGAATTGGTTAGGTCATTGCCTAAGGAGGCATAAAGGGCCACCAGGAAATAAATTAAAATTAAAATAAAAATAGATTCTTTTATTGGGTCACAGCTCATCCTCTCATTTATAAGCAAGGTTTCCACTCAAGGAATTGATACTGCAGGGGATAATTTGGCTCCTCTTGTTTTGACTCGGGAAAAAGTTACAAACAAAAGAAGGGAGGAAACTGTTCCTAAAGTTTAAAAGGCAGAGGATTCCAAGGAAAGGGAGACAGAAACCATGGTTGTGAGCAGCTACTTCTGAAGTGGGCCAGAGTTTTGAAATCACTGGTCCCTGCTAAGTTAAGGAAACACACTTACATTCCAGACCAGACAAACACAGCAATGTCATGTGCTCTGGCTTTGAACAAATAAATGTCACTTGTTTCCAGAATTTACCTTCAGACTCAGTAAGTAATCTAGGATTATCGAAGCATCTACTTCCCAAATTGTTTAACATATCAGGATCACTTCTCCCTCTACACACCAGACAAATACAGGATATTTTCCTTGACAGGATATACTTCCCATTCGTGGAGAGATTGGCAGATTCTTTTCTCTAGCAGGTTGTTTTCTCCTTTGCCTTTATTTTTTAAAAAATATGTATTTATTTATTTTAGAGAGAGATAAAGAGAGTGTGAGTGTATGGGGGAAGGGGCAAAGGGAGAAGGAGAATCTCAAGCGGACATCTGCTGAGCTCAGAGCCTGAGGTAGGACTGGATCCGAGGACACATGAGATCATGACCTTAGCCCAAATCATGCGTTGGATGCTTAATCGACTGAGACACCCAGATGCCCCCTCCTTTGCCTTTAAGTAGATGACAATGGCAACTGAAAATGTCTCTTTCTTTTTCACTCTGTAAATCTGAGTATGTAGCTTATAACATTTTGTATTGATAATGCAGACAAATGTTGTTTAAGAGGTCAATCAGAAAAATAACACGTTCTTCATTTTAGAACAAAAGTAAGTACTCTTAAGCCTTCTGGATGAGATTTGGTCTTCAGTCTGCAAAGAGAAACTTTAAAGCAACCAGTCCTAAAACTGAGACTCTAGATACATGGGTAAGTTGCCAAATATCAAGGAGCCCTTTGAGTTGTAGTATTGGTTTCCAAAAGAATACAGAACAAATCTCACAAGATAATTTCAAATATTAAATATCTGTTCTTCCTTTTTGCTGTTAACAATGAAAAGATTAATTATTTTTCCCGAGATTCAAATTTGCAAGAAGAACATGAGGTCATCAAATTGTGCATGTACAACACACAACACACACATGCACAGACACTCTTATGTAAAATCTACAGATATTAATTGAACACATAGTAGATACCAATCATTCTGCTAAGCCTAAAGGATTTAAAGATAATTAAAGCATGTCTAGGACAAAGCTACATAAACAACAACTATTCTACAATAGACTTTTTGTACTGTCACCTTAACCATGTACTGTGGAGGGCAGAGAAGCTGCTGTAACAAAGCTTACTTTGCAGTTTAACAAAGGGGGGAGGGTTGGTGGTCGGAGAAGGCTTTGCATGGCAGAGCTATCTGTGTTGGCCTTTGGTGGGACAGTAAGAATTCTACAGGTCCCGAAGCTGGTGAGGGGCATTCCAGGACAAACAAGATACAATAGAAGCAAAGGCAATGAGGTATGCCCATGTACAACCTTGCAGAAACTGGTCACTGAGGATGACAGAAACTACCAGCGTAGAAGTCAAGAAATGAGCAGTAGAAAGATTAAGACCAGATTGCAAAGGCCCTTGAGCACCAGACTAAGAAGTGTAGACTCCTGAGGTACTGCAAAGAAGGTTATTAAGGCGAGGGAATAAGAAGATCCTGCTGGCAGTGGGATTCCAGAGCAGGTCATATAGTCCTTCTGTTTCTTTTCTTTTTATTTGAGAAAGGAAGGAGCAGGAATTGTTGCACATAAAGGGAGTGTTTTCGACTATACCTGGGCCTAGAGAACAGCGTTTAGCCAAGGCATGTTCTTGGCACAACTTAGCACACTATAATTCTTAGCACAGCCAGACCACACTGATCTCCCCACTAAAAGGTTCACAGTGGTCCCCTGTACTATTGGTGTATTGTATTCACACTGCAAAGCAATAGGAGTGACAAGCTGCATCTGGGATACTCTGCTCTGTGGATTTACGGTCTGACAAGATTTAAAGTTAGAAAAATACTTCAAACTGAACCTGTCACTAACAACTTTATGCTGTGGCTCTTTCCTGAGTCACCTGGCCACTGGGACACCAAGCCTGAAGTAGATGCTTCCAATGGTAAGCCCTATTGACATCTGCTTTATCATTCTTTATCAGCACAGAGGCACCTGGGTGGCTCATGATCTGCCTTTGGCTCAGATCATGATCCCGGGGTCCTAGGATGGAGCCCAGCGTCGGTTCCCTGCTCAGAGGGAGTCTGCTTCTCCCTTTCTCCACCCCCTGCTCGTGCTCTCTCTTGCTACTCTCTCTCCAATAAGTAAATAAAATCTTTAAAAATCAATAAGGACACCAGCCTATTGAAGCCTCTTCATGCCCCAAAGGCAAGCTGATGATGTGGACAACAACAACGAAAAAGGGATTTTTCTCTTACTTGCCCACATTTGTTAGAAGTCTGAATCTATACAGCACCTGGATAGAAAGGAATGCAATACTAATTATTTTTTATTGTTTGATTCTTCTTCATGACGGTCCCCCATGGCAGGAAATTGGTTAGTTTGCAGATTGGATAAATCCAGGACCAAAGAGAGAAAATAATTGGAAATCCCTCCTTGGATGGAGTTGGGGACAGAGTTAGCAATGGCATTCCCCAGCCGCCGCTCTCCCAGGGAAGCCCGACAGCCTCGTTCCCACCGCAGACTCAAATGTCCTCCATCCATGCAGATCAATTCGATTCCTGAGCCCAAATGACAAACTTAACTACCAATAATGCCTTGCACCGGGTTTTAAGCGACATAATCAACCGGAGAGGGACTTGTGTCAGTTAGACTTTGTTTCCTTAAAAAAAATCAAGTGTAACAGTGGTAAGAGAAGTTTTTAACAAGGAGGAAAACCCTAGACAGTTGTCTCTAAGATTCTTCACCACAGCTTCAAGGACAACCAGGAAAAGAGCTGCTATTTGAGGCAACTTCATTATAAAATCATTTTTAATAAGCAATCTTAACAAAGAGAGGGAATACTCTTGTGGAGAAACCCTCCAGGGACCCAGAGGCTGCCCAGTTAAGTTATTAGGAAGTTTCACACAAGGGACCAAACAGCTATTTCATTGGCCTCGGGGGACAGAGTTTAGTTTTCACCCGTTCTCCAGAGGCACTGGTGTTATCTTGTCTACTAACAGCAGAGACTGGTAACAATCAATTATCCCCACGCCCCGACTTGGTGAGGGAAAGTGAATTTTCAGTTTTGTCGACACAAAAAGACACCATGTAAGAGAGACAGATAAGTTAGCGCGATAGAGTTCATTATATACCGAAGACTTTCGTGAACGTGCAGCCAATGACAAGACCTCATCTGGATCTTTGCGTTCTTTATGTGAAACGATAGGGACTCATTCTTGGAAAATGAAGAAATACCAACAAAGAGAAAAGAAAGTATGATTATCCCCTGACTGTACCGTCCAGCTATGTGAGGGAAATGATTCTTCGTGCTGATGAACAAAGTCATAGTCAACACAGCTGCCTACCTAAGGGGTGAGCAGGATTTAGAATTCGGGGTTCAAATTTTTACACAGCTACATGCGGCCGAGTTAAAAAGGGTTGGAAAGACATCGGCTCCCGGTGCATTAGAGTAGCTTCCGGCCAATTCGCAGCAGGAATAAAAGAAAGCAAGGAGAACCATTAGCCACGCAATTCAAAGTGCATATGTATTTTTCAAGCTAATTTCTTTCTTCTGATTTCGACGGAACGGCAAGAACTGGTCTTACAATTGGACCTTAAACCTGGGAAGATGGAGAAAAAGTAAAACGCGCTTTCTCTTTAATAATCAGAACAGCCTTCCCTTTTTGGACGAGATCTTTCCTGCCCCATAAGCATTTTTGCTACATAGTTGATCAGAGGAAAGGCCAGAGAAGAACCTCTATCTAAGGATAAGAATTCCGTCTGATTTCGGAAAACGGACTGAAGTACGGAACATCTGCTTTATGTAACACTCACTAAATGACCGTGGCAATAAAAGCATTATTTAAAGGTCAGTGTATTTTTCACACACATTCTGTGGCTCCCCACTGGTTCTGAGATAAAGCCGAAACCTTATCGCTGCTCTTCTTGTCCTTCCTTATCCTTGTTAATACTCTATTCTAGTTAGACAGGTCTACACAGTCATCCCCAAACACCCCTTGATCCACCTGATCACACCTAATCCTTGCTACTCTTCTCAACTGAGCTCAGCTCACCACCAGCATCCCCAACTCATACAGGTAATCCAACTTGTGTCATAACCCTGCATTTTCTTGCAATTCCATCATTAACCAAAGTTTCCTTGAGAGGGTCTGTCCTTAGTCCTCAGATGCAGACTGATCTACTGGAGAGTGAGCGTTAGGAGTTAAGCTTTCTATACCACTCTGTGCCTAATGCAACGCTGGGCACAGAGTAGGGGTTAGAAATACCAAGCGAAGAAGATCTGACTCCCAGCCTCATGGTCCTCCTCCAGGGAGTGGCTATGGTCTGCTTTCCAGCTTTCCTGTCTCAGATCTCCGATTACGGGGACCTGGGTTAGCTACCATACAAACCCCTCCTTCTCTCCTACAAACATAACATTTAAAATGAAAGATTTACGGAGTAAGTCTCTTTCACTGAATCTGCAGCTTAATCCTGCATATTCTAGCATTTCCTGTTCCTCAACTACTTAAGACATTAGGAGCTAAAGTGAATGCCCAGGAGATGAACAAGTAATACAGGGAAAAGGCTATCAGTCTCTCAGAGGAAAAATGTTTACTCAGAGGTGGAGGTGAAGTGAGTGGAGAACATTCCACCGTGGGGAATCCAGGAAAAAGGGTCATCAAATAGCTTGGAAATAAAAACCTCAGGTACCATAACATGCAGATATGGACATCGATTATAATCAAAGGGGATCATGTAACTACAAATATACCAACTTCCTGGCAGCATAGCTGACAGAGTTACTATTAAACAATTTGTGTAATTTATAAAGAAAGTTAATGCAGAACAGTAAGTTTCTTCATGTTTCAAACACATTAGCATCTCTGTTTTTCCTACGTTTTTATGCCTTTGGACAACAGATCCCAATAAAGAGAGAAGCAGATATAACTGTAAATCTAAGGTTAAGTTCAGGTATGCATAAGCATACTCAAAACCTAGATGTTTAATTCTCTTATGTATGTGTTTGGTATGTATTTCAATTCCCTAGGCATTCTTTTTACTTTCATGGTTTTGTTTGTTTTTGGTTAGGGTTCAGAGAAAAACCACAGTATCCTGAATCATACCACCCCTTAGTGGCAATGAAAGTTACACACGAATACCAAGACGGTCTGACCAAAGAACAATGCACAAATTTATTACAAATGTTATCAAGGTCCATTAAAGACTTCGTGGCAGTGAAAAACAGATTCATGCTCTAAGAAATACACATCACTACTAGTGTGGGGGACAGAACTATCTGGAAGCAAAAGGAACCATTTGAACTATTTTATTACGGAATCGGTTGAGTTGTATGAACAATATCAAGTGGATGCCAGTTCTTTGATAAGTGAGGTTAGATTCTTAAAAAGAGAAGTAAAGATCATTTTGAAGTAAAAAGACAGCATGGTTTTATGCAGACCACTTAGTTTAAATGAAATTTTTTCATATAGAAGGAATAACATCCCCCTTTTTTATAATCGGTTGTTCACCAAGCTTAGAAGCCTTTACAGGTAACATAGTGCTAGGTTTCAAGAACCCGAATCAGTTGTAGGAATGACAATTACACTGGACTTTCTTCCTACAGTTTAGAGTGGAAGGACCACTCTGAGGACTGACATTTGTTACTGTAGCAGCATCGAGACTCTGTGGAGTGGCTTTCAATCCTGGCTCCATCCCGTCCTAGGTAGCTGTAGACTCCTGTGCCTCAGTTTTCACCTGCAGAGTGGGGAGAGCAGCGAGACCTACCTGACAAGATTGCAGTAAAGATGAAATAAATAAATATTTACGAAGTGCTTAGAAAAGCACCTAGCGCTTTGTAAGTGCACCACAGACCCTGCCTCACTTTGAGGTCAGAGATAATGGCGTGGTGCTTCTGTGCGTGGAAGGCGTCAGTCTACTCTGAGTCCTGGCTCTGCCCATCACCAGCTGGATGAGTTTGCCAGCGTTTTCACTTCTTGAAGTTGCTGATCTCTCGGATAAATTTGCTCATCCAAAATGGGGACACAGGTAGAGCAAGGCTCACGAGCTGATGAGGAGATTGCATGAGATCATGCATGTAAAGCATGAAACAGAGCACCTGAACTATTAGAATTAACCACTCAGGGTTGGCAGTTCCTATCTCCTAGTACTTCTCCTCCTACCCCAGATTCCTGCTGTCGCCGAACCAATAGTAATGTGAAACTCGGCAACAGACACCCAGCCTTCTTTTTCTTTTTTTTTTTTTAAGATTTTATTTATTTATTTGACAGAGACAGAGATCAGAAGTAGGCAGAGAGGCAGGCAGAGAGAGAGGGGGAAGCAGGCTCCCCGCTGAGCAGAGAGCCTGATGTGGGGCTCAATCCCAGGACCCTGAGATCATGACCTGAGCTGAAGGCAGAGGCTTTAACCCACTGAGCCACCCAGGTGGCACTGACACACAGCCTTCTTTAAAGAATGAGACAACCACATGTAAGAGTTTTACTAAATAGATAATCTCTAGTACATGCCAGTGCCCGATAGGCCAGGCACTTGTGTTTTCTCCCCACTAGGGATCATGGACTTTTTAAGGAGCTCCTTGCCATCTCAATCTACCCTTTTGAACCTGTGTTACGAAATGGGAACGCAAATACTTCTCCAAATTCAGTTCATGGATCTGATGTCCTACTAACAGAACAAACTTGAATCAACTAGAGGTTCTGATGGAAACACCTAAGTACATATTCTGGGCCTTTTTTTTTTTTTTTTTTTAATGGAATGAACTGTGGGTTTTCAGGTTATGCAAATCTTCTACCTTGGAAGAACTGAGTGGCAGGGCCAAGTGCAGTCCATTTATATCTCAATATGATGAGCCAGAAATCCTGTTAAGCTCAGGCAGAGTTGGCTGTAGTCACACAGGCTGAGTCTAAACAAGGCAAACATTTTTGGGCAGTATGAGGGATTTTTTACTTCCCTGGGCTGGCTGATCTTGAAGGGACTAAATAGGTGTGACTCTGGGTAAGAATGGGAGATGTTCAGCAGGGAGAGCTTTTAGCACCCAGGGTTAAATCGTTCCCTTTCCTTTCACCCTGCTGTATGCCCTGGATCATGGTACCAAAATCCTGGATTGTCTAATTTTCTTCCTCCTCTCCCGCACTTGCAGCTAAGTATGCTTTCCAATTGTGAGCCAAATCTTCTGGAAGTGGTACATGAGGCATTGGTGTTTTCAGTGACTGAATTACCCCGCTTACCCCATCCCCACCCCAGGCCCCACCTTCAACCTATCTGTAAGGTCCTCGAGAGCAAAGAACCTGCCGGCACATAGTAGGCCCTCAGTAAATGGTTGTCCATTGGTTAGCTCCCTAAGACAGCAGCATCGCATCTATTTTTGGTCACATGCCATTAGCAGCAAGCTTTATGTCTGGAATGGCCGGTAGCCTCAGGAAGCCTGGAGAAGAAATGAATCCTTTGGCTACTTTGTGAGCACTGGGTTATCCCCTTTTCTGTTTCTCAATGGGTAGATGGAATCTGGATGAAAGCCTACTAAGAGAAGTTCAGTGTGGCTTCTTCTCAGGCCTGTCCTAATGATACACCCTGCCAGCAGCAATTGAAATTACACTTGCTGTGAGTCACGCCGTGAGTCACATGGGTTGTCACGGCAACCTATTAACTATATAACCAAAGCACCTTCCATTAGCTTTGCCAAGAATGGTTCCTGAGTTTTCCTGGACTGTGAAAATAGTGTGGGTGAGCCCTAAGTTAGGTGCTGTGTTAAGAGTCTACAATCAAAAGGAATGGCCTCGAGGACAAGAAAAGAAAACGAGAAAATAAGGTTATTTTAGTTCTTGGACCTCCTGAGTAAATGGCAACAATCGTGACAAATTGTTGGGTTGGTTTTGTGATATCAACAAATGCCTAAGGAGAGGAGGTTGAGGCCTCAAAACTAATTTTCTCTAAGTCAAATTCAAAACCAAGTCTCTAGGGGTGAAAAGTGAATACATTAACCTATTCCACTTTAAATGACTGCAATAAACACTTTTTCTTTTTACAGATACAAAGGATTATTTCTCAAGGAAATATTCTGATTTGTACTAAAATATTTTGAATATTGAGTACTAAACTCTTTTTATAAATAATATAGTGCTTTAATTTTATATGTTTGATTTTAGCCTACTGCAAACAAACATTTGAAAATGCACTAAATTGACGTTAGTGGCTATTCATGTTAAAATTAAAATATTTCAGAAGACTCCAAAGCACATTTTACTTTGTTATTTACTGGGGAAAACTGACATTAAATCGTATTAAACTGATACATTTTTCTGGCTGCTTTACTGAGTGGCCTGCAATTTTCATACGTGTGTAAAGTAAGTGCCTGTTCCTGAGTGTAGAAGAAAGCAAGCAGACCAGACTTACACAGGAAGAATAAAGAATAGAAACATGGATGAGAACAGGAGGAAGTGACAATGATCTGTTGCTTCTGGAAACTATCTAGCAGTCTACCTGGTACCCTTCAGGTCTACACTGTGGCCCTTGGCTGATATATACGTTAAGGTTATGACTTCATGATGCTAAACTTCCTACTAGCTGGAAAGGTCTAAGAGGATCTGTTGCATTTGTTACTTTTTCACCTCCTAATCCATCATATTTTAACATTTTAGTGTATGCAGAACAATCCAAGTAGAATGAGATTAAAAAGTCAGGGGCAAATGACAAGTTGTCCTTGGCAAATAATAAAAACCAAAATAGCTGTTGATGCCATGAAAAAGATACTTATCCGACATGGTACCATTTCAGCAGGAAAGACAACAGAACAAACTTGTGAAACACCAAAGTCAAAGCAATCTTTAAAGTGTCCAACCAAATACAGGTGCTATATAATCACCACAAAGATTAAATTGAAATTCTACACCACAGTGTAAAATTTATCTCGTAGGTCCCTGTCCCACAAGTAAAAACTTCCTTTTCTGCTCACATACCAAAACCAACAGCAACAATTTCTATCACCAATTGAAGAATATCACAAATGAAAGCATTCTCTGACTAGGTTGGTCACGACGACTTTGTACTAGAAGCCTCAAAGCTTTGCCTTCCCCCACCGGCCAAGTAAAGTTAATGACAAATACCACCAGTGCCCTTCTCAGGAACTCTGGAGAATCTGAGTTCTCCAAAGACCACGCTTGTGAATTCCTCTGAAGATACTAATCAGATTTCCTTTCCTGGGAATTTCTGGCTCAGCTCACCCAAAGCATTTTTTATTTGTTTATTTATTTATTTATTTTTAAAGAAGCATATAATACCTATGCTTTCCAGATAACGAGGTGGCCTAAAATACTATCAGGTGTCACATCTCTTCAGGTTCATTTTGTGGTTCTTACACCTCTGACTGGTGTACCTGTGAGCTGACACTCTGGTCTGATAATATATTCTACAACTGTACATGTTAATTTGTAAGTTGAACCATCTCTCTGTGAGGGCAGTTAGGAAACCTGGATTGAAATTGCTAATGTGGGGTGACTTTGGCTGTTGATGATTATGTAGTCAAGCCTTGACCAAGGTTTCCAGAACTCTGGCTAAAAATGGAAGTCTTGTGACAGTACAAAAATGAATTCACACACTTCACTGATAGTGAAACTTTTTGAAGAACAGATGTCAAGATGCTTTAAGAGGAGCTGGAATTTAACCTCTTAAGAAAACTTATGGGCAAGGTAGGACAGTTTGGTTTTCAAGAAAAATCCGACAGATGCTAAAGAAGAAGTAATTTGGGTGATTGTTATGGGAGAAAGAACTGACTGATTTTCTTTCTCCTCACAAGCGGTAGGCCCTGTAGAGATGCTAAGATCAGAAATATGAGGGGCTGTCTGCTGAGTTGGGTGACAAAAACAATCTCCACATTTAAGTGGCATTGAAGACTTGCACTAACACGCAACTTGGACAATTCAATTTCTTCTTGGCATGTGCAAAGTTTTGTGTCAAATCGCTGTTCTTCCCAACTTGTCATTGGTCTGCTTTATCATGGGCCCTCTCCCCTAAATCATGAAAGTAAACATCAACCAAAAAAACCTAGATGATTTCTGATCTCTTTTTGTCAATTTAATATTTGAATTACATAAAATGAGCTTTCTTTTAAGTCTGTCGACACTTATTTGATGCTTGATGTCTAAGAATTTTCCTGCTGATTTCCAGAGTTAGAAAGGCAATCAAAGTCCACCCACTCTGGCTCTACTTTTCAAGCAGGTATATCTGGTGGGGTTAGTTAAGCCTTGGCTGCAAGGTCAACCTGGCTATATTGCCTCTTCCTGGAACACCAGCTTTTACTTCACTAGCTACCACTCCCGTGCTGCCATCCAAATCCTTCCATGAATTTAAATCTGACCACGAGTTATTGTTTCTGTAATAGGCCAATGAAATTATTCTCAGGGATGATAATTCCTTGAATGTCCTCATGCATGGATGGTCTATATATTTACTAACGTCTCTGGTCTCTGTCTTATTGGGTGAGGGGCACTCTTTGTATCCAGTGGAGTTGAACTAGTGGTTTATCCACTTATCCAAGAGCCAAGTCATAATGCAAATAGTCAGTGGCTTTCTCTGTGTTGCCAGGTGGCCAGGAGTCCATACCCCAAACCACCATAAACAGTAGGCACAATCATCCGCTCCTGTTCGGGAGAGGCCCAGGACTGAGCTAGCAGAAAGACTGAATTACTTACCACCTCTAGAGTGGGTCCCTCCAGGCCAGGGACGAGCTCATGGGCAAGGCTGTGCAAGGAAGCGCTCTGTACCATGCCTGCCCTGCGGATATACAGAGGACTTCAGTCTCCTGCACTGTCAATCTCTCAGTCATCATGAGCTCAATTATGCACCGACAACAGCAAGAACAACAACAACAACGACGACAAAACAACCCCCAAAAAGCTAAGGGCCACAGACTACCGTGATGGAGGGACAGCCAACGGGAACTGTGCATTCCGAGATGGAGGAGCTGTCCTGATCATGTGTCCGTTACGGGCCTGACCTTTACTTCTTTCCTCAAACAAACATTCTATTGAAGCCCATGGGAGAGCTAGGTGGAGAGACTGCAGGACTGGGCCCTAAAAGGCCACCATCAAATTTGGTGGGGTGTTTTTTTTTTTTAGTGTTTTTGTTTTGTTTTGTTTTGTTTTGTTTTTTTTGCTTTTTTGTTTGCTACAAATACAGATAGACAGACAGACAAGCCCAAGAGCAGATTTCAAGAATCAACTGAGGCACAAGATAAACTACTTTGATGTTACACAGATTTTTTTTTCCCCAAATGTTTCACATGAAACCAAAAATTTTAAAAGCGTAATTAGGAAAAATTTGGGGACACATCTTTGTCGGCCCTAAATTGTGCCATAAATATCTCCACTGCTTGCCTTAGAAGGATGCCCAAACACATCTCATGGGTAGCACATATCTATGGTCTAAAACAGTTATCGATTTCTAATGACACTACTAATTCAAAGTCTAAATATGCTGGTCAAGTACAGTGAAAGTTGACTGCCTGCATCAATTACGGATTAGTCTCATCCTGAGGTTCAAAGCACAGTCAAACATTATTGCTCAGATTGCAAAATCACAACACTTTACATTGACGTGAGTTTGTAAACTTATGGTGTAGTTCGAATGAAGGCAACTGATGAAAGCAGTTGAACCTGAGAAGTGGGAATGAATACAGAGTGTCAATCCAGCGCACATTTCCACATCAAACTTCCGATGCCATTTACCAGGGCCCTCATGGGCCACAGTCATGGTCGAGCAACAGCACCTAGATTCCCAGTCAGTATCTCTGCCCCACAGACACAAGTACAAAACGGCCTAGATCGTGAACTGGTGGTGAGGAAAAGGAGACCAAAGTTTAAAAGAAATCCAGGTGATGTTTCCTAGAAACATACCAGCTCTTCTAAGAAGGATCCAGAATAGGGGTGATCGGTAAGTAATTAATTGATCCTCCTGACTAGATTTGATGATTTTTCTAAAGACTAATGACTTGAATCACTAGAATTCAGCAGACTATGGCTAGACTCTCTTTAACACACACTCAGTACAAACAGGTGGAGATGCACCACTTCCGACCACTACAGGTAGAGAAGTATGACCTCTGTTGACCATGGATCACAGCTGAAACATTAGTTTATACTTGAAGGGTCACAGCAGCCAGACATATGCGAATTCCAACTCTTCAGAAAACTTTGGATTAAAAAAAAAATGCATTACTTACATGTATGTGTCTTCTTCGTTACTGAGATACCTAGAAGAGAAGAAAGAATGACAAAGGTAAGAAAGTGTCCTGTGGGTGCTTTTTTGGAAAGCGTGTCATTCACAGTGTACTCAGGAGAGCATTTGCTTGGACGGCAATGCAGAGGCCAGGTTAGTCTCAGTCGTACCTGGTGGCGTCACCCGACCTGCCCCAGAACAACAGAACCACGAGTGACAGGGATGGCAAACACCGGCTACCGGTTTAGAACATTCTGTGGTAAAAAGCAGCGTGGACAGTGATTAAACAAGGTGAGAGAAGACTCTCCGTTTTCATTTTAAATAGGAAGATGATCATATATAGAGGCAGAGTGGGGAAGATTTAAGATGCAAGAGAGCGATGCCAACCTACTCAGACAAGAGTGAACTGAGCTGTGGCCATTGATTCTGGGTTTACTTTTTAATGAAAATGACTCTGCCTGCTCACAGGAGGCATGATTTTTTTACGGTGAAGGGAAAAACATCCACAAAATGTACCTATCTGTCCGTACTCCTTAAAGTCAGAAGGGGTATGGCTGCTACTTCTCTGTGAACGGTACCAAAACTTAACACAAACGGTATGAAAACACGAGGGATTCATGAGTCAGCAACCTCACTGCGTCCAAGATGATTTATGGAGAGCAGGTGACACATGAATGCCGCTAAGCAAGACTCGGCACATAAGACCACAGAAAGCTAACACGAACGCACGTTCCAGTGCAAACTATGCTATCTCTGTTTCGGAAGGAGCCCATCTTAAACTCTATGCCCTGCCCTTTTTGGGAGATATTCCTGAGACTAAATAGGCTCAAAGTAATACAACTCTTGAAAACATTTAGCCTGTGACTAAGCACTGTGGTTAACCTTGAAATTTTTTTCTTTCAAGTTATTAAGAGAACTATTTAACCCTCCTCTGGAAAGTAAAAGTTGTCGAAAAATTTGGCACCCACATCAGACCCATTACTTAGCTATGGAACAAATCGTACAGGGGAGAAATCTGAAAATCCATGGTAGACATTAAAAAAAAAAAGTTCCAAAGTTGTGTGCCAAGACCAAAATCACACGCTTGCTCCCCCCCACAACTTTCCAAAGGGCTTATTTAGGGAAGCTGAAATTACATAGTCCAACTCATATTCCCCCGCCCCCCTTTTTATTGAGGAAAACTAAACTATTGTTTTTCATCATGTTTGAGTTGGCTTCTCAAAGTGAAGTTAGAACCCTCAGCAAAGAGCCTTGAAGGCTCTCTCACACTGGAACTACAAAAAACTTTCTAGAATTTTTTTTGAAAGAAGCTTTATCATGGGAAGGGAGCTTCCCCCAACAGCAAGTGTGAGTGAAGTTTAAAATCTGAATACAATTTGCAACTCCAGCTCATGACACCAGCACCAATAAATTGATACATTAGTGCTCCTTCAGCATTATGAGGGCTATATGTGTACTTTCCTCAGGAAATAATGCTTTCTGTAAAATCACTTTGAAGAGAAAGTGCTTATGCTGTCACTCCTGATTATTCAGAACCTCCACACAATTGGATTTAACACAGCCCCAAACAGACCTATCTATATTCGCTGAGTGTGGAACTATTTTCTCCTGACATCCAAAGCCCTGACAAAAATACCACTGCTTTGACTTTTCTACTTAAATTTATTATACAGCGTAAGGCAGGGTTCTCATCAAATATTTTCATGATGATTACATTGATAATAGATTCTGAAAATCTTTCCAGGAAAGCCTGATCTTTCCTGATCTCAGAGAGCTAAAACTACTCCTATCTGTGCCCAGGAGCAACCATGAGCTCCACATCAGAGCCAGCTCATTCCCCTAGTTTCGGTTAGCAGCCACTTAGCAATTGATATAAAGAACTGGGGGATATGCCCACCTAAAAGTGGCTAGTTTAGCAGATAAAATGCAGGATGCCAGTTAAATGTGAAGTTCAGATACGACTCTGCTGTGTACCCAAACTTCAAATTTAACCGAGCATCCTGTATTTTATCTGGCAACCCTAATCCATACAAACAAAATGTAAACTATATCTGTTCTATACAGTGAAGAATATAAAACAAATTAATAGCACAGTTTTACGGAGAAAGCCTTAAAAAACACAGCCCTCCCCTGAAAGCAGTATTTTTTATAAAAAGTGCATTGTTTTAACTATGGAGACAGGACTATGCATAATATTTAATTATTGTTTTTACTTCATAGCCATTAGGAAGACAAAATTCTATTACCCTCCAAAAGCAAACAAATGAAAACGATATGAACACACAAAAGACAAATTTAATGGAACGATCGGAAAGTTTATGTGGAATTGCCTTCTTCCTCCTCTCCTAAAAAATAACATTTTTGATCAAACTAAGGTTTGCATTTGTGTCGCTCATTTCTCTATAGAAGCTCTAGTACTTCACAGTAACTGATTCCATAGAAGCGTTAAAAAAAAAAAAAAGGAAAAAAAACCCCCAAAACAAAAAACAAAGCAACAACAAAAAAAGGGGCACCTGGGTGGCTTAGTCAGTTAAGCATCTGACTCGATTCATGATTTTGGCTCAGATCACGATCTCAGGGTGCTGAGATTGAACCTCATGGAGCCTGCTTAAGATTCTCTATCTCCTTCTCCCTCTGTCCCTTACTACCCAGCCCCCTGGTCTGTCTCTCCACCCCCACTCCCGCCCACCCCCCCAGCCCCCGCAGAGAAAAAGAAAGAAAGCAAAAACCATTCTCAGTTCACAGATGGGTCAGTTGAGGCTCAGGAAAGTTTAATTAGCACAATAAAAAGCTTTCTGTGGAAAGTTAATATCCTCTTGGAATCACATCCATGGCTCATGTTTAAAAACCCTGGTATAGACAGTGCCTCTGAAAGGAGTAAATATTCAAAAAAAGATTGATTCCCAGGACCATATCACTCAGCAGTCAGTAAATAATTTAAACCTATGGGACCCTGTCCCCAGTCTCATCCCAACCAGGGAGCCTCACCAGGGCGTGGGGGAATGAGGTCCTCCAAAAGAGAGGCCTGCGGTGCCCTCGTTTGTGACCAACAGCCATTTCTTCACCCTTCATCGGGGTGGGGTGAGTCTCCCCCTTTAGTCTTTCTTCTCCTTCCCTCAGAGGTTGTAAGCGTTCTGTCTTTCCTGCCAGAAAGCACCTCCTTCACGAGACCACAGCAGTCACACACTGCCCATTCTCATCCTTAGCACATCCAAAGCTAATGTTAATAGCAGTAGTAGGAGAAGCAGCTCTGAATAATGAATTGTTGGAAAACTGGTTTTCTAAAGATAAATTATCATGAGTATTTAGCAGGGGCAAATAGCTCTCATTCTACCCAGCAGAAAAGAATATACTTTTTAAAGTTAACTCAAGATCGCTGGGTCTGGGGTCAGGCCTACTTGGGCTTGCATTCGTAGCCCGTACACTTTCCTGCCTCTTGGCTGACAGGCCTTGGGCAACTGACTTAACTTCTCTGGGCCTGGAGTTTGTATTTGTGTCTTGAGTTTATAATTGTGTATCATCACGATAATACTCAAAATTCTGCTATGAAAATTAAAATGAAATTAAAGAGCTTTCCAACCTGGGAAGTGTGATAGAAACGTTAAAAGGGTGGGCAACATGCTCGGTCTTATTTTAGCAAGGCTGAATTAGAATATTCTACTGAAAGTTATGTCATAGCTACTCCTGATGTCCCTGGGTTTCACTCTGACATAGGGCCTAAGGACTCTGGTTTTCAGACCAAGTGCTCTGACTTGAAAATTTCTAGTTGTTGGAGGAGAGCATGAGACAGACAACCAAGTTCCTAAAAGTAAGCGTGTGCTGTTCTAGACCCTGAACTCCATTGGAGTCTTTACTCTCTGAAATCCAGGGAAGACACTTGTTCATTGGCAAGTGTGCTAACTAGACTGCTGTTTAGCACAGGCGAGGGACTTTGATCACCACCACCAAAGGGTGTCAAACTGAGTCCAGCTGTTGTGAAGGTTTTGATTCACTGCCAAGTGACTGGGAAGAACACCAAGATCCTTCCACTGAGATTTGCAAACAGGCCACCGAGCAGAGTAATGCTCTCTGCAGAGCCTGTGACGGCAGGGAGCTGTGGGAGAGCGCTGGGGGTGGGGGTGGGGGTGGGGGGGGGGCGCCGGGGCGCTCAGCAACCTGAGCCAAGAGGGGACTCACTGGTTGGTTTGGGCAAATAACTGAACTTTTCTGGGCCTTAGTTTTCTCATCTGTAGAATGAGATGGCTGAACTGCATGATTTCTTAATTTCCCTTTTAGTTCATTGATCAAGGGCTCCTTGCCCTGCTTTCTAGCTATCAGACCAAACCTCCTCTTTTTAAGCAACAGGCTGCCAGATCTATTTCTCACTGTACAAAATCTAATGTAGCTCACAATCAAAGGTAACCCCCTGAAACTTTTTTCTTTTTGCCTTTAAAAACCAAAGAAGAAAGAAGGCAGTACCCACAAAAGGTTATATAAGTAAAAGCTACACTTCTTTTGGGTGATATTTTAAAATTATCTGGGCTAGAGAAAAATGGTACCTTTTGATAAAGTTGCAAGACTCCTTATATTTCACCCAGATCATATATAGAGAGAGAGAGAAAGAGAGAGAGAGGAGAAAAGAGAAGAGAAACATTTCCAAGTGATACTTTAATTTCTAATTTAATAACAGAACATCAGTTTTAAATTGTCAATTAACACCCTTGAAATTAAGAGGAAAAATCTCCACAAATACTATACTCAAAGTAGGGCTTCTAATACAGCAAGACTGCCTGACTCTATTTAGCCGACCATGCTTCAAAGTAAAGCAAAGGAAATGTCATGAAAATACCACAAATTTATCACTGTCACGGTTATCAGTAGTTTGAGAGTTAGAGCTATCACAGAGCAGAGCACTTTAGGAATGTAATCTGATATTTCCAATCAGTGCCAAATCTGGGACCAATTAACTTCCTTGATGGACTTCTTATTGTCTCTTGGTTTCTAGGCAATTGTCTGGGTACCAAGTTTATTTTAAATTTTTTTTTGGTTGGGGGTAAGAAATGGCATTTTTCCTCTTCCTCAGACATGCCAATTACTAAACTAGCATTTCCAGAGGCCTTGCATTCTCGACAAGACCCTAACTACAGAGATGTCCTTTGCCACTCTGCCATTATCCAGTCTGTGTGCCTTCTCTTATTCTCTTTCCTAATGAGATAACAGTTGTTGAGACCCAGATATTTTCCACATGGGTAAGCTCTGCGTTAGAATAAAAAACAAAAAGAAAAACAAACGCAACAAAGAACACTCAAAATGAGATGCAATGAAGTTTTCTTTTTTCTTCCTTTTGTTTTTAAATATGTCAATGTTTCTTGAGGCACCTGGGTGGTTCAGTCAGTTAAGCACCTGCCTTCGGCTCAGGTCATGATCCTAAGGTCGTGGGATAGAGCCCCACATTGGGCTCCCTCTCAGCGGGAAGTCTGCTTCTCCCTCTCCCCCTCTCCTCCCTGCTCATGCTTTCTCTCTCTCAAATAAATAATTAAATCTTAAAAGAAATAAACATGTCAATGTTTCTCTATTTCAAATGACTCTGTGTGGCAGGGAGGAGGAGATGTGCTAAATGATAATTAACAAAATCTTTAATTGGCCAACTCATGAGTCTATACTAGACCCACACCTTAACGCTGAGTTTGATTTCTAGAAAAGGAGGCTCCTAATAATCTGAAGGCTTTCATAGGATTTATTCTCCCTCTTCACAAGGTTAACGAGTTAAATAAGACACCCATTATTCAAGCTGTGAGGTCTTGGGCCAATGGCCTAACTTCTAAGTCTTCATTTTCCTACCCATGAGTTGGGGGCAAAATTTTCAGTGCTGGGTTTATAATAAGGTTTCAGTAAGAGAATTCACCTGGGACATGTAGCAGAGTGTCTCTTTCCTACTCAAGACATTTCTATGCACAGACACTTAGCACTGGACCAACAGAGAGCTATTCCCCAGGTGGACACAGGCATACCCAACAGGGCAATGGGGTCATTAAGACATAGAATCTGGCAAATGAGTGTTTGAGAGCTCAGGCAGAAATTTCAAAATAAAATCTGGAATGTGTTAACCTCCTTCTTGCCATATTATCAGCGAGCATAGTGCAAAGTGTACAAAGCTGCTGGGTCGGCTTGCTCCCTCCTATACTTCTCTTTGATTTCCTCCTTGTAAGGAGCTTGTAGTTAAAAGAGCAATTTATATGCAATAAATGAACATGAGCTAAGAAACAAGCCCAGAGTTTAGGGTTTTGTTTTTGAATCCGAAGGGCTAAAAACAGTTTCATAAAGACAAAAACTTTCCCGTTGTGCTGGTCCTGTGCCCTCCCTTCCCCAACCCAGAGCTGTCCTATGCACTTGCTCCATTCCATAGGCAGTCAAGGAGAGAATCCGTGCAAAGGCAAGAGCGGGAACGCAGCCCGAGCGTGGCCTCACCAAACAGAGGGATGTTACAAAACAATGTCCTTGTCTAGGACAAAAGAGCTATTAATGATAATCAGTACATATTACTGAAAGTGCTCCAAGTAATCTCTGGACTTTGTTTCAAAAATTCTTAATGGACACTAATGCTTAGAGTTCACTCAAAAGAGAAATAAATTATGTGCCAGGGTTGCAGGGACCAAGGACAACACTCGGAAGGCATCAAAGCATTAGCAATGTTACGACAATCAAACATTTTGTAATTGCATTAAAAAGCCTTTAAAAATCATTTAGAAATACTAATTATGAAGATAAATAATACTTTAATGTGAGCGTTCTTTTGTGTTGATTTGAGCCTAGGTTGAGCTCCTTTGGTAATAATATTTCAGCTCTTTTACCAATCAAGGTGCTTTATGCAACATGAAAAGAATCTCCATTTTAGTGTGAAAAATAGAGTGGGCATTGATAAGAGGATTTTTTCCCCTGTTTTTTGAACTAAAACAATTGTGTATGTGTGATTGCCTTCCATCTCTAGGTCATATTTCCTGACAGTTGTGCCCAGAAATATCTTTTAGTTTTAGGCAGGCAGGCGAGAACTATACCCTCTCTCTAGCTCTCCCTTTATCTCTGACAAAACAGTTCCAAGAACAAAACCTCATTCCCAGTCCTGCAGCAAAAGCACCAGAAAGCCACCATCAGTCTATTCTAGAAAGAAATTTCGAGATGAAACTTATTCGGGAAACATCTATCTTGTCCCTTAGAGATTACTATCTAATGCATTATGAAAAGTCCACACCTAAGGAGGGTAATTTCTCCTCTTATGGCTTGTTGGTGCCAAATGCATGATTAGCCCTAAAGGACAGTAAGAATAATAAGAATCCTGTTCTTTCAAATTGATTTCCTTTTATCGAGTATCTATATTGAAAATGGAGCTATCCATGAAATATTACTCATTGACTTAAATTTGCTCTTGGAGCTCTGAGCAGAGATGTGAACTGACAACCATCAACACTTCCAGCTTAGCCTTCTGGAATTAAGTAGTGTCATAAGTGAATAATTCAATTCAGGTAAAAGTCACCAAGTCTTACCATGCTTTTCCAGGAAACGCTTTACTTTGTGTAGGTCTGAAATCTGTTGAAATTGTTTATCTTTGCCACTAATATGGGCAGGTACTGACTTGAACTCTCTGTAGGTGACTTGCCTGAATGCTGTCAAACACGTGCCTAGAGTTGCAATCCTCAAACTCGAAGCTACCAGAACTGGTTGGATGAGGATGACTGGAAGATTAGAGTTGTGGCCCCAAAGCAAGTCAGGCACTCTAGATACTTTTCACATATTTTGGCCCTGTGTAGTCAACCTAAATCATACCTCATGGGGCATATCAGGTCAAGGCAAGTGATGACTAAAGAAATCTCATCTAGTCGGCAGCCACCCCAAGAGAAAAGTCTTGTCCCAATGGCACAAGCATGGATAGACCAAGGGTATATGAGTTATGGCAAAATAGGAGACAGTTCCATGGGTTCACTCATGTCTCAAATCACCTAGAAAGGAGGGGGAATCTGAAGTGGAAGCAACGGGAATTTGGTTCTAAATTTTGAGGATATGAGCTCAGGGTCCTGGGATTGAACTCTGTGCTTCTCCATCTCCCACTCCCCCTGCTTGCGTTCCCTCTCTCTCTGTCAATATGATCTTTAAAAACAAACAAACAAACAAACAAAAAGTCACAGGATCCAGGTGCTGGTGTGCCTGCATGGCTCAGTTGGTTAAGCATCCGACTCTTGGTTTTGGCTTAGGTCGTGATCTCAGGATCATGACATTGAGCCCCAAAGCCCCATGTCAGGCTCCCAACTCAACAGGAAGTCTGCTTCCCCTCTCCCACTGCCCCTCCCCCAGCACACTCTCACTCTCCAAAATAAATAAATAAATCTTAAAAAAAAAAAGCCACAGGATCCAAAGGGATATCAAATAAATATTGATATTTATTTCTAGTGGAGAGGTGTCTTCAACTATTACTGAACATAAAGGTCTGTAAAGGACTTCTAAAAATGCCAACATTAATCATCTTGAAAGAAAAAAGATGAAAACTCCAATTAAATATGTATTTTGTAGCCTCTTCTCTGATGACAGAATTTTAAGCAGTTTTGTCTGGATTGGCTGCTGCTGGGTGATAATTCAAGAAAAGAAACTAGTCACCAAGGTATTTCCTTTGCATTCACAGAATTTATCAAGTATGATAATTACTGGGTGAGATGAATAAACTATTTTTCCATATGAGATTTAGAGTCTGGAAGCTTCAATTTCAGTCTTAGCTCAGTCACTTGCCAGCTGTGTGAATGTGGCTAAGATACTTAATGTCTCTGAATTTTAGTTTCCTCATCTCTTAAAGAAGGGGGAAAAAAATCTTTTCTTCTTCCACCTGGTAATCTGACCACCAGGAATGTAGGCTTTCAGAAGTAATTATGGATGTACACAGGGTTTTCACGGTAGCATTATTGCCAACAGCAAAAGGTTAGGGAGGAACAACCCAAATGCCAACAGGATGAGAAGATGAGATAAATAAACCATGGTCTATCTATGTAATGAAATACACCGCCATCAGTAACTAATGAAAGGTTAATTGCATAGAAAGACATTCTAGCTGTCTTAAGAGAAACAACAATAAAAAGACTCTCAAACTCCCCAAGTACAGCATGACTCCATTTCTGTGAAAAGAAGAAAAAAGAAGACAAACCATTTAGAAAAAAGACTAAAAAACATGCACCAAATTAATGAGAGTGGAGGAATTATGGATACTTTTTCATTTATTTTCTTTGTCTCTACTTTGAAATTTTCTATAATAAATCTGTGTAAATAACATTTTAAGACTAAGAAAGAAAAGCTAAAATATGCACCTCCCAGGGTTGCTGTGAGGATAAAATGAAATAATGAATGGAAATGTTTATTTCATTTTTTTCTTTATTATCCCAAACATCATCTCTCTGTGACCACTAGGACACCTGGTTTCCTATGGCAACAATTAATTGCATTACACTTTCCAGGGAACTCTATCTGAGTCTGAAGAATAAGCATGATGACATGGCCAGTATCTTTCAGGAAGGCTCCATGGTGGTGGACAGTCTGATGGTACAGTTTGAAGTAGTAATCAAACCACTAATCCACGTGCTGAAAAAGGGTCTGAAAAATAAGCTTTGCTTAGTTCAGTGTGTTTTCCACAATGTTCCAGAATGCAGTGAGAAACCTAGACTCTGATGCTGGGTGACTCTTGACTCCTAGGAAAACAACAATCCTTTAGCTACCAAATAGAAGTTCAGTTTATGCCGATGACTACAGGGTATCTGCACTTGGGTTTGTGGAGAACTCCACAGAGCAGGTACTGCCTCAGAGGCTGATCACTAATCCCTCCAGGCAAGAGTGAGCCCTTTGTCATTGTCCCCTGAGAAGTCTCTGGGACGTACTGCCGTGATATGTGAAGAGCGGGATTTTGGAGACAGGGAGACCCAGGCTGCATGCCTGACCTCATCACCATCACTAAGAGACCATCACTGGAATCATTTTTCTCTAGGCAAGCCACTTCACCTGAGTTGCAGTTTCAATTGCTGTAGGATAGAAGTAAGAATACTGCTGTCTCTATAAGAGAAAGGAGGAGACTGGGATACAGAGACAAAGAAGATACACAGAGGAGGTCATGTCAAGATGGAGGCAGAAATTGGAGTCATGAGGTGATACGCCCAGGAATGCCAAGGATGGCCAGAAACTACTGGAAGCTAGGAGAGAGGCTTCCAGAAATTCTTCTCTAGAGCTGTCAGAGGGAGCATGGCCCTGCTGACACCTTAGTTTTGGACTTGGAGCATCCAGAACTGTGAGAGAATGCATTTCTGTTGTTTTAAGCCACTCATTTGTGGCAATTTGTTACAGCAGCCCTAGGAAATTGATTACAAAAGTCCAGGAAATTTTATGAGTTTATGGTATCTTGACAATACTCTGGGATCTTTCAGAAGTAATGGTATGGCAGTTTTCTTGCTACGCCTCCAAATTCATTCTCCCATTCTTCCACATCAGGTACCTTTTTGGTGGGCACACAATAGCCCAGTTAGAGACTACATTTCCCAGTGTCCCTTGGGGCTGGGTATAGCCATAAGACTAGGTTCTCACTAAGAAACGTGAGCAGAAAGTGTGTGTGGAAGTTCCATGTCACTTAAGAGGAAATTGTTTGCCTGGGATATCCTGTGTCTTTCTTCTCATGGACTGGAATGAGGATGAAGTCATGGCCCAGCTCCAACAGTGAGGACTGCCCCTTTGGAGACAGAACCCTAGAACGCATAAGCCTGCCTGCTTCCCTGGCAGTTTCTATGGGGTCAAACACCACAAGAAAAAGAAGCAAATTTCTACCTCATATGAACCGCTGTGTTCTTGGGTCTCTGTTATTACCCTAACAAATACATAAGGTTAAGAAACAACTCTAGATTATAGCTTAGAATTACCAAATATTAGATGTGGAAGAGACAAGAAATTGTATCACTCCCTGGAAAAGGACAGAAAACTGGTTCTGAGAGGGACTAAGTGACTGGTTCCAAGTCAGCCAGACAATAAGAGGCAGAGACGAGAGCAGCACTCCACTCTGCTCTGTAGCCTGGTATGTTCAAGTATAAGACATCTCAGCAGGATCCAAGAAAGTTTCACCAGCATCATTTACAAGTGTCCTCTGGGCCAGGCAAGTTTTTGAACTGTTAATCAGTTAGTGTCAGTTTCGTGCTCAAGTTCCTTCCATGGCTCATGAGGTCCTCCAGAAGCCTCCTGGTTCTCTACCTCATGTCCTCTTCTTACCTCATCTCTCTTGCTCTTCTACATGGACCTTTTTGAATTTTCTCTAAAGCTCTAAGCTTGCTTGGGCCTGGAGTCCTTTCTGCTTGGAATTCCCTCTACCTGGTTCAATTTTCCTCTACATCTCCCTAGGCCTTCCTCACAGCTACTCAGATCTCGAAGGTGGAATGCTCTCCCCTGGCTTATCTAGACCTGTGTTCCCATCTCATTCCTTACTTTGCTTTACTCTTCATAAAAGTGTTTCTCTCCCTCTGACATTCTATTAAATAGCTGTTGTATGCCTTTGCAACAATGTCAACTCTTAAAGGCAGGGACTTCATGTTCTTGGATTATCACTGTATTTTTGAATGCTGACAGCAGTGCCTGGCACATAGTAGGAACTCAAGAAACTCTGTCAAATGAATGAATAAAGATGGCTCCCCAAAGCCACGTGTCTACTTTACCAATTGTGCCCTCAAAGCCTAGTCCTCTGGAAATGTATGGGCAACACAGGAGAACAGAAATGGTGAGGCAGAGGCTAAATGAGATGGTCTGGGGGCACAGAAGGAAAGGTTTACATGGGTGAAGAGAAACTGGAAAGCTACATACAAAGAGAGAGGCGGAGAGAACACATACCAACCCCAGGGCCCAAAGCTGAGGTCAGGCAATCAATAGGAAAGTTAAAATGGCGCTCTTAAATACTTCTGATAAAATCAATTTGGTCATTACCACAGCTGAACACAGGGCACGAAGGCCTCATCTGTTAGAAAGATCTTTATGATCTTGTTAACGGATCCCCGACACAGAAGCTGTAAAGGTTATAACCCAACTTGTAAAGCTAATCTCATATTGGCTCCGGGATAATAAAGAACCGACAGAAAAATTCCCACTTAACCATATGTTAGAGCAAGAAGAAGAGCTTGCGTGACTTCTCCTATGGCAATTCAGAATAGTTTAACTTTCCCATTTCTGAGACTGAGATAGCAGTCCTGGAAATAACGATTTTGGTATTCAGGTTTTTTAGATATAATAGCTTAGAAGTTAACTTGGGGTTAGCAATCTCCCTCCTAGTCAACGTGACTTAAAAATAAAAGTCAGCACGTTTATTTTTATTTTTTAAAGACATATATAGATATATAGATGTAGATATCTATATATCTATATATGAAATCCCTCGATGATGATGATGATTATTATTATTTAATACGTGAGTTTGGGTCACTCTTCTTGAACAGAGTAATGTTGCATTATTTCTCCATCCTACTCCTCGGGACCACGTGGTCTATGTTAGTGCAGAAAGGAAAAACCAGTTTATGCTGCAAAGCAGGTCCAGAAGATAAAACAAAATAACCATCTCAAAACCTATCTGGGCGGCCTTGAAAAGAACACAGGGTAGAATGTGAGTGTACCAGGCATTTAGCTGCAGACTGAAATCTGAAACATGCAGGGATGAAATGATACAATGTCTACGATCTGCTTTAAAATGCTTCAGCAAAGCAGAAAGGGATAGATGAAACCCAGGGGGACAAAATCTTGCTAAGTGTGCTATCTGGGTGTTTGGCATACAAGAGCTCACTGCACTGTTGCCTCTCTTTGCGTGTATGTTTGAAATTTTCATAACCAAAGGCCCTTATTGGCTGGAAAACTTTAAAATGAGGCCCAGTCTCCCTCACATAAAGCGTGTGAGAGATTCTGCCCGAACTTGTGAATAGGCCGCAGTCACAGCTCCACAAATGCCAAAGGAAGTGTTCCTCCCTGGAGCAGGTTTGAATGCTTTGGAGAGCAGATACCTTCAGAATATGTACTTACTTACTTAGCCATTGATTTTATTTATAAAAAGAAACATTCAATATCTTTTATCCCTCCTCCTTAAATTCTTGTTTTCAGTGGGGTCTTGCTTTTGTCAATGGTGGTTTTGTCAACTATGATACATGTTAGGAACATAACCTCATTGGTTGATGAGAAAATACTGGAATTTGTTATGGCCATGTGAAGGGAACCCACGTAGAAAACCCATAGAAAATAAATCAGAAGACCTGACGTAGAAAATAAATCAGAAGACCTGACTTGGAATTCTACCTTCCCCTCCCCTGGCTCTCTGCCATGTTTTGACGATACTTTGATGAGTCTACCCTCTTGACAATCTTGCGCATGGTTCCCTTTGTTCTCAGCAGCCCATGTTTTGTGGGTCAGATGAAAGTCCCATCAGTGGCGTATAACACCAGCCCTCCTGAGAAGTGCGCCCTTTCGACTACATAGAAACCTAAATAAATCAGAAACTCCTTGGTTAATGATTCCAAACAAGAACCTGAGAAATGCTGGGTACTTTCTTCAGTGGTTACTTGAAGGCGGATGATTGTTTGTAACTTAACAGTTCAGTCCCTTTGCTGGTACTTTGAATTCATCATTCAGACTAACAATCTGATTTTCATTCAAACAAGATGTAGCATTTCCCCATCAGGGTGGTGGTGGTGTTGTTATTGTCATTGTTTTTGAGTCTGACATCTTCAAACTCCCTTGAAGATTATCCAAGGTCAACTTTCAGTTTGCCATTCTAAGAACATATTCAATGTCATACACTTGCAAATTTTCAACCCATCTTTCTGATTTCCTCATCACTCTCTGGGAGGTAAGTAGTGAAGATATTGCTGAGTCACTTCTCAGTGAGAATATGGAGTGTCAGAAGGGTGGAGGGGGCATGCTCAAGGTCAAGAGGCTCTTACATGACAGAACTGGAAGCCAAAGCTCAGTCATAGGGCATTTTCAGTGGTCACTGTATATTTCTTTCTCTGGTCAAATCCTTTAAGTGCTCCTCCTTTGTCTGCACCAAGAGCCAAAGATATCCAGCAAAAAGCATCAGAGACAAGCACTTGTATCCTGGGTCAAAGCATTCCCTGTAGTCTCCCCTCCTTTCCACCAGCAATAACTTTCTTTCCCCCTCCCAACAGGCTCTTCTAGCTTTACATTCTGGTTGTCCTTTCTCATTTTGCACAGTCTGGCTTTGGTAAACCAGCATTTAGATGGTGTACGGCTGTACAAGTGTCCCTCAGGTTTACCTCCTATATTTGTGAACAAGAGACTAGAGGAGCCTTGCCCAAGCCGCGAGGATGCTTCTAGCTGCCACAGCGAGATACTGGCCTCCCTAGGATAGTATATTATCCAAACTCGATCACACACAGCTATGTCTACCACCCTCTGGCTCGCACTCACATAACAGTAAAAACACTGCTTGCAATGCCTTTATGAATTTGGAAATCAACCCATATCCAGTTGAGGTAGCTTTAGTTACTTCTGATTTCAAAGCTGTCACTAATTTAGTCCCAGAGTCAGAGGACAGCTTGAAACTCTTTGAACATCTCACTAACGAACAATGTATGAATAATCTAATTTTTCAGCTCAAAGTGGGATTTGTTCAAGTATGAAAACCCAGACTTGTCATCTATGCTGCCCCTGATTGGCTGTGTGATTGTACTCTCCTTACCTCATGTTGTCAAGCACTGTGTTAGGTGATAGGAGTGGCCAACGAGATAGCATTTGTCCTGGTACTCATAGTGAATATTATCAGCCAAAGCCTCAGCGGGGGACCCAAATTCCATCCGGCCATCCATTTTGCATGAGCCCTATCCTTGTTTCTAGCAGTCATCTCTGCTCCTTCACAAAGCCCAAATACTGTTCATCACATCCATGAGCTTTAAGAGCAAGAAGTGATATGGGAACACTGAAAAAAATGCAGGCTTATGTTCATTCAGCCCAACTCTGAGCACATTCTCTTTCCATCCTTGGTCTCTTGAGGCCCTATTGACTTTTTTCAGGTGCCTATGTCCATGAAGAAATGCATGTGACAGGGACCTTTTCCCCTCTTCCTGCTTATATATTTTCCCCTATAGATGTCTTTTTTTTTTTCTCCTTATGGGTATCTTGAGATATATATATATATATATGTTTGTTTTTCATTTTAAATTATCCTTATAAATGATTTACATATTCCAGATAGTTCCTACAACTACTATATGATGAAGAGAACAGATTCTGTTAGTCTGAAACCTGTGCCTCAGTTTTCAGGTAATAGAACAAATAAAACAAGTTATCCCCCTGATGCCAATATGGGAAATGTTGGAGAGCTCTGGGCTCAGACATCAGGAACCTTTCAGCCAACTCAACATCCTCCTAATTTTTAACATTCTCCCCTCTTCCTCAGTAGTCATAATTGGTGTTACCTACTGAAGAGTGCTTTAAATATCGCTACAAAAAATACCCAGATGAAACAAGTAAACTTTCAGGATTCTAGTTTCAGCAAATGTAGGAAGAAGTGACTAATCTGAGTGAATGAGACTGCGTCAGGACCACCAACGCCAGAGCGAATTAGCCTCGGCCGGCAAGTCCGGCACTAAGTATGGCTCCCATGACCACAATGCCTCAGATAAGCCCTCGAGCTGCAGAGAATTCTGACATCACTTCTAAGCTGACAGAAGTTTTATTATGATTATATATTGTGCTGAAACTCGGAGCCTTACTGTAAGTCATCATTTTATCTACTTTTAACAATGACAGTAAAATACAGCCACAAGTGCTACTGTCAACTTTTCTATGAGGGCTCCTTTTTCCTCATGGTAACATTCAAAGTACAGAGTCTCCTTCATCTAAAGGAGCTGTCCTATCAGCCCGCTAATGGGAACAATTCATTTAACCTGCACTCGAAGTACAGCCAAGGAGTGGAGTAATGTGTACAAGATCCAGGGGGAATCAGTCCTCCCAGCTGGCCCCTCCCACCATTTGATTCATTGACGAGAGTTCCACTTTCTTTCCACTCAAGCTGACTTACAGAAGAAGAAGAAGAAGAAGGACATTGCAGAAAAATTAAGTGAACTATTAGCCAAATCCCCTCAAATCTCCTCATGGATTGCATAACAACTCCTTAACTCCAGAGGCCACGGAGCAGGAGGCCCGCAAGTCTCTGATTTCCTATCTTTCTCACACCCCTCTTATTCCCCACTCCCCTTCGCCCAACCCACCACCCACCACATGTGCCTTTCACAGTCTACGTCGCACATATTCCCCGATTATTTTATTACGTGGGGGTGCTTCTCCTTACACCGCAGTGTATCCTGGCTTCACGAAATCCTCACTTTACGCGACCCTCACCGGCTGCCTCAGACCCACTCACCGCATCGCATTTGCAGAGCTAAAATTCTAGGAACGGCACCTGCGATCATTAATGTATTAAACCGTTGTTCCAAAATGACTAAACACATTATTTCTGCTGGGGAAGAAAATGCTGAGGTGAAGGGAGAGCAAAGGTAAAAGACCTGGTTTTCCTAAAATGGATCTAGCCTTGGAGGCATTTATAGTCTCCAAGGACACAGTCTCTGATTCTTCTGATCGTTTTTCAAATCAACTTAATGAGCATGAGATAGTCCTCTCATTAAACTGATATAATAGATAAATAGTACCTGCATTTAGGGTGGGCAATTGAAAGAGAGAACCCATTTCCTGAGATTCTAAAGGGTTTTTAAACAGAGCAAGAATCAGGGCCTGACTTTTGAAGGAGGCATTACTTCTTGCCATCACTCTTCACTATATAGCACGATAAACGTGGAGAGATTTTTCAGCTCTCTTGAACTAAAAACAACTCCAATTGGTATGGACGGCTTTTTGTAGGATTTTTGAGTAATTTCCATATTACAAATTTTAGCTCTACTCATGACTTCCTTAGAAGATGACTAAATGCCATGCTAGTAGGGACAATAAATATTTAAAGAGCTACATAAAAAAAATGTGGTTTTTTTTTTTTTTTTTCCAAAAACCACAAGCCCAAGTTAGATTCTATATGCCCCACACAGCTGTCTGAAGGGGGCCTCTCCTCACCCCAATCTTCCAAGGACAGCCAAACCCCAAATCTTCTCTTTCTGAAGATCTTTTACAAAATGGAGGTTAAAAGCAAACAAAGCATCATCTAACCGCTCTTCTTACTGCCTCAACCTACAGAGCTGTCCACCTTTGCTATTTCCTTCCAGAAAAGTGGGTCGACTTATGTCTACTTTCTGTCCCCAAACACTGGAAACTTCAGAGCCCCGCATTGCAGTACTTCTGCCTGCTTGGGATAAAATAAGGCCTGCTCTTGTGTTAATGAAATCAGGCCTGTGAGTAGAATCTGTGGTCTAGTGTGACCCTGAAGAGACATAAATTTCTCATTTTTAGACTTTCCTCAAATTTCATAAGTTATTTTTTGTTATTGCAAAATCCAGTGCTTTATAATAAATTTATAGGGTGCCTAGGGGGATATCCATTCATATTATATGGTATCTCATTCACGGTTCCTCCGGGATAGGAACGCAGAGTTATGCAGCTCAGTCAGCCAGCGACTCTCACGTGTGAAGATCCTGTGTGAGAGGACAAACGAGGCTCCTGTGGGATTCCACACACGCGCAGAATATAAAAGCCTACAAAGTGAAAATGATGCCACTCCACTCCTGAAGTAGGATCACCTAGATAAGCTGGAAAAACACTTCAGTGTTTGTAGTCGTGAAGTGATTATGTATTTTATTGTAGAAACTGGTGTAAGTACCAACTGCAAGCGATTTCTACATACTAGATGCCGAAGTTAAGGTGTCTCTCCTTCCTCTTTCTTTCCAGAAGCGTCAACAGCCACAGTCATGAGTCAAGAAAGGGAGAATGATGGGGGAGCAGTTGCCCAGTGTGCAGGCAATGATTTAAAAACAATGAAAAGCCTAATAAAAGCTAGTTTGCTTCTGATTATTACCATGGGCTGACAACCCTAAGCAATGTTAGTGATAAAATATTCCTTCCCCCAAGGCCAACCATTTCCATTGCCAGCTTCCTATTTGATAGGCCACTGTGAAAAACATTCCAATATCTTCCTCCTCCCTTCCTGCTTTCCTTCATTTCTTCCTTCCTTCCTTCCTCCCTCTCTCTCCTCCCTCCCTCCCTTCCTTCCCACCTTTCTTCCTTCCTAAAGCAGGGAAGGGGCAGATGTAGAGGGATAAAGAGAATCTGAAGCAGGCTCTACATGCACTGCAGAGCTGACTGGGGGCTTGATCTCAGGATCCTGAGATCATGACTGGAGCTGAAATTAAGAGTCCAACTCTTAACTGACTGAGCCACACTGGCGCTCCCCACCCCCAATCTTTCTTAAGAAAGATACATCACCATTTAAAAAAAATGAAACTAATACATCTTACTACAGAACATTGAGATGAATTTTATGAGAGTTAATATTGCCATGAATTCTACCACATACTGATAATTACAGGCCTTTTAGCATTTCTTTACTTTTTTTTGTTATAAAAATAATTCGACCATAAATATCCTTGTTATATATATCTTTATTGACAGTCTTAATTTTCTAAGTACATTCTTCAAAATTTAACTTTTAAAAAGAATTTAATATGTATCATTAACAGGGACCTGTAGAGTTTATCAATTTATAATTCCTGTCATAGTGTATATCCTCACCAACATTATCCTGAAAAATAAACTTTGATACTTAGTTGACTCAAAGGTATCTTCTTTTAATTTATGTGTCTTTGTTTATTTATGAGATTGTTTTATCTAATTTTGCCAACTGTTGTCTCTGCTCATTTTTGTATGTGGTGTTAGTCTTTCACTTACCAATTTCTAATAATTCTGTAAAATTAATTATATGCTAATGTTTTCTTTCTAAATTTTGCATAGGTTTTATCCATATGTGGAAATTCAAAAAATGTTTTGTTTTATTTAAAGGGGTGGGATCTAACCTTTCATTTATGGTTTCTGTATGAATGATTTGCAATGGTCAAGATATGAAGGAAACCAGAGTCGTCCACAAATGGATGGCTAGATAAGGAGATAAGGTATACACACACACACAGGAATATTATGCAGCCATAAAAGAGATGAGATCTTGCCATTTGCAACAATATGGATGGAACAAGAGGATATTATGTCAAGTGAAGTAAGTCTAAGACAAATGCCGTAGGATTTCATTTATATGGGGAATCTAAAAAACAAAACAAGTAAAAACACGAAAAGAATCAGACCTATAATGTACAGAGTTGCTGAATCACTTTCATACACCTGAAACTAATGTAACATTGTGTCAATTATATACAAATAAAAAAATTGAAAAATATTTTTATATTATTCTTCATATTTGATTTAAATTTCAAATGAAACTATCTAGATATATTTCCTTTATCTCTCTTTAGCTTAGTTAATAGATAAATTATTCCAATTCCCCTTCTTGTGATTTGAGTCCAAACAATATACAAACTGTCTTATGTCTTTGTTCTTTTTCCAAGTGAGGTATGTCCCTGTGTCTGTCATGTAAGGAAAAAAAAATCAGGAATAACAAAAGGTTTGAGCCAAATTCTAGCAGCCAAATTTTACGAATAGAATTTGAAATGACTTGCTCCTTCTTTAGAAAATGAGGGCAACATTAAGATTTGGCGGATCCGTTTCTTAAATTTGTTTTTACTGAAACCTGGGCGTGTTTCCTGATTTCTGTATAAAATGAGGATTATGTAGTGAAGCATAATACTTAATGCTTTCAATAAGAGATCAATGGCATCATTGAAAGTTTCACATTTTTATCTTTAGTATATTTAATATTGACTCACAATGAAAATTACTGCTGACATTTTAATGTTAACAATTAGTTTTCCAAATAAGGCTGTTTCTATAAATAAAGCTCTGTGTGCTATTTACCCAAGTGTGTTTAGATTAGAATTATATTCCAGAAGCTAAGAGGGCTCCATTCACTGACTTCACACAAAGTACACACATAGGACACGATGTGATATTCCTGGTGCAATTCTGCTAGCTGATTTGCTTTTTGTCCAGAAGGAAAGCCAGGGAGGTCAAAGAGACAGGAAGGACCTTGCAGAGAGGCTGACCTGCCCAGATATGGGAATTGTGCTCATTAGGAGAAACAGGGGTTAGAGGTGGGAGGAGGTGGATGGGCAGGGGAAGCATGTATTTTATGAAAAACAAAACAAAACAAAACAAAAAACCAAACTAGAGCATGGGAAGAATAATGTGCACACTGGCCATCATGTGGGATTTGAATAACAATTTACCACTCTATTCAAAAGCATCTAAAATATAACAACCCTTCCTCATTACTCTCTTTTGCCAGGGCAATTGCCAGCAAAGATGTACTGCAGAACACGATTCTTAGCAGCAATGCATTCCTTAAGGGAAGGTAAAGCCCACTGTAAGAGAAGGAGAGAGGGGTGGTTGACCTTGGTCCTGTCTGACTGTAGCCCCAATCCCAGAGTTCTTTAGCTTCAGAGAAATTGGAGGAAGCAGAATCAATGTCGTGATGCTTAAAGGAAATCTTTCCTTCCACTCACAGAGAACAGGAATCCAAGGGATACTTTCAACTCACCCCTTAAAGATGTGGGAACTGAGTATATTCTAGTCATCTTCTACTTAGTCTGGGGAAAAGAACAGCAGGAAAACAAGGCAAGGAAAAAAGTCAGGAATCTTTTCAATGTATTTCATTTTCTGTAAGTGTTTTTCCAATGCAGTGCTGTATTTGAGGCATCAAGGAAGTTCTTTAACGAAGAACGGCCCCTGGTTTCTCAGCCTTTACAGCTCCCCATGTTCTCCCATGTTCTCAAAGACCTCTGAGCTTTTTGGCTATGTTTTCTCTACCAGGAATGCTATCCCTTTTTGCTTTCCTGGGCTAATTCCCATTAAACGTTCCAGACTCAGAGCCATGGCCACTTCACTATCACACCCTGGCGATGTCGGCTCTCTCCCCCTAGCGCACCCTCAGTGCTGCCTGTGGTCTGTTGCTCAGTGTGGTCGCAGCTCAAGGCAAGTAGTGAAGGGATGGGAGGGGATGTATATTCCATCACCACTTGCTGGGCCCAGATGTGGTCTGCATTCACCTCCAGGGAGGAGCACCTTTTCTGAATTACCCCCAGAGCTGCCTTCTGTTCTCTGAGCTTACCATTTTCATAGCTATCGTGCTGCGTTATTTTTGTTAGCTCATCTGTCTATACCCAAGTCCCATGCACACTCTGTTGTCACTAACCTCCCTCTCACAGATAGAAAACATCCCTCTTTCCAATTAAGTACATGGACAATAGCTTTTATTTCTGAATCCTAAGCTCCAGCCGTTACACCTAGCACATAGTAGCTCCTTAGAATATATCTTCTGAATACTTAAAGACTCAAAAGCGAATGCCTTCTGTCAATTACACCTCAAAAAAAAATAACAAAAGGAAAAAATTAGTGAATGCCTTCAAGGAACATGCCGCTCAATGTAAGTGCCTTGTCTTCCCATAAGCCTCATATCACATAATACAAGGCTTCACACGGTAAGTTTCGGAAGAGGTGCTGAGACAGGAGCCATCTGAACAAGTTAGTGGAACTTCCACAGAGACGGTGAGCAGATATTGACTCACAGGGTCTCGCACAGAAACTTCTAATCCGAGATTCAGTTTCTCTGCATTTGGTAAAGTGGGCAAAATTTGTAGAACTCACCAATGTACTGCTTCTCCCCTGTCCTTACAAGTGTGAGAATTGCTTCATTCCCTCACTCAACAATATTTCTCTATTATTTACAACACGTAAAGCTCTGGCAGTGCCCAGACAGACCCTCCACTGTCGCACATGACCCTGACACGGGGGCTCTGATTTTTCCTCATCTTGTTCTTACGTACCCACTTCCATATGCCAGAAGGGTGGTGCCCTCATCCATCTGTGACACTAACGTGCTCACCACTGACCTCTGAAACCCGGCAAGTTGCCTGAAGGGCTGAGAGTTTAGCAGGGACCACTTCTTCAGTCTCGGACTGTCCACAGCCCCGGAATAATCATAACCTTCTCACCTGCGTCATTTCCTCTGAGTCCCTTCTCTACCAGCTGACATGCAGGACATTCCCTGAAAGCCTGTCTTCCCACATCAGTGAAGGGTAAGGACGAGGGCTGTGTGAGGGAGGGAGTCTAGGATTATAGCTGAGAGCACAGACAGATGATTGAGTCTGAGGCTGGGACCAGCACTTAGCCATGGTGGAACCCTGGGCAAGCCACCTCCCCTTCTCAAAGCTTCAGTTTGCTCATCTGTAAAACGGTCATAACGGATTCAACGATCTCATGTTTGTAAACCAGTCAGCAGTGACCATGTAGGATGAATGTTAGGGGGTTAATTGTGTTACATTATTTGTGTCATCTTAAGAAATTACATCATTTATAAGACAGGATGAATATTACCTAGCTGAGAAGATTTTTATAAGGATTAACTCCAACAAGGCACGTGCAAGTGGTTGCCATACAGTAGGTCATTAAAAAATGTTAGTTCGTGCACACTACTGGAATGAGATTTTTCTATGGTGCTATGTTTGAAATTCTTAGCTCTGTTTGGGAGGAAGCCCTCACCTCCTGTGGCAACTTTGTTTGGAATGGGCCTTTTCTCTCTTGCCATTTTCATTCAAAATATCTGTGGCAGTGCTTCGGAATATTCCAATTCGTCCTCTTGACCTCTATCCATAAACAGCCTTTCTCACAATGAGATGTTCCGAGTTTAGGAGCCTTGCTATTTTCAACAAAGAATTAATTGCAAAGTAATTAAGTTTAGAGCAGGGGAATAGATGAACCCTGTCTATCATAAAGGAACAGTGTGGATGGTGACATAATGAAGCAAAGAGACGATACTTTAGATTAACACACACACACACACACACACACACACACACACACACAATCTCTTTTCTAAAGCACACAAAGAAACCTCCCATCACTTACATTGACAAGATAAATCTAAGCTGCTTAAAGAAGCACTTAATTTTGTTCTCATTAAGTCGCAGGGTTAAGGGCTTTACCCTCAATGTCCATGGAAGCAATGTTAGGTTTTCACCTTGGAAAGTTCTCTGAGGCCCTAAATCCATTGACAAATATAGCACTAAGATGTGTTACAGAAACATGCATCTGAAAGCCAGTTGCATTGCTGGCCACATTCCCACTTGGCTCCATTTTCCTCAATGAACAGAGAATGCACAGAGAATGCTAGAGAGGCCTAAGTGTTCACCTCTCTGTCTTGAAGCATGCAAATTTGCAATTAATCAACAGTGGCTCTTTGTGGTGGTGGGGGGGCAAGATAAGGACAGTCACCAGCAGGTCTTACCATGAGAACTAGGAGGCTTAATCTGCTTAAGGGCAATTAGGTTGATGCCATCCTAATATTTTTTTCCAGTTGCTTTAGGGATGGAGAGGATGCCAGCTCACATCACACATCCTCTCTGGCCAGTGTGAATGGAGGAGGTGCTGGAGGAGTTCTAAGGGATCATTTAATTTCATCCTTACACAGCCCTGTGTTTTGATTAAAGCAGGATATTTCCAAATACCACATATGTGAGCCTAAAAACACGGCACTGGAGATGTCAGAAAAATTTGAGTAAAAGAAAGACAGATGGGAAGGAAGGAAGGAAGAAAGGAAGGAAGGAAGGAAAAGAGAAGAGATGAGAAAAGAACAGGATGGAAGAAAGGAAAAAAGGAAGAAAGTCTACAAGGAAATATATCAAAATTTTAACTGTGATTGAATCTAGTATTTTCCTTCCTTTCTGCTCTGCATCTTTTCTGAAAATTTTATGACTACTGTTTTACTTTTTTTGAGGGAAGAGTACAATAGACTTGGTTTTGCTAATTTATTAAAAGCTCTTAAGAAGGGGCACCTGGGTGGCTCAGTCATTAAGCTGCTGCCTTCAGCTTGGGTCATGATCTCAGGGTCCTGGGATTGAGCCCAGGATCACGATCAGGCTCCCTGCTCAGCAGGAAGCCTGCTTCTCCCTCTCCCACTTCCTCTGCTTGTGTTCCCTCTCTCCCTGTGTCTCTCTCTGTTAAATAAATAAATAAAATGTTTTTGTTTTTTTTTTTAAAGGTCTTAAGAAAACACAGGTCAATTTCAATGAAATGAGAGACCTCTTCCCTCAAGGAATTTTTACCTCTAACTTTAGGCAACACAGCTGTGACAAAGATGTGGGACTCCGAACTTGAACCGACAAGATACAAAACTAAGTTGTTGTTGTTGTTGTTGTTTTTAAAGTGCTTGCACGTTGGCTCCTTTCTGGAGCCTCTTCCTGGTTTCGGGCTGGAGATGCGAGGTGGGAGGGGCCACTATCAGCGTGTGGTTACGAGGGAAGCAGGGTGTTGCCACCATGCTTTCATCACGCCCATCCTAGAAGCAAACACTGCCCACAAACCCTGTTGTCATCCTGCCTGGGTAGCTCCCCGAAGTCGCTGGAGGCACACTCTCAGAGGGCGGGGCGGAGGAGCCCCAGATGCGAAGAATAAAAACAACCAGCAGGGCTCTCTCCAGCCAAGTGTCCGGTCCCCGGCTCTCTCCCTGCCCCCGCGGGCCCCGGAAGTCAGGATTTTGTCGCAGTCTCTCGGAGGAGCAGAACCCTTCTCACAACATGAAACTAACAAAATGGCAAAGACCAAAGCTTGGAAAGGATGCCAAGAACGCAGGGGAGAGAACGGGGAGCTAGCACCCCAGCGGCGGGTCCCTCAAATGCATTATCTAGGTCAGACGAGCGCCCTCCCACAGAGGACGGCAGCAGCCACGCTGACACGGGCCTCGTGGGCCATCGGTTCGGTTCCCACCGCGGTGGCCTTCTGGTATTCTACAACTGGGGCTTCCAGCCTTCCCCCTCCAACACCCCCGACTCCTGTTTCTCGGGAGGGTGAATGAGCGTGCACCTGACACCGCCTCGCTCTCCCCTCTGACCCACATTGCATTTTCCTGTGAATGAGCTTTCTGGATGAAGATCGGATTCGCGTGAGCTTCCGCACGTGACAGCTCGGGGTCGGCCACGCTCCCCGCGTGCCTGCACAGGCACGAGAGACGTTAGCTCTGGGTTTTCTCCTCTAAAATCCACTCAAAACTCACGTCAGGGGCTCGAGGTTTCAATTTGTGCTTTGTGTTTTATTTGGCTTCCCCCCAGCCAGAGGATCATTCTCCACTTCTCCACATGGCATTTTTGTGCCAGCAAAAAAAAAAAAAAAAAAGAAAAGAAAGAAAGAAAGAAAAGAAAAGAAAAACAGAAAGTGAGAGGTTCTCTACCGACACAGCGAGGCAACTGAGGCAGTGTGGGGTTCATTGTAGTGAACAATGTACGCAAAATGCAGGGCACGTGGAACTGGTTTCATCATAAGACTGGGCTTCTATTAAATGCCAAATGAGGAATTTTGACACGATCTGGAAAATGGGGTGAAAATAAGATAAATACTGGTTTGAGTTTTCCCTGAAATATATGTGGACCGGAGTTTAGATTTAAAATTTCCCACTCATAACTTTCATTATCCATTCGTAAACTATTACAAGTATGTGTGCCCTGACGACCCTGTGATTCCTGAACAGCTACTTAGCTGTAATGCGATTTAATCAAAGGATTCAACAATCGGAGGCTCATAAGGCCATAAGATGAACGAACTTGGAGATACAGAGTCATCGTTTATTATATAATTGTTATAAAGCAGACAGGGCCATTTTATAAAATCAGAGGGAAGGCGATACGTACTGTCTACTTTCTTTGGTGACGAAGTCCTTAAAAACGATGTCTAGAGTTATGGTTAGAAATCTACCCCATTCTCTTTCACCAACAAACCTGCCCCACCCCCTCCCTTTGCCCTTTTAGAGTGTGTATTCAGCTCTATAGACTGTAAGATGTAAGAATTAGGAAACTGAGAGATAATTTCTCTAAAGGGAAGCATAATCTATTTGCTTAATGATCCTACAAGGAGCTAATAACTATCATCCCTCTTAGAAATAATAATACTTTGCTTTTATGTGGAATCTTTCTCCAAGGAGTGCCAAGTATATTATAGATGCTATCTAATTAATCCTCCTAGGGTCCCCAGGGGGAAGGGAGGTGGGCACCATCAACACATCCCAGGTGAGGAAATATATAAAGAGTGGTAAAAAGGGTACATGCCTTGTAATTTAAGCCAGGTCTGCAGGACCTCAAGGCACCTAAGCAACTCATGGAACAGAACAATCAGTCAAGTTTGATACTGGTTGACGAAAGAATAATAGCACAAGATGGTTTGTGTGCTTTGCCGGTGCCCCCCAGGTGTGTCCCTTCAGTGCAAGTGCCCATGAAAGAACCTGTACTTCTTGACTTTTAGCCTGGTGGTCTCTTCAAGTTTGCCTTTCAGAAGACAAACTTGGGGGATACTGATGGTGTGAACTACTTGAACTACTTGACACCCTGCCCTCAAGCAGCAGCTCAGCTGAGTGGCTGTGCTTGTGTTTCTCACTCCACTGTCCTCTGCAAAGTCGATGCGTAAATGGCATTTTGGAGGTTGTTGGTGGTGGTGTGGTCAGAGGGGGTCAGATGATCTTTTTGAATGATCTTTTTGGGGGGGGTCTCTGTGTACTCAGTGGGGGGGAGGGAGACACGCCATCTCTCCTATTGAGAGATTTGTGAGCCTGGGAGTCTGGAGAGAGGGAAGGGTTTGTCCTGTTGCATGTCATTTTGAAGCAGTGCGTGGGCAGACTTCAGCTTCCCACTCTTGCACACCCTCTCCGGAGACAGAAGCGTCTGTCACGGTCTTGATCAATAACTGATGAACTGGAGAGGGTGCTTCTGCGAAGAGTGAGGCAGCTTGAAAATAACAAACCAAGTAGCACTTCCGAAACTTCAAGCTCTTTTAATACCAGCCTCTTTGGGGAATTAGGGCTCAGCTCAAATCACTTCCCAAAAAGGAAAAAGCCCCAGGAGAAAATTCAGTCAAATTAATAAACTGATGTGCCTCTGATGTGAACTACATTTTTTTTTTTGACACGTTGTGATAATAAATGGTTTCTGATTCTTACCTAGCTCAGAAGAAGCTGTTCCTTGTTGTTGTTGTTTTTAAAGACACTAATAATGTCATTTTTTTAGCAAACAGAGGTATATGGCATGTTCTGAGGGAAGATACCACTTTGCTCAGCCCCAAAAGTTGAGGTGTCAATCGAGTGGACTTCCTTTGGTCTCTGGAAGCCGTGAAAGGTGGACGTCAGCTGAAACTCCCCAGAATGGCAGGCGAGTGTGCTGCGGGCTATTGCCAAGGGAAGACCTCTCCCCTGATCCCTGAATTAACTGACTCTAAGTGTTGCGCCTACAAGCAAGCATTGCGATCCTCTTGAAGCATCATGATCATGATCTTTCTTGAAGTCACTCAATTAGTCCCAAAGAGCCCCTCCTTTCCTTGCCCCCACAGAAATTCTCCTTGAAGTTTCTCCTTGGGTCCTTCCCTGACCACCATTTTTCTCTCATTAAGTTTCCACCCGGGCCCAGTTGTGAGCTGGTGTACTGGAGCCCATGATACTACTCCATTGGCTCAAGGCGAGCCTTTCCCTTTGCATGCCCTGGGAGCCCACACTACTTTCTCCCAGATGTGCTCCTCATCCCCATCACCTCCGCAGCCCCGGAGGGTTTACATAAAACCAGTTGCATCCCTACGTTATGTCATGTTTGTCACCCATTCGCATACTTTTTTTTTTTAACGGATGTTGACTCAGCCTGGTCCTTCTGAACAAACTCTTGACTCCTTAGACTGAGGCTTAAACTTGAGGCTTCTTAAGGGTAGAGAGACTGTCCCTTGAACCTCCCCGACAGCATTCTGGCCACAGAAGATGCACGCGTATTATGTGTGTGTATAGCCCAACCAGGACTTTCCTGGGTCCCTACCTTCTTTTCAGAACCAAAATGTCACTAACTTCTCATCCAGGCGGATTCAACTGTGGCTTAGCATCAGAAGTTGAGCTTCTTTGTCATTTTATGCCTGTGTGTGTCCCAAGGTGGGTGGGAGAAATACTTAGAAATAGCTTCCATTATGTAAAGGGCCATGAAGGAATTTTCCATACTATTTGCACAGAAATTCTTTCATTTAACTCCCCAGACTCTCCATAGAAATTCTGGCATCCTCCCCTCCCTCTCAGGCCCTTTCAATTCTCCACACTTTCACCCTCCCTGTTCCCAGGGCATAGCAGCAATACTGCGGCTAAGTCTGTTTGGTATCAGAGTTAGAATTATTTATATCTTAGAGCTTAGGCTTGTTTATGCAGTAGAATTCTGAGAAGGAAGTGAATCAGGAGATCTATCCCCTAACAGGGGCATCCAGGGGTCAGGCTGAAAACAAGTACTGATGATAAGGTAAAACCCCGTGCTGTACGGTAGGCCTCACAACAGACCTCAAACAGCACAGGGCATGCAAGAAAAGGCCTTGATGTAGCGCCAGAGCAGCCAGCAAAGGGTATGTGAGCGGGGAGACATGATTAGCTCGGCGCCATTTCTGACAGCCCATGGGGATGGGAGAATCAGAGGCCTTCCAGAAACCACTGAGCTTCAGCCCCTCCCAAACTTACTTCAGAAAAATCAGTGGTGGGATTTTATAAGATAACATACCTTAATATTTCCTCCCCTAGCTTGATGAACTTCATGTAAACTCCTCTTCAACTAATTATATGTAAGCTTCTTAAGTAGCGGTAATTAATAGCTACTACCGTTCACTGACTTTCTACTGCGTATGAGGTATTTTGCATACAGATCTCATTTAATTCTACAACACTGAGAGATGGTTATTATTACCCTTGTAACAGACTGGGGATTCAGATTCAGGCCCATCAGTTCCAAAACCCATCTGTATGCTGCAGATGAGGCCATGGCCTCTTCCAGGGAATAGGGTCTGAGGGTTCTGGTGTAGAGAGAAGTAACTTAGAGATCAAGTGTCTGTTTGATCAGACTTTTAACCTTGATTTTACTGTCTCTGGAATATTTGATATTGGAAGCTGAGTAGTGTGGAGATGGGATTCAGACCCAGGCTCTGCCATTTTGGACAAAGCCCTATGTTGCCTTGCACTTGAACTTGGGGAGATGGATTCCTCCTGACCTTAAGAATTACCCATAGAAAGATATAACAGATAAGCCTTCCACTGGGAATGTTCAAGTAGATCATAGATAGAATCTATCTAGGATGTGTGTAGGCAGTATTTAGTAAAGGCAAGAACCATGAGATGAAGAGTTGGCTGTTAATGGCTGGTTGGCCTTCACTTAGTGCCTCGTGTTCTCATTGCTGAAGCCCAATTTTCCCCTGAGCGGCGGGAAGACCATAGTGGCCCTTCTGGATGACTCCATGGTGCCTCTGGAAAGCAGGGCTCTTCTCACTGCACTGGTCCCAGGTCAGAGAAGAAGGAAGGCATGCTGTGCATGAAGTATCCCAGCAAACCCTTGACCCTCTACGCTCCAGAACACCTATACAGGTAAGACTGTAGCCCTTTCAGCAGAAAGAGGCCTCCAGGATGATTCCCCCAACTCCATCACTTAACACGTGGGAGACCAAGGCAATGCAGAAGCAAGCTGAGCTGGTTACACTGCTAGAAAGTGGTATGCTGAGCCCAGGATTCCAGAGCTCTTTTTATCCCCCAGTGCCGGGCCTTCTCCAGCCTCATGCTTCCCCTGAATCCCCATTTACCCCCAGAGTAGGTTTTGCCTCTATAAGATCTCATAAGGATGCGTCACTTCTGTCCTTCCCACGTGCCGCCAAACAGCCTCTGGGCCTTCAAGGCCATGTTCTTCTCTTACTTTACTTGGAGTTGGTCACGAACATACATTTCTCACTCCTACTTCTAAACGCACACTTCTGCAGGCCTGGGACTACACATATTTCTTCACTGACAGCTTCTTTTTGCCCAGATAGTACCAGCATAGAGCCGGTAATCAATACATGTTTATTAAATAAATGAATGTATAATGAATAAATGCCAAAAGTTGCGTACTATACTCAAGAAGATGGACAGCTTGAGGCAGTGGTTAATTTGAGGTCGAGTGCTTAAATAAGGGGTGACATGAGGTGACTCTCTTCCCCATTATTGTGCCCTGCCTTCCATGAACACACAATGCCATGAACCAGAAGGGTTTATTTTTAGGGAGCTATTCTGTGGTTGAAGAAAAAGCTAGACTAAAGGTTGCCTATCATGTGAGAAGCACCCCCATGATGGATTTCATCCTGCTCCCATTCATTGCTTGTTCTTTCCCACTGTTTTCAGGCCCTGCTGTCTGTCTCCTCTGGTCCTTATATGCTCTAGAACAAGGGCTGTGGGGAGAGGACACTTTAGGACAGATGGCTTAACCTCAGCTTGGTCTTCTAGGTTTTTTGAAAACTTCTAGCAACATACCTTTGTATACATGACTTACTAGAAAAATCCAAAATTTAAAACAACTTTATTGAAACAAATTATATGATAATAAAATGCCAAATTTCTTAGCCTTCCCACACTTACTCTCAAGATGCTATAAATTATAATAGCAGTGGTTTCAATTTTCTTTTTTCCTGCTACAGTACAATAAAACTATTTTGTGCTATGTAATCTAGTAATTCATAGAATTTTCTTTTAGAAATGAAATCTGAAATGTCAATGACAGTGTATTTTTCTTCTATGAATATTAGAAGTGATGTTTCTTATCTTAGGAAGAATGGCTGATATTTTCAGATGGAACTAATACCCAAATACAACAGGCTGAAAATATCATTGTGTTGATTTAGAGATGAAGACTTCTTCTAGAGGTGACATACCGGTGGTTCCCTACACGTTCTATCTGGATTACACATGGTTGTCTAGCACTTTAAAAAAATATTGAATTATAGTCTAAATATCCAGATGTTCCCTTTAAGACATATACATATTTCTGTCTTTTCTTGAAAAGAGAAAATGTGATGACACAAAAACTTTTTTCTAGCATCAAACAGTTACACTGGATCTCAATGAGTGGCCGCCATCTTTGGCACAAGTTCTCTAGTTGACACAATCCATACCATTTCATACTGCTGGTGGAAGTGAGGTCATGGTCAGTTACCATTTATGATCAGGTGTGCACCATGGTTTAGATTCATTTTGGTTTATCTTTTTAGTATGTACCCAGCTGGCTTAAGGTATCCTCCTAGCCTCAGTGCTCATTTGCATTTAGGATCCCAGTCTGTTGCAAGGCACTATGTGATGGATGGGGCCTAATTTAAGCTTTGGCAATTCTGGAGGCTCGAAGGCTAGCCTTAATTCCTAGTGCTTCTATGATGCCCCTTGTGACTACTGGCACCCAGCTTCTTTTCCTGATTAGGGATATCCCACCATTAGAGTTTATAACCCCCCATCTAGGGTTAGAATTCTGTCTCCAGGTTGCTTCACTGAGGGCAGACTGCTCTCCTCTGAGGGAGAAAAATCTTGATGATGGAAATCCTATCCCTCAGACTAGAAAGCCTGAAAAGTCTCTGCTCATGGCTACTGGACTTACACCCTCTTCAACAGTCAGGGTGGATACTTTGAACTTGGGTTAAGCCGGGAAACACACACACACACACACACACACACACACACACACACAGAGCTGTTTAGGTTACATTCATCAGCAAAGCAAACAGATTCTCATTTCTTCTACTCTTTTCACACAGTGGTCAGGGCTTCACTGGCAATAAAAGATTGCACTAAATTGTGCTAAATTATGTAGGAAGATTATAGTCATTAATACAATCATCTTCCATAAGAAAACAAATGTGCTAGTGCCAGAAATCCATGCCAGAATTAACTAGCAACAGCACCTTTTTTTGAGCGGGGGGGTTGTCCAGCCACCCTGGGAGCATGTGAGTCATCACTCAGGCCACTGCAATGAGGCTGAAGAGGGAGTTCATCTGGTTCCAGGAAATGGCTCCTTGCCTCTTCCTAACCCCCTTCACCCACTAAGAAAACCAGTGGTGCCTTCTATCGGTTTGACAAGAAGACAAAGGGAATGCTTAATTCTGTCCTTAGAATCCTTGGTTCCTACTGTCAGTGTTCCTAGTTCTCAGACAACACAACACCGCATGGATATTTGTAGGGTTTTGTGAAACTGAAACTGAGCAGCAGCAATGAGGAGAAGATCCCAAACCAAAAGAATGGTTTCGGATATACACCCATGAACATTCCACCTTCTCCACTTTTCTCTTCTGCTCAAACAGGTCATATTCAGCCCTCAGCAATATTCCCACAGGAGCGGAGTGATGGATGTCCCCTCAGGGTCTGTGTCCTACCTAGCTGTGGGGCCTGAGGTAAGTAACTGAACATCTCTGTGCTACAACTTCCACATCAGTAAAGTAAAGTAGATGTCAGTCCCTAGTTCTAGTACCTGTCACACAGAAAGGGCTCAGTATATATATCAGCTACTATTATCAGTTTAATTTTCTACGGAAAGCACTCCAGTTTGAAGGCACACACTTTACAACAGGATTTGCAAGGTGGACTAACAGATGCTGGCTGACAAACCACTGACCCCAAGGATCTCAAGCTAAGATTTCACAGAGCAATGAAGTAAAACTCCACAACCACCTCAAATGGGCGAGATGTTTTCACTTGGCAAAACTGGGCCCTACAGAAACCCAAGAGCCACTTGTAAAACATTTAAAAAATCAGCACCTTTTCAATTCGCTTTCTTGTTGAAAGAAGGATTTTTTCTTCCCAGATAGGAAATTTGAGTTTATAGGGATGTCAAAAAGGGCTTCTGCCATCCCAGTGTGATGATGTGCTGGTGTGAACTGTGACCAGAGAGAAAAGGAGAACATCTCATGAGCCCAGCACTGCCCTCAAAATGTGGGCTCATTATCTGGTAGACTGAATAATGGGATCCTTAATTCGAAAGCCAGAAGGGGCCACCTGTGACCCTCATCCTGTAGATGTGCCATCCAACCCTCAAGAGTTGAGGAACTAAGACCAAATTTAACCAGTTAGCGGCAAGGGTGGGACTAGAACACTTATGACTTCCTGTCAGGCTGCCTCCGGTAACTGGGTGGCTAGTGCTATTGGAGAGTGTGAGGCCTTGCAAGACTCTCCAGTTCTACCTCTTTCTTGTGAGAGAGGGTGAACTTTAACAACTATATAAAATATCCCATTCCTTCCCTAGCAGGCTCTGTGATGCAGGGTCTTAGCCCTGCCTCCCAGTAGATACAGCTCCTGAATTTCCAGAGGAAGACTATGAGGAGCAGGAATCCAACAGGCAAGGACACAGTGAAAAGGAAAGGAGCAAATAAGGGCAAGAAGCATGTCAGTGTGGTGGAAGTTTGAAATCACGGAGAACCTCCCGTCCTCAGAGTGATGCGGCAGTCAGCTCTAAAACACCTTCCTCTTTTGCTAACTTGCTTGTAAAGCTTCCTGGCAACAGGTAGGTGGTAAACTCTCACGTTGTTTTTCCAAAGACCTTCACATGGTGTCTGACGGCTGACTGCAAGAGCTTCCCTGGAGCTTGTCTGAGGAGACTAGAAGAAGCCTGGATGAACAAAGCTGTGAAAACCACAACTTTATTCATCCCTTAAGGTTTGCATTTGCATACATTGGCTGAATTTTTCTGCATGTTGAAAAACAACCAAAACCAAAATAATATTTTTAGAAAGAGAATAAAATGAGTTTCCATTAAACTTCCACACGGTGCTCAACAATGGTTTCTAATAAATTCACAGGCTAGCTTTTTTTTCTAATTGTGTGTGTGTGTGTGTGTGTGTGTGTGTACGCACTCCTGGCTTACTACTCAAAAAAACAGTGTAAAATGTCGGAGGAGGGAAAGATCCATCTCCTGGTTGAAACCACCATCTTGAGATTCACAGTTGGAAGAAATTGTTATCTTTTTTTTTTTTAAATAAAAAAAATATGATTCTTCCTCTCAGCCTAATGGCGGAGAACTGCCTATACCAAGAAATGATCTTGCACTACACTAGAACTACTCAGTCAGCATCTTTAATTATCATTTCCCACAAGCCTCTAGGCCAGTGCTTCTCAAAGTGTAATGTGCATATGAATCGCCTGGAGATCTTGTTAAAAATGCTGATTCTGATTCAGTAGGTCTGACCTGGGCCCGGAGATTCTATAGTTCTTATAAGTTCCCAGGTGATACCAAAACTTCCAGCCCATGGACTAAACTCTGAGTAGCAAAATTCTAGACCGAGCCCTCTGTAAGCTGTTCTCTCCAGGTGGAGAAATGGGCTGCAGACAATGACAGTTTAAACAGGCTTCTCTGAGCTACTATGTTGCTTGTGAATCTTCCCTCACTCAGACACCTCCCTCAGGCTCATCTTCCTTCCTTCTTTTCTGAATACACTCCCAGTTGCTCACCTAAAGGAGGCAGTCTGTGGCACTGGCACAGAGAGAAGAGCATGCAGTCTTGTGTTTCCCTTTCAGCAACACCCCCTACTAGCCAAGCAATTCCCATCTCTGAGCCACATCTATAATATGAGGCTAAGATACGCCCCCACCGCCACGCCACATCCACCATGTGCTTGTGACTGTGGATAAACGAGAGAAGGTATATAGAACCCAGCACAGTGTCCTACATGCAGAAAAAGTGCAGCAAGTATCAGGCCTTTTTCTTCTTTTCTTTGAGGTATTATGTCCCAAATCAGGGCATCATGGGTGGCCTGATCAGCACAGACTTAAGGGGCAGATGGTGTCAACAATACCTAAAGCATGTTAATAACGTCTGCCCATGATATTGGAAGCTAGCCAGGTGGGTGGGAGTATGGGTATAATCTTCCAGTCTTGGCAGTAACTTATGAAACCCTTGTCTGGCTTTGTTACCGTCTATCAGCACTCTTAAATGGGCATCCTTGGGCCTCATCAATTACTCAGGTAACATATTTTTATGAGGCTGCCATTCAATGCCTGACACTGAATCACACCCAGATGAAGCCCCCAAATATAACCAGCTTCCAGATTCGTTGCATTTTATGCAGAAAAACTCTGAGTAGTCGATCAGAATGCCGCATTCCCATTCCAGCATTTGGTGTTCTATAGATGGGGCCTTCATATCAATGATGTGTCAACAAGGTCAGGTTGCCATAATGAAAATAGTTTAACATACATGCAAAAAGAAATGGTGGTCAGAGTATCACTTGGCAGGGGTTTATTCTTCTGTCCATCCGTCAGTCACTGAGGGGAGAACCTTTCTAGAATGTTCCAGTGTCTCACTTCATCTCTGATGCTACATTCAGATGAAGCCACCCTAACTGCCAGCTTCCTAAAGATTCTTCTCTTGTTGTGGAATTCAAGGTGAACGTGACAGCAGGCAAGTGAAGACATTCACCTCGATAAAGGTGATCCCACTTTCATAAACGAGTCCAATAAATGAAAAAAAAAGCTAGATCTACAAACTGAATAGGAAAAACCGCTTTAGAAGAAGGATTTCTGGCTAGATATGAATGAAAGTCTTTGGTTTAATCACATTCAAATAAATACTCATTTGCTAAGTTTGACTTTCCTGTCAAAATTGTCCCCATGTCACAAATACGCTTTAACTAGGTAACTGGAGCCAGAGAGGAGTACTGAGAGCTTCATACACAAAGCTGGGGTAGCTGGACATTCGTTTAAACATCCACGTCTTGACCTCCTTCTAATCCAAAGTACAGAACTTGGCAGAAAGCAGGCGAGGAAGTCATTAATATGTGGAAAGGGGCTCTCTAAAAGGCACACCAACACCAAGTGCCTTTCACTGATGAAAATCAAGAGGAACTGTATAAATATTTACCCCAAGAAAATAGTAAGTTCTGTCACAAAGCTGAGGTATTTCCACAATGGACACCAGGCACTCTATCATTACCAAGGCAAACTCTCTGATTAGGACAGCCTCCAGATCCATTCTGAGAGCAAAATGTAGAGATCAGAGTTCAAGGACTGACCTTCCTTAGGCTCAAAAAACCAAAAGACACAAGTATAAAACCCCCCAAAAACAGCAGTGTGTGTGTGTGTGTGTGTGTGTGTGTGTGGAATTAGTAGATGATGATGAACAACCCAGTGAAAGCTGCTAAAAGACCTTATGCAATCTCTTCTGTTACAATTTCATGCTTTTCTTTGTTTGGATCTTTATTTGATCAAATCAAGCATAAATTTGAAAATGGACTCAATAGTATATGACATTAAGGAACTATTAATTTTCTTTCGTTTTGATGATGGCATTATGGTTATGTAAAAGTATTTCCAAAATGTGGACCTTGAAATATTTAGCGGTGAAATGACCTGATGTCTGAGGTCTTCATTAAAATATTCCAGCAAAACTAAAAAGTGTGTGGGGGAGGGGGAGTAGGAAAAACAGTGATGGTAAGATGTTGATGGTTGTTGAAGCTGAATGATAGTCCCATCAAGGATTGTGGGTTTTGTTTTGTTTTTTCCAAACTCTTGATTATGTTTGGAAATTTTACAGTAAAATGAAAAAAATGTCTAGCCCCAAATAAAGAGGGTTACATTAAAAAGCACTAAAAACGGTTTACACAACAATACTGACTTTTGTGGTGAAATTCAGGGATTATGTGTGCAAAAACCCAAGAGCGATAATTAATGGCCAATCCTATGTGCATTCCATTAAGCCCAAGCAGCTGTCATAAACATCTTAATTTAAAGAGTTGGGGTTTGGGGAATCACGGCACTGCAAAAAGCGACATCCTGCTGCTGCTCCACAGAACTGGTACATATCAGACCCTTAAATTTTTAAACATGGCTTTCATGTGTTTGAGAGCTGAAAAACCTTTGAAAAGTCAGCTTGTTAGGAAATCCACCTTGCAGACTCTGGCTTCAAGGATTGGTGGAGGTGCTTGGTTGAGGCAGAATTGACTTGGGGGTTGGGGTGGGTGTTCACAGGTAAAATAGATGTGTTGTATGTTTAAGAAGGAGTAGTGAGAAGGCTCGGAATGCACAGGCATGGCCATGCTATCAGCGCTACCTTCTAGTAACGCAAGAGAGAACACCTTGCAAGAGAGGCATTTAGAGTCTACAAAGCTTCGCCCTACCCTTTGTTGTTTCTCTTCCAGTTGGGGGAAAAAAAAAAGGAGAGAGCCAGTATTTTGAGGGTGGAGGGAATGCTAGTGCGGAAGCAGGAGCCTAGACTTTAGTCCTCCTATTGCTGCGTGCTAGCACAAACCTTAGGGGATGACCCTGCCGTGGTGCCTCTTATGGCACACTGGAACGACATGTCAACACACGAACGTCTCTTGGGTCTCTTCTGGCCTTAAGACACCTGAGTGCCTGGGCTGTGATTTGTAGGAGAGCTAATCTGATGCCCGCCCCTACCCCAACCACCCTCCCCTAGGCCTCCCATAAAGCTAGATGGCAAACAAGAGTCTTATTTGGGTTGGAAAGTTTAATGTGAGCAGAAAGGTACAGAAGATAACCAACAAAATCTAAGTTAACAATTTAAAAATCCAGACTGTCCAGTTGAAAGTATCTGAATGGACCCAATCATCTTTTATCAGTAGTAAATTTAATAATCCCCCTCTAAGGTTGCCTCCATTCACCGCATGTTTACTTTCCTTCCCCTTCCTTCAAGAACTACATTTTCGCCCAAATAAGTGAGTGGCTTGGGATTCTGTATATTAATGACTCCCGGCGAACTTAAAGACACCTGTGTACAGGCTGAACTTGACAAGAAACAAAGTTTGCTGGCTGGCGGCACCGAGCAAGGTGTCCTATTAATTTCTTGACTCGATCTTGGCAATATTATTATCCGGTCCAGGAAAGAACACCTCTTTACTCATAGCATCAGATTTGAATTTTTTTTTTTTTTAAACACTCTCTATTGCCCGTAAGAATGACTAATAACCGTCAGCTGTAATTTCCCAAAGTTTGCGGGTATGACTTCTACAGTGTTCCTTGCGTCTGAGTTTGCCATACGTCGTCGTCTGGGGGCTTGTGAGGGCTTTCAAACACAATTTAACCAAAACCCCCAGCTGGCTCTCGGTTTAGACAGCAGACCTTTGTGGCACTCTTGAACTTACTCCCTCCACCCCCGCACCTGAGAGTCTCCCTGAACGCTGCTTTCCCTGCATCACACATCATCAATCAAACAACGAGAGAAACACAGAAACCTCAGTTCTCAACTGCAATCAATACAACCACCTTTCCTGGGGTAGCGCTGTCTTCATTTTGAAGGTCACAGAATGAGTCAGGGGCAGAAGAGAGCAAAAGAGGCCATGGGTTCTCTGTCTCTGGGTCTCAGAGAGATCAGCTTCTACGGAAGGATCACCTCATGAAGCTGGACTGACTGACGGAGAGGGGATGGGCCAAATTAACAAAACCTTTGAATGATCCAAATACTGTTTTTGTATCAATGATACAATCATATCATTGTATATATATGGTCTCAAGAGCTACACAAGTAAATTGGCCTGCTGTAGGTTCTGATTCACAAACAGATAAGAGAAAATCGAAACCACAATAGCCAACTACCTCTCTGAGGAGAGCGAGGCTGTGCTTCCATTGCGAAAGTACTCTTATTTATGTATTCTTATGTACATTATTTAAATGTACATCAATTATTTATTATATAAATAAATATGTTTACTCATACAAGCCAGGTTTGTTGAATACCACTCTGTGGAGCTCGTCGGAAGAAGGGCCACAGGGAAGGCAGATGTGGGCATTCTTGAAAAGCTTGGCAATAGCTGTTTCTTAAGTGATGACAAAACTGTTGCTCTTCTAGTAGGAGGAAACAATTGCTGGAAACCTTATTTACACCGTCTATATATACCAGGGTATTTAAACAGACCAGATACATGAAACATGATGAGTCGGGAATCAGCCTTCTTTATTAAAACAAAAGGCAAAAAACCCTTTGCAGTTTGAGAGAAGATGGTTTCCGCAAAGGGACATGTCTGTCAAGATGCACCTGATCCTTCAAAAGAGCCTCAGTCTTTGGGGGCCATACAGGCTGGTGATTTATTTTCCTGAAGGATTCTTCACAGAAGGTGTAAAAACGGCTCTTCAGAAACGCACCGTTGTTTAAACAAAGATACCTCTATTTATTCGTTTAGCAAATCATTTTGTTATGGATTTGTCCAGCCAGAGTCTGAACGATCACTGTGGGTGACATTATAGCAGCACCTTTTCTATAGAGACCCTATCAAAGATAAAATTAGCTCATGTTATCATTATCTCTTCTTGCCTTTTTTGTTTGTTTGCTTGATGCCATTCTCTTCCCTCTCAGTTTTCCAAATACTATTTATTTTCTGAAGTTCTGAATTCATGTGTTGTCAACATAAAATATATCATTAAGGTAAGTGCAGGAAATTATCTATATATCATTAAAGAACTGAGCTTCTATTGCCGTTAGCAAACTGAAGAGGAAACAAAATCACAAAGATAACCTAGCAAACCAAGGTGCACTTAAATAGTTGCTCCCTCTTATCACCCACCACCCACTAACCACACTATTTCTTACAGCTTTTATGTACGTATAAATAAACAGAGTGTTTCTGCCCTGCCTTATTCACGTAGAGGGCTTACCTGCAGTTTTCTGGACATCTTCTAGGTCTGATTAACCCCTAGGAGACCTGGGTCCTCACAGGCAATAGGTTGATGACACCAGCAGAATGCAGCCTTTCTGAAGAATGAGAGTTCTTGGCTCACTCCTGCTACTCTTGTCACCTATCTGACCTCCTGGACTCTAGGCCCTGCCTACCTAGGGCATCACCACCACTTGCCTCTTCCTGTTTCAGCTGACTTCCCTGGACTAATCTCCTTTTTGGCTTGGACCTGTGCTATATGCTGGATCCCTACAAGAGGCTGGACTCTGGTCATTCCTGTGCAGTGCCGTCCCAGGGTCATGCAGGAAGAATGCAGGAAAGGAGGACCACCTTCTCGGTGGATGCAGACCTTCTGGTTCTGATGAACATTTCCAGACACCAGACACGAGGCACCTCCTTGCCACTCCTCATCCCTCTCTGCCTCTGACAAGCAGGGAGAACACTTCCAAGGAAGTGGTCTAGGCACCGTGAGATGAGCGCCACAGGAATTCTGCCTGTAAACATGACACCCCTGACCACCGAGTTTAACATCTCACCAGATCTTTGCAAAGGTGGAATATGATTGGTATGCAAGAAGCCCTGAGTTCTCCAAATTATCTGTCCTTAGGTCACTGAGGTCTTTTGGGTGTAGAAATAATGGAATTTCACTTTTTTCTATAATCTCATTATGATAAAACATAGATATTTTCTTAGGATACAGAACTCCTTACTCAAGGAAGGACACCAAGGAAGGTATTGCCAAGACTAGATTTTATAAAAATCCTTGAACAGTCACGCATAGATTAATATGTGAAATTTTACTTGAGTAATAACAGCTAACCTTGGTTTAGATGAACATGGAGGTTGAAAGTTTTGTTGAAAAGAGAGAAAAATAAAGACCATTGTTACCTCAAACCTGGTTGAATTTGACAAATGTGACCCTGTCAAACTATTTATCCCCATGCACGACCATTCTCTTTGAATATTTTTGGAAAGACACCCTCCTCAGGTCAGGAGAAGAAAAAAAGCAAAGGAGAAGAAGTAAGTTGGACCAGTTGAGCACTCTCTCACCCATTCACCCAACAAATCAAGAAGTATTTATTAAGTGATTATTATGCGAGAAGTTCAGTTCTTGGGGTTGGAAGTTACAAGAAAGGCCAAGACAAGCTCTCCGTCCTCAAGGAGGGTGAGAGGAAGGCCACAGAGTCTGTGCACATGAGCAGGGCTCCCCTCAGCCACACCACAAACCAGCTAGGTCTATCCACGCAGTACAACTAACTCAGGGGCCTTAACTTTTTCTTAGAGAGAACATGCACTTAGGTAAGAGTGTTAATTCTCTCTTTTTAATTTTTTTTAAAAGAGGACAGTTGACAAAGAGTGTTAATTCTCTCTCTCTTTTTAGAGAGGAAGAATGGGGTCAGGCAGAGGAAGCGGGAGAGAGAATCTTAAGCAGACTCCCTGCCCGGCGGAGAGTCTAACTCACACCCTGAGATCACGACTTGAGCCGAAATCAAGAGTCTCATGCTCAACCAACTGAGCCACCCAGGTGCTCCCTGAGGTGTTAATTCTCTTAAGGCTTAGCAGATATACCAAATCTGACAACATGCAGCATGTATACTTACTTTACCCCTGGCTTCATTTAATTATCCCTAGCTGAGTTTTCTTTCCACCACAATTTAGTTCCTGAATTTTTACCTTGCATAGGCCACCTCAAATCCTCTTGGGAAATAAATACAATTACCCTACTACATCCCATAATAACAATAACAAAGATAGTCATTTTTGTTATTACAAGTGACTTTCACTGAGAGCTCCTGTGGTGGCGTCAGGAACCATGGGCACGTTCCATGTGCACACCAAGCTTGTGGTGTCAGGAACCATGCTAAGCACGTTACAACCATTTCCTCAATCTTGACAATAAACTTCTGTGGCTATTAATGATCCTATTTCATAGAAGAGGAAAGCAAGCTAGAGTGTCATGTAACTGCGAGTAAGTAGTACACCTAGAACTTGAACCAATATACTCTGCAAGTAGAACTCCTGGTGGTTTGTCTACATACTGGAGCTCTCCAGGCCTCTTCATGGGACAGAAGCCCTTTTGCCTAATGGTCTGACTCACCAGGTTTCCCCTGCTGTTTGACTTCTGGACCTTATATTGTGCCCCACCTCATCTTGCGGGCCTTCTCGAATATTGGGCCCATCTTCTCTGTGATGCCTCCCTGACCCATCATGGCTGGGTTAGTAGGAGCTCCCACATCTGAGCACCTGTGTCTCTGGAGGATGAGCTTCTTCAGAACAGTGGCTAAAGCTCCCTCACGTTCAAGCTGTCAGTGCTGGTAGCTGATATGAGCCACAACAGATATTTACTAAAAGTTGGTGTGGGCTGACTGAATGAATGAGGGCTCCACCACTTTCCTACGAACACTCTCCCAGAGAAGCATGCCCAGACCTTGGTCCCTTCATGATGGCTTTGAAGCTTTACCTGTTTGTATCTTGAGAGTTCTACGTGGCTAGGAGATGCTTCTAAAATGAAACAACCATCAATCTGTGAGTTGTAAAGCATATGCGTCAGGTTTAATCACACACAGAGAACACATTTTGCAAGAAAAAAGGTCTTCTTGATTAGTGATTATAAAATGGACTCAATTTCAATCTAAGTATATTCAAAATTGGAATGGGCACTTTTTAATTATCTTATGAGTTTGGGCATTTCAGTGTTTTCTTTTTTCCCTAATTTGCCTTCAAGCAATGCCACCAGCACCAAAGCCTTCCCTCTCTTTCCTACTTTGACATGTTCTTTCCTCTTATCTTCTTTGCTTTTATTACCTGGGCTATTTACTTAACAATCATGTTTTGCTTAGAGACATGTATTATTATGTCCAATTATTATTTGACTCTCGCATTTAAAAAAAAAAAGATTTTATTTATTTATTTTAGAGAGAGAGAGAATGCAAGTTGGGGGAGGAGGGGAGGGAAAAGCAGACTCTTTACTGAATGCGGAGACCAACCCTATGACCTTGAGCCCATGACCTGAGCTGAAAACAAGAGCTGGTCATTCAACAGACTGAGCCACCCAGGTGCCCCGAAGCCTTGCATTATTAATTCAAACTCCCCACGTTTGAGAGACCATTGTGACTTGTGCTTCTTGGAATCCTTCCTGGAACCTAGTGACTCAAGTTATTGGTTCCATGTGCTTCGGGAAAGGCCACGCAATATTATAAAATGTTATGTCCCTCAAATAAAGTGAATACAAATGTCCTCTGGTACTGGGCCAGTCAATGTAAAGTGAGGCAGGTTCTGGGGTGCCTGGGTGGCTCAGTGGGTTAAGTCTCTGCCTTTGGCTCAGGTCATGATCTCAAGGTGCTGGGATCGAGCCCTGCATCCGGCTCTCTGCTCAGCAGGGAGCCTGCTTCCCCCTCTCTCTGCCTGCCTCTCTGCCTACTTGTGATCTCTCTCTCTCTGTGTCAAATAAATTAAAAAAAAAAAAATCTTAAAGTGAGGCAGGTTTCATAGAGCAGTCTCCAGGCAGAACTATAGAAGTTCTGGTCAAAGGCAAATGACAAGAAAGGTGGGTGGGGGTGATGGTGGTAGCGGGTCTGGGTAGATAGTGGTAGGGGTTGAGGGGTACACAACATTTCCTGAACAGACCCATACGCTAGGTACTAGGTTAAATGTTTCACACACTTGAATTCATCTAATTATCACAACAAACCTTAGATGTTAATAGAATGCCCCCCTCCCCTTCTACCCATGATTAAAATGAAGCTCAAAGAATTTAAGTGACTCAGCCAAGGTCACACAGCTACTAGATGGTAGGGCTGAAGGAGGGCTCCAGGCTTATCTGACTCCAAAATTATACTCTTTCCTTTATACTGCTCCCTAGAATCACCTTCACTCTTTAAATGCATACATTGACTAGAACCCACATTTAGGCTCAGAATGGAGGAAATGAATGTTAATAAGATGCCTTGTTGGCAAGCCAACGAATGAATGGGTATAGGACTGACAGGGAGGGGAAGCTGAAATGTTCAAGTTCTTGGTTATTACATTCCAGTTGCAAAAACAACCATGGCAAATGGTTCTAAGCAGGTCATTAATGGACAGTTTTGAGCACCTACTGTGTGAAAGATAATCCAGCCAGGGCACAGAGAGAAAAGAGTGGAAAAGAGTCAGGACGAGGTCTTAGCATCTAGCCAGCGACTTACAAGAAAGCCAGCCCAGCCGCGAGGGCTCCTTTTGCCTTCCATTCCTGCTTGAAAGTCAGCATCCAATCATGTCTTCCATAACCCAGTAGTTGCATTCCCCAGCCTTGGCGCGGCCCTCATAGACGCTCCTCCGCCCGCGCCTCCTGCAGGGGTTGGGGCTGCAGACGCGCCTGGGCGACTGGGGGCAGCGGCTGCGCAGGGAAACGGAACCAGACTGCAGGCAAGCAGGGGGTTAATAGCTCATAAAATAAAACCCTCTAACACAAAAATGTTATTTTAATTGTATTACATTGAGGAGCCCTGAGGGTCGTGGGGTAGATAATCAAAAAGGACAAGGAGGAAATTAAAAAAGGGAAGAAGGCAATCAAAAAGGCCATTTAGGAGAGCCCCTTAATCCTCCATAGAAAGAACACTAATTATACTCCAGAATCTCCTTATAATTAACCCTGATATAAAGTGTTTTTTGAGCAGTAATAACTTTCACATTCACAATCGTTTTGATCGCAAACTCCGGTGAACGCCTCACAAACAGGAGCCCGCACCAGTTGGCCGGTTTTCTTCCCCAGCGAGCCCTGCGATTACACGGCCGGCCACAACGAAAAAAGACAAATATTTCTGCCTCAGCTCACTCCACGGCTCTGTTGAACTCAGCCCGTTGCTTTTTTTATTCTTTAATTTTTTTTTTTTTTTTTTTGGACAGGAATAGGCTGAAACACAACCATACTTGTGCCTCCTTTCCCTTCTTTGTAATTGCTTCCCTATGCTCGCTGTTAGCCTTTAATATGCCTTGGACTTGCCCTGGGTTGCAAACCCACTAGATTCCCAGCATACCTTCCTTCACTCCCAGGCCCCTGTTCAGATTTACCTGCACTCCTAGGCCACTGGGCACACATCGCTATTATCGTTCTCAACGTTTCCAGACAAAAGCAAGGATTCAGACTGCCCAAATCCCGTCCAAAACAAGAGCCTCACATTCCTCGCCCTGACAGCTGATCCCTTATGAACCAAAGCTTCTAATTGTCCACCAGAGAAGTTCAGGAGCAAAAGAGAGCAGGAAAAGAATGCAGACAGTTTTACACTTCAGGTGTCGGGGCATTGCTGGGAAGAAAGATGCAAAGAAAAGGCACCTGGGACGAGCTCTGTGAAGGGAGAAGGGCCTGGAATAGATTGTTGTTGTTGTTGTTATTGTTGTTTTAAATGACATTAGAATGAAAAGAATCTGTCCTTGTCCTCACATGAACTGGTCATTGCTCTCAACCCACCCAGTAAGAGAAGGAGCAGGATCTCAGATCCCATGAGATCCCTGGGGAGATAGTTTCAATGGAGCACCTGCCTGCCAAGTGAAACCTCAGGAGAGGTTCACAGGGCTTCTGACATTCACATGCCTCAGGAAGGTATTCCTCCCTCTTTGAATGGACTCCTGGACCTGGCTTCATCTCCTCTCTACAAAGACCCAGCAAATGAATTTGAAAGGTTTGCCTGCTTACAACCAGAGCTGGGAGATGGGAGATGGGGAAACCAAGGTCTGTGAGACACTGAGCCCAGTGTTTTTCCTCTCTATCAAGAGAATGCATGCCAAAGGAATTTTTCCATTTTTTTCTTGCACACTACTGGAACTCAAACCTTCCTTCTACTTCCCATCTGGATGATTACTCTTCGGGTAGAATTTAACAAGATAAGAAAATGCTTCCTCTTTTGTTTTTTTAAATCAGAATCCCACACTGTATGTTAACTATACTGGAATTAGAATAAAAAACTTCATAAAAAAAAAAAACCACAGAACCATAACTGAGAGAAAAATGTTCTTTTACCATTCAACACTATTGATTAACGATTTCCAATATTCTCAGCCCCCTGGCCATAGGCAATATGCAATAGATTATATTGTCCCTACTTTTGTAGGGACTAGGTTGTACCTATTCAATTTTATATTTAGTTGAACAGCAAAATAGACTTCATTAACACAGACAAACCTAGGATGTTAGCACATTTGAACTTTAAAATATCAGTACTATCATTCTTTTCATCCAAAAACACCTATAAAGACACACCATTCATTTATAAAATTGAAAGAGATTAAAAATGAAGAATAGACTATGAGTCTCCAACTTTTAAATTTTACAAGTATAATGCATTTATAAGTATAATACACTAAAGAGAATTAAAAAGATCTGTGCTAACATCCCTGATCCATGCATTAATGCAAGAACATGTTGAGTGCTATTCATTTCTCCACACCTAAAGATGAAGCAGATACAGATCCCACCCTCAAAAAGGTTAAAGTATAAAAAGTGCCATTAAGAGAGGTACAGATTAAAAAAAAACTTCAGAAAATTATAAAGTTTCACTGTATTAATGTTAAGATGTTATTCATTTCATCTAGTAGGGGTCTCCCCTTAATTTAACCCATGTGAGCACAAAGTGACATTTTAGTATTTTCATAGATAGGTATTTATAACTTCCTTTGATGGGATATTTATTTTAGGTTTAATTAATATTAGTAGATAGGAACTAGAAGCCAATAAGAGGAGGTGAAGCTGATGCTAATCTTCATCTCCTATGTTTTGGAATCTCTGCTTTGGGATACAGGTCTCTACACTAGGATCTCACCCAGATCTCTTCACCCCACCCCATATTCTGGAAGCCTCCACCTCTATTCTGCTCTCTCAAAATTTCATCGCCAAAGAGCTCCCAGTGTTGCCACGGAAGAGGGCAACACATTAACTAGAAAGGTTCTCTTGCTACTTTCCCCACTCCAAACTCCAACAATACATATTTTAACAAGGTCTTCTGGGGATGAGTCCTGAACCAAGAGAAATACCATATTAGCAGAGTTGAAGAGAAGAGAGTCAGGATTCTGGCATTCTAGTCCCAGATTAGTCACTCCCAGTTGTGACCTGGACAAACCCATTAACTTATTTGAGACACCACTTTCTTTATTGTTAAAATTCAATAATTACAGACACTCTCAAGGTTGTATACAGTATGGAATACAAAACTCCCATGAATTATATAAATACATGTTAATATAATAGTGTATGGGAATTTTAGCCAGGTGCCAGGAATCTTTCTGACAAGAGCCTTGTCTGTAGTGACTTGGTTTGTCCTTCTGCCCCAACAAATGGCATAGAATTCATCCCAACTGGATTGTAATAGGTTAATGCAGTCCCTTTTTCACTTGTTCCTCTGTATTAAATCTAAAATGTAAAGTCCAATTCAACTTGCACTTTATACAGTCAAGGGGTAGGACTGGTAATACAGCATTTTCTATCTAACATCTTAACTCTGCTCTAAGGCTAGTTCTTGACAGTAGATTTAACTTCAACATTAAAAAAATTGCTAGATTCCTTCTTGTCCAGTTCCATCTCTATAAGTAGCAACACGAAGTAGCACTGAATTGAAGTCACCCTTGTTGTGATCTGTCACTCTACATTTTTCTCTTGTCATACTAACATTAACAAAGCCATAAACAAGAATAACCAGATAACATCTGGGAAGCAATTTTTAAAAAGTAGGCTTTGGGATCGCATTTAAATAGTCAACAGTTGCACCCGAGGCTCCCAGCAGCATATCTTCATTCAGGTGACCACAGGAGAGGGCCTGAAGTGAAGATGCTGGAAGGCCTTCCTCACTAGAGGAGAAGATGGCTTTCCTTGCACATTTCATGTGTGCACAGGATGCTTGGAGATGATTGTTAGCAGCTGGAAACCCTGGGGTTATCAAGGACAGTAGGAAATGCCATTCTTCTCACTCTGAATAATTGTATTTGATCCAGTGGCCTTAACCTTTTATGGCCTGATGGCTTTTGCTATTGTCTTCCAAATAAATTAAACTTTTCTCTCTTTAAATGATAGAAGTAATATATGCTGGCTATAAAGAGCTAAAAATTGCAGTTTAATGTGGAATAAAAGATCAAAAGACCCCATTTACTCCTCCCCCACTACCTCCACATTCCCTCATCCCTCGCCTTTCTTCTGAGGTAAAACTTTTTAGTATAACTTCTTCCAGGCTACTGTATATGCTTTAAATATAGGCTTAAAATATGTATATGTGTGTGTATGTGTTCACTTAATATTTTTCTTGGTATATTATTCTATGATTATTTTATTTTGCTTAATTCACCATGGATTGGTTTCCAAGTCACCGTATCTTTATTTGCATCCTTCATTCTAACTGCTGGGTAGTCTCATATAGAATAAATAAAAAGGCATATTACAGTCTGAATTTTTATGTCTCAAAAGTTAGCTACTTTTATGTGGAAAATGGATGCTTCTTTTGACAGAAAAAAAAAAACAACAACAGAGAAAGAAGAGTATTTACATTGCCTTTTTTCCCCCTCAGGGCTTGAACTCACAACCCTGGGATCAAGACCTGAGCCAAGATCAAGAGTCGGACAACCCACTGAACCACCCAGGTGCCCCTACATTGCTTTTTGCTAATAATCTGTCATAAACTGAGGGTAACCCAGTAAACAGTGAAGCAGGCCCTCATTTTTACCTCAAGAGACTTGAGATCTCTGATGGGCCATACGCGGTGAATGACCATTAGCAGTGGTGAATATGGTCATTTAAGTAATGTCAAGAAAATGGCTGTGTCTCAAAACTTCAAATAGTATACCTGAATTTCACCATTAGAAATTCATTCCTTTGGTCTAAACATGGCCAGCTCTAATCATTCCCTATAAACATGCATATGTTCTAGGAATAAACAACAACTTAGTTTATTGGGTACTTTCTTTCTCAGAAAGCATGATTCAGTCAGAAAATGTTCAGTGTTCCTGGTGGTCAATGATTCTAAAGCTGGGGAGGGGGAGACATAAGATAGAGAGGCTAGGAAAAGAAAACAGGGGAAAAAAAATAATTAAGAGCTCCAAAATTGCTGAAATATCAGTCACCTGTCTAGAGATGGTCTCAACTTGTAAGAGCAAAAGTTAACTTTATCGAGCAAATAAAAACAGGTTTTTATAAAGATGGCATCTTTCTTTTGTTAACCAGGAGAGAGGGGGCAAGTACAGCCAGCACACTAACAACCCCACTCCTGTTTCTGGCAGACATCACTTATCTATTGTGGTACTCTTTCCTGCTGAACCAGGACTCGGCCTCAGATTTCTTCTGTACTCAGCACTCCAAGCAGCCACTACCAACTGACTATAGTTGGCACCTAAAATGAAACCAGTATGGCAAACCAGTTTGTCACAGGAGCCATCACCTCCATTGTGACCAATCCCGGGTTTTCATCTCACAAGCATGAATTGTATAATCTTAAATTTGCTGGTGGAATTCTTCTTCAGCCAACTGTCTACAGAGGACGTATCTTAGCGAAAACAGAGGAGGTCTCTCTTAACTAATAAATTAGGATCCTTCCATACGAGACTAGAAGTTCCATGTGGGCTAAGGCTTTTCTCCCCATTTCGCTCAAGAGAACGTCTGACTCAGAGCAAGCGCCAAGCTGATTGACCATCTAAACCGTACAATGGAACAGAACGCATGCCTAGCAGACATTCAGTATACAGAGTTCTTGAGAATTAAAAAAACAAAAGTTTGCCTTAAAACATCTTGTTTGGACAGTGCAGCCTCTGTATAGGTACCCAAATTAGAGATCTTTAAAGAACTTACTATGTAAAAATATGAAATCTAGTAACCATCAAGGAAAACAGGAATGAATCCACCAGGAAGAGGATGTGATTGTCAAATCATCAGGTTATATAAGACGGAAAGGTAGGTGACGGCGAGCCAAGCACCTTCCAGATTCCTGCAAGGCGGCAAAGGCAGGCTCCTTGCACTGAAGTCAGGCCAAAGATTTTCACCCTGCGGTGAATCTTCAGGAAGCAGACAGCTTCCTGCACCCAGGGCACACTGAAGAATCTACCACCACATTTCAGGAAGCTTTCCTGGAGAAGCTGTCCCAGTCAGAAAAAAAATTAAGCAAATAATATAAGCCTTTCCTTCATTTGGACAGCTTTGTTCAGCTGCAGTCAGAGAGAGGTCAAGCAAGCCCACCCAGCTTATCTGAGATGGGATAATCACCCACATTCTCACTCACCCACTCATTCACTCACACACACACCCACCCACATACTCTCACACACACGCAGGAAAATGTACACACACACTTACTCACTCACATAGACTCACACACACTCACACACACACACATACTTGCACGTCCTCACCTCCAAAGACACACATTAACAAATACCTGTTCACACTGTCCTGTTATCAATCCCCCCTCCCCTTCATACCATTTTCCTTCTAGACAAAAACAACTCTCTTTGGATAGAAATCTTCTCGTAAAGGGACACTCTCATAAACACCAAGCCCCAGGGACTGGGCAGAATAGACACGCACACCTGCTCTGCTTCTGGCCCCTTTATTGCCGAGATGGTATTAGCTTGTTCCTCTGGAGGAATTCTGGCTCAGAACTTTTATAAGTAGGAGACTCAATTATGCTTCTTATGAGTTCCCTAAATTTGGAAAGGGAGCTAAATAAGGAAATACATTAGTCAATGTCCTTCTCAACCTCCTCCCCTATTCATTTCTTTTTTTTTCCCTTCTGCTTTCTTGGGGTGATTTCTTTGAATTAGTAAAACTACCAACAGTAGCAACCAAAAACAAGGTGCCACAAAGAGATGAAAAGGAGGACAAGGGAAGAAACAAATGCTGAACTTATATAGTATGAGTATGATCAGTACATGGCTGCGGGCTGGAGGGATCCGTGGGAAGTGGGGTCCTTGGGTGGGGCACATGGAGTCACTTGGGTGCTGAATTGTACTGAAGAGTGAACAGTGTTAGAAACTGTGAGAAACTGTGAGAAAAGAACACATTTCACATAGAAGATCTTTATACTTTAACTAAAATGCAAATATTAAAGGTGTCAGTATTGGGGGATTACTGAGGTGACCCCCCAAGAATGAGTTCGAGGGAGGAAAAAAGACCATGGCCAGAAAGTTTAATTGTATGACCCCACAGAAAGGGTCATGGAAGGGATACACAGTTCCCTCATGGAGCTCTCTGGGAAGACAAATTTTGGAGCCTGTTTGAACTTATAAATATATCAAAAGAACGTATGATAATCAGGTTTGGCCAAGGAAGCAGAAAAAAAGGAAGATCACGGTAATGCCCTGGGCATCCACTGTTCCCAGTGGTAGGAAAGTTGAGTTGCCTAACTGATGTGTATCCAGCTATCCACACACAGGTGAGGTGCTGGAGTAGGGAGCGGGAAAGGGAGAAGGGGAGGGAAGGCAGGAGGGAGAGGTAGAGAGAGAGAATTAAGAGGAGAATGAGGAGGAAAAAAACAGGAAAGAAGACGGGGAATAGGAGAGAGATGAATAAAGGAAATGTAATTCTGTACATCCTCCAGTCAGCCCCAGTTCTTAAGCCTGTGAGCAACTCTGTGCTTGAGATGACTTCTAGTGTTTAATTATAGCAATTTCTTCCCCATGACCAGTGTTTTCCAAGTGTGGTCCTTGGGCCAACAGCACCAGCATCACCTGGGAATCCCTTAGAAATGCAAGCTTGGGTCCCACTCAAGTTGTAGGAAATCAGAAATTTTGGGGGTGGGCCCAGGAATTCGTATTTTAAGAAGTTCTCTCAGTCATTGTGATGCATTAAAAGTTTGAGAACCACTGCCCTAAACACAAGCCAGTTACTGTTTCTGGAGCTCCACTGAAGAAACAGCTGAAGAAATCTCTCATTTAAATAAACAAAGGAATATACTGGTTTTATACATCAGTTGTGGGAGCTTGTCATCTTTGAATCTGTCCTCACATTTCTGAACATTACAAAGACAAGTCTTTGAACCTGTGGGACTGAAAGCTGGCTTCTGAAAACAGGAGAGAATCAGAGGTAATAGCCCACTATCAGGCTTCTTGGGACACCTGACCTCGCTGTATTCTGGGCGGGTCCTTCTCCATTTTCAAACGCTGACAGAAAAGTAGGTTTCCGTGATTGGAAAGAGACCCTCACCTTGGTACCATGCTTCAGAAAGGTCCAGTGCATTCTCTTCCAAAAGGCCATTCAGCTCTGTGTGTCATGTCACGGTAATCATGTAGCTGCTCTGAGTTGATATATGGGGCTAGAAATTTCTGTAATACTTTTGGCAATGGCTAACAAAACTGTTTTCCTGCACTCCAATACCTCAACCTGTGTTTGTTTCTATACTGTTTTTATTGTTTCCTTTTCTCTGCTGTGTGCACTCAGACTTGACTTGTAGACAACTGTGGGCAGCACAGTTGGGTATAAAAGAGAGTTATTTAATGGTGTTATTTAAGGTGTGCACCTTCGCCATGCAGTTTACAAAAGCAAGTCCCTGTGAGGGATAAAGCATCAGAGAGCAAAACAACAGTCGCTGACATCTCTTTGGAGGAGAGAAAGAAGCTGAGTCACTGAGCCTGCAATTCAAGAGAAGGCAAATATATCACAGAACAAAGGATAAACCTCCACCCTGGGTCACAGGACATCTGCTTCAGAGATGTTCACCAACACAGAAAGATTTGTTGCTTATGATAAAAGACATCGGTGACAAGACATACTGAACAAAGCATCATCTGACCCCTAACTAAACATAGCTTGCTTTATAAAGGGTTGTTTTTTATATAATATTGCCAAACACTATTTCTGTAGCTCTTTTAAGAAGAGAGAGACCAGTTAGTGATATGGAATCTGTGGCAGACATCATTTGAATCTGTGTCTGGGAAAGCATATCACACCTATACCTTACCTGCCTAATTTGCTGTTTAGGGAGAGAAATGAATGCTATTTAATTAAACAAAACAAGAACGGTTATATGACTGAGGGCCTACCATCTTTAGAACAATGCTAGGCATCCTAAGGAAAGGAGAAAAAGAAAAAGACAGGTGCAACTTTGGTCTCCAGAAGAGACAAGATAAACAGAAGTTCAGCACCGAAATGTTTGTGTTTAGAGAAGTCCATGTGAATTGGAACGTGGCAGGAGAAATGTCTGTAGATGAGATGAGCTTTGCTTAGTGGGTACAATTAATTTCCCAAGGACATTTGGCAGGAAGTTTAGCAACGCAGAACAACAAAGTCAAGGCTCTGTGCTTTTAAGATAAAATGCAATTCTGTACTTCCATTTGGGATGAAATATCAGGGAAGCAGCAAAGTCACCAATGGGAACAGGTGATTCACCATCAGAGAAAGATGTATTGACCGGCCAGGCCAAGCCCATTTTAATCCCCCATTCCTAATTCCAAACACATAGTAGATTAGGTGTATCCATGCCCTTCACCACAGGGTATTATCTAGCACATTTCAGCTGTCACCTCTCCTAATTATCTTCCTTGCCAGTCACCTCTAAGAAGTCACTGAGGGCTCCAGCAGATGCTCTCTGAAGCAGGGGGCTGAGTCGGGGGGAGGCCTTGAGCAGGTTGGGGTGGGCGTGGGTGAGCGTGAATAGGGATGTCAGCTTGCTGCTCGCTAAGTGTTGCCACATTCGATCTTCTGCTTTTCCCCTGGTCCCAAAGAATGTTGGAATGGTACTTTCCAGTTGGCGGCAATCTCAGCTGGTCCAGGTTCTTAGGGCAGAGGACAGGTAGCAGCGTGGCAGGAGGTCAGAGTCATGACAGAAAACATCTCCAAAAACATACCATTTTGTCTCCCTCTCCGAACAGCTCTGATAAGCAAGGACCTTTGGCATTTAAGGACTCCTGCATCCAGAGGAAGACCTTTGCACACGCCCGCATTTGGTTTCAGATTCGGTGTCTCTGTCCACGAGCTCTGATTTGGTATCATCTGATTTGAACGCACTCTGATCTGATACTTTTTTTTCCCTCCTGAAAGGTAACTACATTTCAGGTATGATGATTGTTGGAGCATCTTGGGCCCTTGTGAGTTTGGTTTTGTGACATTGTCTCACCACGTATAATGATCTGTGCACTGGCCTCACTCTCTCTACTATACCATTAGCTCCCTCTGGGTGAATCCCCTTGGCACTCTTCACCAATAAATACACCTTGACAGCAGGAACACAGCAGAGAGAAGTCGGGTTCTTCCCACCTTTCTACTTCTCGGAAGACTAAGGTCTTGCTAATAAGCTTTTACTAATGCTCCTTTGCCACTCTCTGCACCCTTTCTTGGACACCCCCTTGTGCAGCTTTTCCGAGATGCCTCGGCACCCAAGTGTACTTTTTCATTCGTCTACCCCTGCCGTTGCTTTTTCCTGTTAGCACCATTGAATATCTATCTACACATCACGAGAGGGGATGCCGGGGCGGTCATTAGGGAGGGGAGCAAGTCACAGAGAACAGGAGCAGAATACAATCATGTTGATCATGTTATTCCTGTTGCATGGGTTTGTAGCCAAACCACACAAAACCCTTTTGGAAAGGGATAGTGTCTACTCCTACCTATTTTTAGCAAAGAAGATTCTATAACTTTAGGCAGCTTGTTCCTCTGTTAAAAATTCATTATGTCCCCTAGCAACTGCAGGATGGTGTCCTTTTCCACCCATTGGGGATAAAGACCCATTGAAGGCTAGTGTCTAGACTTGTGGTTCTCAAAGTGTGGCCCTGGACCATCAGCATTGGTATCACCTGGGAACTAGGTAAAACGTGTTCTTGGGCTCAATATCAGAATCACTGAATCAGAAATTACGGGGTTGGGGGGCCCAGCAGTGTGTACTCTTAACAAGCCCTCCAGGTGACTCTGATGCTCACTACAGTTTGACAACCATGGGGCTGTCGACGGGGGGATGGGAGGGTCAAGGGTACATATCACTTGTCAACGTAGAATCACCTGCTTGTTTGACATACGTTTCCTCTGTTTATGGCTGCTTGTCAGGAAAAGATATTCCCTTTCATTCCACAGTCTGTGTGAACTGTCAACTGGGAAGGACGAGAAACAATCTTCACAGGCCACTGGGCTCCTGGAAACTCAGACTATTTGACTCGAAGAACGACATACCAGATCCTAATTAATGAATTTGTCAAGAGCTGCTCCCCTTTGTGAGGATTTTAGCAGAGACTTCGGTGACAGCCGTCCACTTTTATGGATTTTAACTGAGTAATTAATAGGATAACAGTTACAAGTGCAAGTTAAGTGCATATTATTTCTACTGGATTGGGTCATAAATAAGTAATAGAGCTTTTGAAAGTGAATGGGAAGAGACGGTGGAAAAGAAAGACCTATTGGGAGCTGAATGAGGGAGGCCAGACTTAATTTGAAGCGCTACCTTCTCATTTTAGTGAAGCAAGCCGTTCCACTGGGGACGCGCAGAGACGGTGGTGGATTCTGTTCCACTTTGTGCTTCAGAAAGAGCGGCCGGAAGATCACCTACCAAATGGAGACGTTCTGGACACTCTCCTCCCACAGAAATCAGATGTGAAAACAACTCAATCTGGCCGAGGTAAAGAGGCAGGTTGAGCAGCAAAGCTTGAAGGAATATTTTGTAACACAGTTATACAAAGTATTGGTGGTTTATTATTTTTTGTGGGGGTGGGAGGGGGGTACCGGGCTACCCAGTCACAAATTCCAGGATTCTGTAACCTGCAGAGGACTCTCACCTGTTTCGAATCAACTTCAGGCCTCAGGGCTGGAGCATTACCTTTGTGGGTCTTGGGCACTTTTGCCTTCACAGACCCCTTCCTTGATTAAAAAAAAATTTTTTTAAATTTTATTTTATGACTGCATTGGTATAAAGATAAATATAGGGTAGGCTGGACTTGTTTATTATATAATTTATAACACATAATTTATATAATTTATAATTTATCATTATTTATCATTATCATTATATTAACTTTTCCCTCTGATTTTAAAAGGAATTAAAATGGAAACATTTTGGTGGGTCCCTAAAAGTACCAGGCCTGTAGTAGTTTCCTAGGGCTGCTGAAACGAAGAACCCTAAACTGAATGGCTTAAAAGCAGAAACGTCTCAGATCTGGAGGCCGGAAGCCTGAGACCAAGGCATTGATTGGCAGGACCCGCTCTTTTTCCTTCAGCTGGTCTCTCCCCCCAGCTTTTGCTAGTTCTTTGGCTCGTAGGGGCAGAACTCCAGTCCTCACTTGGTGTTGTCCCTGTGTGCATGTCTGTCTCCAGATTTCCTTTTTTATAAGGACACCAGTCCTGCGGCTTCAGGGGCCCACCCACTCTGGTATGACCTCATCTAAATGAATTACCCCGAATGACCCTATTTCCAAATAAGGTCACATTCCAAGGTACTGGGGATTCAGAATTTCAGCATATGAATTTTGAGGGGACACAGACACAAATCAACCCATAATAGGAGCCTAGGCCCTGTGTCTAATGGAGAGATCTTCCCGGCAAAGCCTTCTCTGGGATTCTGAAAGTCAGCTGCAAGATTACAGCTCCAAAGTATCAGAAATGAGATAAGCACCCATGGCCGGGGCCGGGGTGGGGGGGGGCGGTGTTGGTGCTGGGCGGGAGAGGTAGGTCGGGTGGGGGGTGTGGAGGACATGTTTCATGTTTTATGTTTTACTTGGTTTTTGAAGGAAATAACTTCAAGATTCAAAATGTCTTCAAGGACAAGTTTCTATGGATCTACTCAACGTGGAGGAAAGTTAACTTCTTTTAATGCTCCACTTCTAAGTACAGGGCTTAGAGCCCTCCCTCAGCTCCAGGAGTAAGCAACCAGCCTCTGCAACAGGAGAAACCCTTCCCCCATCCAGGAGGTTTCAACCCTGTGTGTTTCCTGCTCCTCTCTTGGAGCTGAGCCCTCTGAGGAATTGGGGAAGGATACAATTTCATTTTTTTTTTTTAAATCTGATTTTCACTGAGGCAATGTACTTCTCTTGATCTCTTCCCCCGTATTAGTCTTCTCTCTTCCCCTGCAAGAGACATTCAACTTGTCCCAGGTCTTTTTTTTTTTTCCTCCACATTTTCTAATTTTTAAAAAAAATATTTTCTTTATTTATTTGAGAGAGTGCACACAGGAGAGAGCACGAGCTGGGTGGAGGCAGAGAGGGAGAGGGAGAAGCGGACTCTCCGCTGAACAGGGAGCCCGAGGTGGGGCTGGATGCCAGGATCATCCAAACCCAAGACAGACACTTAACCGACTGAGCCACCCAGACATCCCGAATTTGCTCCCTAGGTCTTTATTGATGACCTAGAACGGAGGTGGAAGAAAGAGGGGCTTATTCTGAAGAGATTTTCCCATTGCCCCCAGACACCAACATTTCCCCTCTTCTCTACTGGAAAAGATAAAGAGTGAGGGAGACTGGAAAGAATACCTGAGATTATCACTCCCTTGTTTTGCTTCAATTTTTGTGGCTCACTGCAACAAAGGGCTCCACATTCTTTCTCAGTGGTTCAATGGTTCAATTCTCAAAGGATTCTATAAACCCAAACAAAGTGTGGTACCCTCCTTGAGCCTCCTGCCTTGGCCCCCACTCCCCTGACACGCATTCAGAAGAAAAAGCACCTCACACAGAAATAGCCAAATAAAGCAGAACAGCCCAAGGGGGCCCATAAAGTAAGAACTGAAACAGTACGTGAACTTTGCCTGTCGCTTTAAATTGCAAAATCTCCAGCTCATTCGCAGACACACAATTGGGTCTGGCAATACTGTTCACAGCCCCAGATGGGAACTGGAGCCCCAGACATGGTTAAAGGCCCGAATGACAATGCCAGTTAGGCTGTGTTGAAAGCTGACCTGTCCCTGTGAGATAGTTCTCTTCCAGAAGGCTGGGGTAAGTAACAGTGATGGCTTGGAGGGTATGTGTGCTGAAAACGAAGTACTTGATGTTTATGTGGAAGACCAATGGAACCACCCCAAGAAGGGCTTTCTCTCTTGGCACACATTATGGTGAGATGATGGCAGTGGTTACTCTGAACAGTAAGTCTCTTAGATCCTCATCAACTTAAAAAAAAGGAGTGATTTTGCTACGTTCATATCCAAGACCAAATGACTTGTGTGTGTTTGTGACCAATGACTAGCATCATCCTCCCTTCTCTTCAGAAGAAGATCTTGCAATCGGTTTACCTACCAGATGCAGCCCAACGTTCGACCAAGCCCTGCTGGGTGAGAAAGAAACTGTGGTACTTTTTGAGGTCATACACTCAAAACATCTATATTTCCTGCAACTGTGTTCAGCAACTGCAAAACAGAAGCCCCAGGCATTCTGCTTGGGTAGAGGAACTGGTGTGCTTGAGAATGAATGGACATTCTAGACTCTGGATCTGTATATGATAAACCACTACACGTATCCCAGAGTCCTCTCCAAATGCCTCAGCTGACTAATCATATATAGCACTGACCATTAGCAAATCACGCAGGACAGGAAGAGCAAGTCCAGTGAGCAAATGGCACAAATTCAATTTTCAGCCAGAAACTTCACAGCACAGAATGGGCTTTGGAGGACAGTGTCCTGAGGAACAGTGGTTTCTCCTTAATACAACACTGAGCTTTTCTTGACCTTGGAGGAAGTGCATCCATTTCCATGCTTCTCCCTCCCTGAAAGGAATAAGATGGTTTACTCTCTGTCCACATGACCTCTGATAATATGGCTTCCAACAGGCCACAGGCTTCAGGCATTCTCTCTGGAGGCTATAATAACCGGGAACAGAGCAGAGTGAGATGGGAAAATGCCTCCTTGGGGCGAGAGTTCCCAGTAACAGGACTGAGGGTAGAGTCAGAGCAGCTGAGAAAATGCTCACTGACGCTACTCAGAGGGCAGTGTTCCAGGGCCGAGACTGCTGCTGCTTCTTTCCTGTCTGGCCCTGGAAAAATGGAAATTTACACCTAGGGCATTGAGCAAATGCCCATCATTCACTATAGCAGGTGCTGGTACAGAGTACAGAGACGGGGGTGGGGGAGGGGCACAGCCTCCCTGATCCAGGACACCAGGGACTTGGCTATGGGGGTCTAGTCCTCTCCTTTGAATCTCATCTTTAGAGCCTCAGGGTACTTCTTGCTCTCATCACCTCTTCCTTATTCACGTGGGAGGCCCCGTCAATCTTGCTTTCCTTGTTTTCTTTTCCCACTTCCTCCATGGCCACAGCTGACCCCCATCCCCCACATGCCTCAGACCAACTGCACAAATCTCCTTGGGAACCAGTATGCCACCCCTTGCCAAGCTTCCTCAGAATGCTGCCTTCCAGCTCCTTCCCTCCCAGCTAAACAAAAGTTTCTCTCATAGCATTTATGTAACTTCTGAAATCTGACCTCCTCCAGGAAGCCATTCTAGATTGATTAGAGAGAAATGGAAACGATTCTCATGGCCCCAACTGAATCTCTCTCTATAGATACAGATCTAGATAGCTATCCATCTAGATGTATCTACTGTGAAGTGGAAGATGAGGAAGATGAAATTCAATCCTGTTGTCACTTTGCCACAGACATCGATGACTCTAAGAAAGGTGGGAAACATGAGTTTGAGGAGAAGAATGATTGCAGTTGACAAAAGAAGTGTAAACAAGGCATGGTTGGTGAGTCTGCCAATCTTACTGTCCGCCATCAGAGAGCATGAATCCGATTCTAAGCCCACATTCACCGCGAGGCTCTGCTAATGACATCTTATGCACTGCCTGCCTTGGTTTGAAGGCTGGAGGCCACGTTTGCTAGGTCACAGACAGGTCACATACATGTATAACCGGAAAAATAAAAGACTCACAGCTTCCCCCTCCCTCCCACCCTCCGGAGAGAAGACGGCCGCATTCCAGTTTGATCCTGGGTCTTGTCATTCCACTAAAGGAACGGATTAAGGATGAAGGAGAAGAATAAACCAAGACTGACTGGTTTACACTGGAGAAACCAGACTCAAAGAAGAGGAAATAACAGATTTGGAAGGTAAGAGGTAGGTGTGAAAAAGTAAGCTGAAGACACTAGGTTTGAGGAAAAGTGTGAGGGAGCGAGGGAACTTTCTTTTTCTGGTGGGGGGAGGGGGAGTGATGAAGGCAGCTGTCATATTGTGATGGGTGGGATTTGGGGGGAGATACATGGATAAAGAGATATGTCAGAAAATCTGCTATACGTCATATAATGGAAACCTTCCTGTAGCATTTTCTGAGAAAATGTAATGAAGACACAAATTGCTTTTAAATTCTTTTTAGAAGTCAAGGTGTGTTTCTTTGGAGGTGATGCTGGGCTGACATGGGGGACATGAGACGGTAGGGACCCACAGCCATGTAGCTGATTGGGGAATCTCCCAGGGGGCATCTCATCATCATTTTAAAAGGTCTGAGTTCTGGTTCACCTTCTTATTAGCTGTGTGGCACGGGACATATCACTCAACCTCTCTGAGCTCAGTGTCCTCACAAGAATGCGAGGAGCAGTGATGGTGGCATCCTGGGCTCCTGCGAGGGCCAGACAAGACCGGTGTGTACGAGTGTGCTTTGTGAACCACGAAGAGCTACTCAAATCCTCACTCAGTTTGGCCTCCCATGCAGCATGACGGTCAGCAACTTCACTGTGACTGATGATGACAACGGTGCTGCACAAGGCCCCAGAACGGATTCTGCCGGCAGGGGGCGGGATCCGTGAGTCTCCTCTGCCCCTTCCTGGTATCTCCTCCATGTTGGGAGCCAGGAAGGAATAAACTCAGTCCTAGGAAACCTACTGGGAACCTACTGGGAACCGCACGACTTCCCTACCTCATTTCACCCGGGGCCTCTGCCACTGATTAAATGGAAATGCTGGAGGGTTTGATGGGCGCAGGCCAGGGTTCTGCTGAATCCAGCCTATGCCTGGCCACCGCGCCCTGTGCTGGTGGTGACTTCACCGGCTGGCTCCCGTCTCAATGGATGGCTCTTTCTGAAAGGCCATTTTATGACTTGTCCTGGGACCACTCCATTCATGCTGGCTGAAATTCTCTTCCCTTTTTGCTCAAGGTTAACCCTACTCAGCCCAAAGCATCCAAAAAGAATCAGGATGAAACGGCGGCGAGCGAGGGCCTTGCACACTCTGAGTTTGTTTCCCGGGGAGTTTTCGCTGCTTTCCAGGGTTCTCCCAGAATCCCGTCGAACCGCGGAGTCCACAGCTTGGCCAGAGTCAAGCGCTCGCCTTCCCCGGAGGTCTCTCCCGCTATGTTCCGGTGCCTCTGAAGGTCTGCCCCTCCCCATGGAAAGGAAGCCAGACATGTGCCTACCTGCTGCCTCAGATTCAGATCCTGCGTTTTTGTTTTCAGCAGGCGAGCCCAAAAGGCTGGCCCGTTTTCTCTTCGGTTGGAGGTGAGAGTCCCTGCAACTGGCTTTCCTGAGCGGCAGCCCAGAGGCTAGTGCAACAAGACCCTGACCTGCTTTCCTCGGCCTCTGCAGGGGCTGCTTCTGCCCTCGCCCTGAGCCAGGCCAGCAGAAGTCCAGACCCAAGGCAGCGAGAAGACCTTGAATTAAGACACAGGCAACTCATTCCACTTTCCTGGCCGCCTCGACGCATCTGTCTTGTTGGCCTACGTCTAAACCTCTTGAGCGATTCCAGCTGCTGTGTCGGGCCTGCAGACACCGTGACATTTGGTTTCTGTTAGAACACAACAGATCAGTGTGTTCACCTGCTTCATTTTTTCCCCCATGCACAAGGAGGGGGACGAAGGCAGCCAAGACCTGATGCTGCTGATCCAGAGATTTCCCATTTTGTCGCAGTGACTTCATGCCTTGGCCTGGCCTCTGCTGGATCTTCCAAAACCGCTTGATTTCCTGTGTATTTCCAGCACTTGGCCAAAAAGAATGTACAGTATGAAAAAAATGTCTGCTACCCTCAATTGTAGAGACCCTCTGGAAAAAAATATCTGGAGGGCTTTTAAATAAAAGAAATAATTACAACCTGCTGAGTGCCTTACAGAATCTATGAAACTCGACCTTTTCCAAAATATCATAGTATTTCCTGTGGCTTCTGTAGGCTAAGCCTTCATGGATTTATAAATATGTGTCCAACACTGTCTCTAGGCTCCATTTTTTTAATCCAAATGTCAGATTTGAAAAGCACAAATACATCCTCTTGGAAGACAACATCCCAAAAGGTGTTAAGCTAAAACCCAGCTGGAAAAATGTAGGCTGCCAGCTGTCAGGGGTGGTGGGCCATGTGCTTTTATTTTATTTTATTTTATTTTATTTTATTTTATTTTTAATGAATGGAGGTTTGATTTTTCCAGCTTGCTGCCCAGGTGTAGCTTTTCAGATGCTGAACATACCAGGTATGCCTTGCAGATGTGTGCAGCCAAAGCTTACGACTATATGGTGGGTGGAGAGTGGTTTATGAGCCTTGAGATTCATAAATTCTAGTCTTTAGAACTCTCTGTATAAACATGGTTAAAGCTTGGAAAGGGAGAGAGAGAAAACATTCTGACCTTAAACTACCTGTGATCAATGATCCAGACTCCCGCTAGCCTTTCCCAAGAGAAAACTGAAACCTTTTGAAAGTGAAACTCAAGAAACTCAAGGAGACAGAAGCCTCTACTGACTTTCCGGAAGAGGTAAAAGATTCCAGGCCTGGGTTCAACGTGTGGGGTTAGTTCTTGCTAAGTCTACGTGTGGACAGATAGGAGGAAGCGGAGGGCTGTACAATTAACTGGACACTTAAATCTGCACCGACCATTTCAAAAGTGTGGTCATAGAAAATATTTTTCCCTTGGTGGCTTAGAGAAAAATAATTCAGATTCTTATTTTAACTTTACCATCTGGCAGGTGGCCCACTTCAGTCAAACCTGTGGAATTAGGGACCTCCTTCCCAGTAAGGAAGAGCTGAATTCCATACCAAATAATGTTGAATAAAATAGTGAACACACACTCACTGATCGACTCTGGGTAGTGTCAGCCTCGGGCTGAATTGTGAACTGGTGACCACTTGTTTTCATAGCCCATGGCCCTTCCTGCTTACACTCATTGTACCCCAACTGTAAGGACCCTTCATTAAAGCTGGGCAGCATCCCAGGCTGGGAATAGACCCTTGGTCAGACTAAAACCTATCCAGGAGTTCTCTTCTTCTCTAAGATACTAACCAAGAAATTTCTGTTGAGGTGAGAACAGCTGAGTATGGCTCCTAAGGCAGATTCCAAAGAAAGTCAGAATCCTTGGAACCAAAGCAAGCTGGTGAGAGATATTTTTAATTGAGAGATGGCCATGTTCAGCCCTTCTCATGCATCAGCTTCAGGGGAGTAGTAGAATATTCCCCGAGAGACAGAAGCATGAGGTTGAACTTGCTTTTACTCTGTGGTTGGTATAGAGTTCTGGTGCCTGGAAGAAGACAGAACGTAAAGAACAGGCTCGAAATAATTCACGTCTCTTTCTTTAATCCTGGCCTGTTAGAGAAATAGAGGACTATTTTATAGCAAGAGAAAAAAAGGTGGATATGCCCCCAGTCACCTTCCAGGGACACGGTAGAAGCATCCTAGAGCTCAGGCTTGCTTCCACCATGTCAGGACTCTAGAATCAGTGAGGCTTTGCCAAATGCACCATGAGAATGAGCGCTGTGCATGAGAAGAGGTGTTCTTCAGACACACGGCATATGACGGCTGCAGAGCACAAGCAAGGCACGGAGTAGAAAGTCAACAGCCCATGGGGAGCTCCTGGATGAGTTGTCCCAGGTAAGCTACAGATCAAGTATTGGTAAGTACCTAGAGCCTTTCTTGTTTTTATGCCTTTACTTTAGAGATCTCATTCTTAGCAAAGCAACTCAGGAAGAAAAACGAATACTTCTTTGTTTCTAGGACTTGGCGCTTTGTTTTATAATTAATATGGATTCCCACCCAATGCATAAATGTTTAAACCATCATTTATATTGCATCACCCACTTGTTAAAGTTTAAAATGCTGCAAATAGCCAAGAGTCTGTGCTTTAGTTACAAGCAAACTTGCTCACCCCATGGTTTTAATCCCTGGCAAACAGTGGCATAAACTGACCTCTAGGTCAATTTTGTATTTGCTGCACATTCTTTGCCATTATAAAATAAGATATAAAGATCTGGTTTTGAGTCAAAGCCTAGTTTAAAATATTCTAAATATATACATACACATGCTGGTCTAAATGTGTGTGTGTGTGTGTGTGTGTGTGAGCACATGTGCACATTGATATGATACACTGTACACAGAAATGGTGGAAAAAATGGTCCTAACCCCATATTGGCACAATTAGTGAACAAACATCCAAAGCAATATAAACCAGCCCCTTCGGACATAGGGATTATTTTATTAACAAGGGAAAGGGTATAGTACTGAACAAGCCATCCACCTGTGGAAGGTCAAAATCAGAGTAAAGAGATTCTTCCTCATATTGTTCTCAAATGTGTTAGGGTTTCATGTCACTTTGGCTTATGTGACAACTCAGGGGTGGCTTGTGCCTGCAGAGGCTCTAAATCAAGTGACTCTTTGCCAACCTGTCCTTAACTCTGTTCCTATAACTGGACTCCAGACCCGTCCATTAGGACCAAGCCTCTCCTTGCTGGGTAACCGAATCCCTATCCCATTCGATCCTTGTTCTCTTTCCAGGCCTCCCAGAGTCCCAGCCTGGTTCCTTTCCTTTCCTCATAATATTCTTGAATCCCAGTCTTACCATCAAAATTTTTAGGCTGTAAGGTCTTTTGACTGTTAGAGGGTTATGATGTAGGCAGCTGGGCAGTGATCACGGGGAGCTGGAGTACATTTCAGTGACAGATCTCCATTATGGGGGAAGATCAGTCTGCACTAGTACAAGAGTTTGAATTCTGGAATATTTTAAAGAGAAGAGGCCCTGGTGTTTTCCGGTATACAGAGGAGCTCTGGACAATTGCTGAGGAGACTTTACCGTGTTACTTCAATCAAGGCATATGTGACTGCATACACACACACACACACACACACACACACACGCACACACAGAATTATATAATTTTGGCCAATAGTGTGTGTAATAGCTATTCTTAAACTTTAGTAAACACCTGAATCACCCAGGGAGCTTGCTAAAATACACATCCCTAGGCTCCACCCCCAAGGATCATGATTCAGAAGTTTTGGGGTATAGTTCAGGAATCTTCGACTCTCTCTCCCCATGATTCTCTCTGATGGAATTTTGAGAAATGTTGCTGCATGCATTCACTGAACAACACCCATTTATGAATTATAAGTTTTATTTTCATACAGAGCATTATTGTTTGAGAAATACTTGCTGCCTTAAAAAAAGTTTAGTATATCCCCTATCACCTCATTTACACCATTAATTCTTCTGGTAAATTATTTCTGTAAAACATAGATATAAAAGTTAATGTAGCCTGATCCAGACTGAATTACTGCAAATTGCTCTAAGAATGGATGAAATGCAAATTAATGGGATTTCTGTAAATGCTTGTTTTTTTTTTTTGCCCTAATATCCTATGGTAGTCAGTTATGATATATAGTTAAGTATTTAACTGGTTTAGTTATTTTAGGATATTAATTGAAAGGCTAAGTAGCTAAGAGAGGGAGAATAGTTGATAATCACTTTAGTAACCCTTGCCTTAATGGACCAAGTTTTGCAGGACAGAGCGGATATGAACCAGAACTGCCCAGATGACTGTTTCAGGGTGCCTGTTAGCACGTCCGGACAGCACCTCTTTTCCAGACAACATCTGCTTTGTGACTTCAGGCATTCGAACATCCACATCTAAACAGCAACAATAATGCTAATAGCTAATATTCATCAAGGCCTTTCTATGTGCCAAGTACTTTGCGTACCTTATTTCATACTGTCTTTACACTATTCCTGTTGCTGCATACTGTATCAACCAGTTTACAGATGGAGAAATTGCAATTCAGAGAGGTTAAGTAACTTGCCCAAAGTCCCCCAGCTAGAAAGTGGTGCAGTTTGTGTGACTCTGAAGCCCACCAGACCACCACTGTGTCTGTACCCAAGAAAGAATTCACTCCCCTCCTACTGGTCTCCGCCACCGGTTACCATTGCTAGAGGCACCAACTAGCTAGCTAAAACGTGTAGCTTGCCAAGTTCACGGAGAATGAAGTAGTGCGCAGAAAGTAACTGTCCAGATCATCTTCTCTAAGAAAAAGAAAAAACAAAATCCCTTTAAAGTTTTACTTTCAATATATTTTTGCAAACCTAGTTGGGCCTGGTTACCACAGAGCCCCACTTTCTATGGAGCTGGTGACCGAAACTCAGTTAGCATTCCTTCCAGCTACGACAGCTGCTTTGGGCAGCCTGCTCGTTAGACTCCCCACAGAAAATCTTCAGCTGGGGAGGACACCAAACTGAGATTAGATTAGAGGAAAAAGAGTGAAAGATGACTATGGCAAAGTGATCTATTTCCTTCTGTGATCGGGGTGTAGAGAATAGTCTTAGAGATGAATATTTATGTATTTCGAAAACACTTCCATTCAAGGAAAGTGAGTAACAGCGGCACTCTGGGTCCTAGTACATGGTTCAGAAATGGGGGACTTACTCCAGCTAGCATGTGTCATACCCTGCTGTCCGTGTCCACAGACAAAACCGGAAGACCCATGGATAAAAGTCTCCCAAGAGGTGAGGGGCAGGAAAGGAGTCAAGCCTCCTAATCCCCAGCCTGGGTACCCCTCGTTACACAAGGAGAAGGGATTAGTTCGTTCTGATGAGAGGACTTTGTTGGCGGAAGGCATTTCAAAGCCAGCGGTGATCGGAGCAGAGAAGAAAGGCAGGAGGAGACCAGATATGGAACATGGCAGAGGAATGTGGAGACAAGGGGAGCAGGAAGAGGCCTCCATCAGAGGCTCCAAGGAGAGAATCTCCTAAGATGCTTCAGCAGAGTGTCCTTTCTCTCCCATGGCTGGCATCCCTCCTTACCCCGTCTGTCCATGTTTTAAATCATTCTGCCTCCTTCGATCCTATGTCATGTCCTGATTACTTATGGCTAATAACACCAGGGGCGATTAGCAGCTGTGTGGGGACAAGTGGTGGGAATAAGAGGTGGGGAGAGTTAGAAATGGATCATCATTACGATTATTATTTTTGTTTAATTAGATTTTGCAATTATGACAATAAATAATAATAATGAGAATGATAATAACGCCGAGAAGCTAACATTTAGTAAGCCAGGCACTATGCTAAACGTTTAAAATATGCAATCTTATCTCACTCTCTGCTCTTCTGATCAGTATTAGCATGATCCTGCTTCACAGAGGAGGACACTGGGGTATGAAGAGGTCAGCACCTCGAACAGCGTCACAGAGCAGGTGGTGTAAGTAGTAGTAGCACAGGGACCCAAACCCCAAAGTCTGGCTGCAGATCCTAACCCCGGAGCCCACATTCTTGCCCACCACATGCTGGGCTTTACTAGGGGTTCCCACCTGAATCCTCGTGGCAACAGGCTGAGCCAGGCTCCGCTGTCCCCTCTTACAGATGAGGGAAGTGATGCTCAGAAAAGATAATCTGTCCAGGACGAGGAGTGGAGCGGAGCTTCCAAACCAGACTCTTAGCCACTCATCCACTGTCCCATGGAGCACTCGGTACAGTCCATTGTTAGGTCGGGATAGAACTCTATTTCTCACGTCTGGGACTCTTTGAGCAGGAAGGAAAGCACAAGAGCTTGGGCAGAAGAAAGAACCAGATAGAGTGTGGGAGAAGACGGGCCAGCTGTAACCATTTCACATCTGTCCCATGACCCATCTGCTGGGGGGAGGGGACAGCAACAAGAATTTGCCAAGGGCCACCTGAGTTCGCCTGAGGCTTCCCTGACTTGCTAGAAAAACACGGGGAGGGAGAAGGCAACGGGGCAGGTTGGGGGAGAACAGGGAAGAGAGGGAGGCAGGCATAAGGAAAGAACATCAGGCAAAGAGAGGAGCCTCTTACACTAGCAGGAACATCACCAAAATGCCAGGCATCGACCAAAACCCACTGACGCTCATGGTCCTCTGACTCCCCGCTTTCCTTCCTGGATGGTGCCCCTGGAAGCTCTGAATCTGTATCTCCTTTTACTTCTGGATGATGCACACGGACAAATACAGTATGTAAAATGCAGGGACGTGTGAAAGGGGAGTGTGGCGGGGGCTGTTTTCCATATCCCAATAATAGCGTCTCAATTTGGTACCTAAATAAACAATCTATTTTAGTGGCTCCCCTTTGATACCGCGAATGTTCCCTTCTGTTATTTCTGGCAGTTCCCAATCCTGTGATGTGATTAGAGAGGATGATTACACTTACATAACAGCATCAAATTAATTTGCCGCGGAGAACAACAGCGGCAGAAAATCATTGGAGTCCTCAAACCGCTCCCCTCCCCCACCCGCCTCGAGTTTATTTAAGTGACATCAAGGGATTAGAGCGAAGTCGGTCAGTAGAGCACTGCTGGAAAACAACCAAAACATCGACTCTGACCTTGTAAACCAAAGAGGGAACAGAGCAAATAATGAAAAGGGCTGGTCCCAGGCCTGGTGCAAGGGCCATGGGATGAATCAGCCTCCTGAACACCCATTTCCGTCTGCAGGAGAAGGAAACAAACTGTACCTTTCAGTGAAGAGTATTTTCTTGAGCGAGGCCAGCCAACGGAGGACTGTCAAAACCCAAGACATTTGAGATTCTGCTTATGGGTTTTTTTTTTCCCCCTTTCCTTTTGGCCCTTTTTAAAAAAAAAAAAAATTTAGAAGTTGACTTGAGTTTTTTACTCTCTGAGCCCTGATCAAAAAAAAGAAGAAGAAAGAAAGAAAGAAAGAAAGAAAGAAAGAAAGAAAGAAAGAAAGAAAGAAAGAAAAGGAGGAGGGGAAGCAGAAGCAGAAGCAAATAGTAAAGATAGGACAATAACAACTCAGAAAACTGGAGCCTGGGAGCTCGCTAAAGGCCAGAGATTTACAACAGAGGGCAGCACATGGATGCCTGGGGAAGGGGCTCATGACTGAATCCAGCCTGCCGTTTTTCAGCTCTGACACTAAACCTTAGGCAGACATTTAATCTCTCTGAGCCTTGGTTTTCTTACCCAGGAAAGCAGATACTACCTTCTTTCATCTCTATGACAGAGCTGGTGTTCACCCATCCAGTCAACAAATATTTACTGAACACCAGCTCCGTCTCAGGAACTCTGCAGGCCATGGGAGCTCCCATCCTAACACAGTGTGAGACAGAAGCCAGCCACGGTGCACGAAGGGGCTGTGTGGACAGGCGCTAAGCTCCATCCACTATTGCACTGAAGTCTCACAACCGGCCCCCCAGGGAGGGAGCCTACGCTCTCCCTATGTTACAAATGAGGAAATTGAGCCTACGTCCTTTAAAGATCTGGATGCCAAACCACATTAGCAAGTGACAAGATTGCAATTCAAACCCAGGTTTTTTTCCGGAGTTAAAGCCACACCAAGTCCTTTTATCTTTTTTTGGAACCCGATAAACTCTAAAACATTCTGCAAATACAAGGAATTATTTTAAGTGTGTTTGCACAAGCTGTTCATATACCAGACAGACATCAAAAATGCACAAATTTCTGTTGCCTCATTCCAGCAATTATAGCACTTGATTCTTTTTAAAGCAAATTCATTCCCATTATCTCATTCGGTCCTTGTGACAGTTTATGACGCACACGGAGAAGGGGTTATTATTATTCCCATTGCACAGATGCAGACACCGAGGTTAAGCAATCTGCTGGAGCTGGACCTGGACACCAGCACCCCTGTGCCAGCTTCCTCTCCATGGGTCTGCACAAGAGCAGGCTGATGTTTCTAGTTTGGGCTTCAGTAGTTTTCTGGGGGCTGCCTACCTCTGTCCATCTTTTGGGTCTCACTGGCAGCCCTTGTTAGGTAACAATTCACGTTAGAGATAGAGCATGGGCTATTTTTACACTTGTGCACTTTGAGAATCATTCGCTCCTATTCCACCTTATGAGAATTTGTAGCATTTTCCCATCACCTTTTATTACCATCATCATCATTCCCTAACATGCAGAGTTCATATTCTCTCCTTTAGCTGTTTTGTAAGATTGCTCTTAACATCGGTATATGGGGTTCCCAAAGCTGGTGCTACTCCAATTAGACTATTTTTAACCTTCCATTTTTTTTTTAAGATTTTATTTATTTATTTACTTGAGAGAGGGAGAGCATGGGGGTAGTGGTGGGGAGGAGCAGAGGGAGAGGGACAAGCAGACTCTCTGCTGAGTGTGGAGCCTGATGTAAGGCTCGATCTTACAACTTGAGATCATGACCTAGCCAAAATCAAGAGCTGGAAGCTTAATTGACTGAGCCACACAGCTGCCCTTCATCCTCTGTGTCTTGTATGTAAGTTATAAAACATCACATCAAAGAGAGTCATGCTAATTCCAATATGTTAGCATGCAATCGATCATATCACTCGACCTTGCTTGTTCATACTTCTCTTACTTATAAAATGGCCATCAGCAAAAAAAAAAAAAAAAAAGAAAAATATTGTACAATTTTACCCTCATGACTCCGTTCATTGCTAGTCCCACCTGAAAGGCTCAGCCCCAACTTCGACAATCCTCCCTCATTCTCCAAGGCCAACTCAAGTTCCATGTCCTTGAGGATGCATTTCCACAATACTGCTGCCAACACCAAATCCCGCACTGAGTTTCCCAAGCCCATGGACAGTCAAAGTCTTACTGGGCAGACACCTTCAAGGAGATCCAGTTCTAATCTCTTTGAACATAGACTAGGGCACCAGAGTCCAGAGAGGTCAGATGCTTTTTTGGTTGATGGTGAAGCTGGAACAAGTATCCCACTCTCCTGATTCTTGAGGTCAACACTGCTTCCTTGAGACCCCTCTGCTTCTTCCCTAAGGTCTGTGGACAGTAGAGTGTGTGCACGGTCTAGAATGGGTATTTATCTCTTTACCCCAGTAAACTTAGTGAGCTTCTCCTGAAGGCAAGGGTTGAGTCTTCTTCATCTCTGAATATTACAGTATCTTTCACAAGTCCAAACACATAGTAATTGTTTAAACAATAGCTTGGGTATAAGTGAAGGTCCTTTATGAATACCATGTCCTCTGTGGAACCTGGCCTTTTCACCTAATGGTGTTTGCTAACCCAGCCCCTGCAACTTCCCTCTCTGGATCCTTTCTTCTCCTCAATCCCTCCTCTAAAACATTCCACACCTCCACAGAGGACTTGGCCTTCTGCTTCAACATGCATCCGTTTATCTGCGTACTCACTTATTTAGCAAATACCTGCGCCAGGCACTGTGTTCGATCTGGAGATGTAGCAGTGAGCAAAATAAAGTCTCTGCCTTCCTGGTGTTTATCATCCCTCAATGTCTCTCCTGAGTAATGCTTCCCAACTTGGAGGAAATCAGAGCGGCATATATCTCAATCTCTACTTAAATTACTGGATAAAGAAAATGATTACTTAAATATGTTTTCCATTTAAGAGAGAAGAGCTTGGGACTAGGCACTGGTGTTCATCACTAGGCCATTCTCCAGTACTGGGGGGTTGAGTTCACTATTACCAACTGCAGTGGCAACCTCGCTGTCACACAATTTTAATGTTCATTTTTTGTTAGTTGCTTACTTGATTAAGCTGTCTAATTTTTGCTCATAATGGGCCTTTGGGTAAAGGCAAATAGCAGAATTCTGCAGTAAAATGTTGAAAAGTTTATGAAGACTGTGCACATGATAGTAATTCTGCAAGTCACTCTTCACTAGATTTCAGAATTCCATATAACCGATGGACCTTTCCTATAACCCACTGAGATCTCACCATCATTCCAAAGACCAATGTTAATAACAGAAAAGTTGGTGTTGCCAATATCCAATTTGGCTTTTAATTATCTGCATAGAAATATTTATAATTAGTGGACAGAAATGTACTTAAAAATTTCACTGTTTAGAAATAAAAGAAACAAAGGATAAAAATAATTTCCATTTTTTTTTTTACACAAAATGTAAGGTTTCCTATCACTATTTATGAAAGCAGATTTGGTTCTGTTTTTATCCGTATTTGATGCTGTGATACACAGTTAAATTTCAAACCTCAGCTTAATAATGTTTATTTGGTTTCCAAACTAAGCACACTATTAGATGTCATTTTAATGTATGTTTTATAAATTGTCGCTTCTTACATAATTAAAGTAAATTAAACCATGTGCATCACTTGTTAGATGGAACTCATTCAGAATTTATTATTATAATCCATGAATATTAGTAAATATTGTATTCAATTAATTTTGTAATAAAATCTTTAATATACACTGTTCTAAAATGATACATCTGTTTTAAAACATTAAATCACTTCATTTTGCTTTGCATGCAAGATGATCAGATGATTAAATTTTTTCCCAAATAATATACATTACTAAGAAATGAGTTAACAGGTTTAAAAATGGTTGGAAAGTACTGTTCTAAACTGTTTATCTATCCCTGCTCTTATCATCTATGCTTTTTTTCCAAGATGAATGTCCTTCTCAGCACCATCTGTCATCCTTTCTCTCTCCTGTAGTCTTTCTCCTTTTCCCCAGTGCACAAACATCATTAAGTTTCTCCGTTCTAAACAACCAGCCAACTGACTATAAGCATCAGGAAACCTCCTCAGCCCTGTCTTCCCCTTGCAATGCCACCTGACCCAGATGAGCTTCAGGGAAGTATACTTTTCTGCCATCTCCTCTGCCTCAGGGCCTTTGCACTGGCTATTTCTTTTGCCAGGAATGCTCTTCACCTAGTTTGTTTTGTTTTGTCTTGTTTGTTTGTTTTCTTTTTAATATCTTGTCGAGTCCTGCCAATTCAGGTCTCAGCTTCTATAAGAGCTGGCCAATCTTGCTCCAGTGTCCATCCAACCCCTATCCACATTTACCCTCTTCCGATTCTGAGCATTTATTACTATCTGTTATTTTTGAAATAATTCCAAAAGAGGGAACATTGCCTGCTTCCTGGACATGACTCCAGTGTGTGAAATAGTGCCTGGTACCTAGAAAGTGCCCAATATTTATTTGTTGAACAAATGAATTGGTGAATAAATGATGATCAGTTTCGGCCTCCTTTGCTCGCTTCTTTTTCCTGTACACACTCCTTAAATGCTTGCTGTGTCTAGGAGACTGTCTTTCAGCCTCTCCCTTTCTCCCTTCTCACATTTTCCCTGGGTTATCGCAGACCCCCTCAGAATCGGAATACCCATCTATATGTGGAGACGGCAAACACAGAGCACGGTACTGCCCAGGGCAGACATTACCAGAGGAGTTCAGCTCTCTTCTCAAAACAGTCTGGTCCCGGTGGGCATGGTGCTCCAGAGGCAAGCTCTGCCAATCGAAAGACCTTTGCACTCCAGATGAAAGCTATGTCTCTGACGGACCAGCCAACATCTCCCCAAATTTGTATCTGGAGCACTGGAGTTCTCGGACTCCCTTTGCAAACTGCCTCCTTGACACTTGGATTTGTTGAGGTCTCCCACTTAGCCTCAGGCATGGCGAATGCACTCAGTAAATGCTTCGGGTGTTGATAAGCACGTATTCAGTGATACTATCCACTCAGCTAGTCTCTAACTAGCTTGCCAGGTACACAAGTGAGACTCACTATTTGTCCTTCTCTTCTTTCAGTGTGGCCCTGGCAGTTTGCCACGTCTGGAGCACAGTACCCATTTGTAACGAGTTACACATTTTGGCCAACAGTTCCACAATTTTACCCTTGAGTTCCTTCAAAACTCTTGGGTGGATGCCATGAGTTCCAGTGATTTATTTACACCTAGAGTGTCATTCTAGGACATCCTGTCCATTCACCATACTTGTCCTGACGCTTTAGGCTTTCCTGTTTTCAAGTACAATTAGGGAGAGGGCATTTTCCTTTTGGTTTCTTTAGGAAGAGCTAACGCAAAGAATTTGCCATGACTCTCGCAACTTTAAAGTAGTGATGACCAAGTGGGTCCAAATGACCCAAATGACTCCCTTGTTTTCTTACTCCCTTCCCAAAAGAGTGTTTTCTGAGTGGCACAGAAGTCTCCAGCAAAGCCACGCTCAGGTTATCTCCCGCAGCACTATGCCAACTAACTCTATCAAATTCAGGCTGATAACTCAAATGGAATAAGAGCTTTCACACCCACCAACTCATGTGCTCTTCATAAAACCCAGAAAAGATTGATAAGAGAGGCTAGACAGATTATCTTGTTATAGACAAAGAAACTGAGGTTCAGAGAAGTCAAGAGATTTGAATGTCACATAGCAAGCTAGCAGCTGAGGTGAGGCCACCAACGTCCTTTGGATTTACAATCCAGGGCTTTTTCCCTCCCTCCTACACTTGGATTCACTTGAACCGCATCAGGCTATCCTAATCCAATCAAATATTCAATGAACGGTCATTAGACAACTGGAAAGAACCAAAACGGACGTCAAAATGGTTGATTCAGTGGCCACATGTAGCTATGACCTCACGTAACAAAAATGTGCTCTGCTAGGAAGTACTCCCCAACGAGCGCCCGAGAGAATGTCCGGAGAGTCCTGGCCCACAGAGGCTGGCCCAGACGCCGTGTGAGAGTGAATATCTCAGCACACATAAAGATAGCATTATGCGTTTCAGGGCTTCAAAGTCCTTGTTGCTGGATTTTACCTAGAGATGAACTGAGTTCTCATTATAGGACCCTCGACCGTAATCCAGGGGCCAGGGCCATCTCTAGCAATGCATATGTCACCCAACAGAGGGGAGGCGGAATGGCTTTGAGTCAGTAGCAACCATTATTCCCACAAGGGAATAATGAGGAAGTTGAGTAGCTGGAAGGATTAAATGCTGGCATTTCGTTTTTGGATCACAGTTTGCGTGCAACCGCAGCTCCAGACCTGAAAGAGTGGCCGTCTCGGATTTGTCCATACACATAGAGCAATCCGCCTCTGATGTAACCTGACATCATCCCTACTCTCTGATTAACTGCTTCGGGGTAGGCCTCAAAGAACTAAGTTCCCAACAGTGCCCTGTGGAGCCCGGGGGCTGCTGGTTTCATTCTTCCTTCTCCCTAGTTTTTCCCCCAAATATTACCTTGCTAGTTAAGCCAGTCTGGTTGGACAGAAAGGAGTATTTCATATCTCTGGTACAAAAATTGGGGGAAATTACCATCTGATACCCTATCCGCTTCAGCCTCCCCCTCTCCTACCCCTGCCCATTTGAGAAGATACCAAATAATTTGTTATTTTTACTTTGGTTTCTTTGGTACAAAGATCAGCCTGATCATATTTTGGACTTGCTAGTCACTCAATAACTCAGCTTTAAAAAAAAAAAATCTGTAACGTATAACCTGGGACTGTTTAACAGCTTTACATTTGAGCACAAAATAATTTGTGACTTTTTAAAAAAATTGTTGCAATATGCTTCACTATAAGTTCTCCCTGAGCTTGCTTGATGTCTCTCTTTCTTTCTCTCTTCCTTCCTCCCTTCCTTCCCCTTCCTTCCTTCCTTCCTCTTCCTCTCTCTCTCAAATTTTCCAATGTTCCCAGCCTTCCTTTGGAAGAATAAAACACTATTCTAACAAATGTCATTTGAATATTGGCGCTAGAATAAAATTCAAAATTTGTTGGCATAGGGGAATGGTGGAGAGGCTGAATGTGGGCTGCAGATTCTCTGGGCACCCAGTTGATTTGTCTCCTACATTAAGAGTACTTGCTAATGAAGAGAGCATTGGTATGGGACTGAAAAAGGATTCCCTAGGTCTGTTAATTTACTTGGAATAATTCATTAGCTGACACTTTCAGCTGTGAATTTAGCTGGTAAATCCCAGGTCACCCCAACATTATGTGTAAAGAGGGTAGAGCAGTTTTTGTGCGAGAACTCCAGGACGATGGATTAAAGCCCTCTCTCCCATAGTTACCCTTACTTGAGGGAGCTTGTTAATAAAGCGCTCTTTGGAGCCTTTCAGTAACAGGCACTATATGAATATTTATAGAATATTCCATCTGTAAACAGCATTAAAATATAAACAGAGCACACCAAGAAATAGGAAGGCCATTTTCCCTAATACATAGCAGTGTTGTGACACGCTGGGGTGCCATTCCTAGAATGGCTAAAGATCATGGCAGAAGGAACAATCATTTGCTTAACAAACAAGGGGGCAGCACATTGAGTGGTCGGAGGAGCTCCGGTGTTCTCGTTAACGGAGTCCTCTGAGTCATTCAATGATAGATGCCTCTCTACACACATAGGCACACACACGTGTACACACGTGTGCACACACACACACAGGCACCCAATATCTGTAATCACTGCAACCGGTCATATGAAATTGCCGCTTTTGTAGATACAAAGTGGTCAAATGAAAGAATTTTCATCCAGGTCAACCTAATTAATGCCACCCTGAGTTTCTGGCTCTTCTTTCTTTGGGCACAGGGAAGGGGGCAGAATCTGGAATTCTGTTTACACGTGGGCTCCAGCTAGCCAGCCGAGCAGGAAAGGAAGGAGGAGAGGAGGTGAATGGAAACCCAAGCAGAGACCAGCTTCCTCAGATTCCCTGGGCAGCGTCTCCTGCGCTGTCTGAGGCAGGCGGACAGAGGCTGGGGAGGGGCAACCAGCCTGTACACCAAAGAGACTTCCAGCTCACCGGCTGCGGCTATGTGCTCTTGACTGCAAGCCTCTGCTCCCTGTCCTAGGCGTGTTACCAGTTTTCAAAGGGATTAGTATACAATAAAATACACTCAACAAGAAAACCACCCAGAACGCAATGAATCACTCTTTGATGATTCAAAAGGCACTTTGGGATCCTGTAATGCCTTAAGGTCAGCAATACAAACATCAATTATTTTATGGTAAACGTGAGGAAGACCCAGTTCTCTAGAAGTACCAGTTAAGAAAGTGCTGGGCAGCCCTCTCTTACAATATTAAAAAAAAAAAAAATACTGCTCTATCTCAGGCCTTCTCTGCTTTCAAGCTCTTGCCCAGATATTGTTTCTATTCTCTGAAAAACAACAACAACAACAACAACAACAATAAAGCTCATTTATCAGTCTGGAGAAATACCTATTCCATAGTGTGCCTGTGTAGGTAAAACTGAAAACCCCTCGATTTCCTCTGAACCATTTTTTTAGGGAGAACTTCTAACTTAAAGACTTATAGATGCTTCAAATTAAATTCTGATCACCGTATAAGAGATTGGCCTGACAGAGTTGACAAAATTATTCTTATTTTTTTTAAAAAATCAGAGTCAGGTGGCACACTCATGCTTTGTTTAGTTTCAAATGCTCCGAAAACCCGGGAGGATGTGACTCCATTGTATAGAAGCCAACCACAAGTGGAGTTTCTCCCTTCCTGCAAACCACAGTGGTTGGTAATGAAGAAAAAACATCTAGTCCTTGGAAACCAAGTTATTGGGCACCTTTGAAAACAGATTAATCCAAAACATCTGCAAGAATTTTATCTTTAAAAACTCAGGTGTCTAAAACCAAAGGGGAAAAATACAAAAATGAGGATTTACCCAACAAGTTTTTGAAAAACAGGTTTCTAGCAGCAACACAATGCCAAAAATAAAATGCAACTGGCTTTATGAATCTTTGTGTTCCACGATGATTCCTCCCTTTGGCCTTCCACCCAAGAATGAAATTCCTAGGTGAGTCTCTTCGGATTTTCCGAAGGGCTCATGTAAAATGTAAAGATTCCAGGCCAAATAATGTCTCCTGGAGGTACTCTCTTCTGGATTTATTAAAAACAATTTTGGTTCTTCTTAATTTTAATGTGGATGTTGGTAACCCTAAAGTAGCCAGGCATCAAGGTTATGTTATCAGGCTTGAATAACTGAAAGTACGTGTGTTGTTTTCCTATCAAATGAGAAGCTTTGATCTTACCCAGTCTGTGGAGAAAGATCACCAAGAAGCAGAGAAAGGAGGCCATGTTACTGCACTGGTGGGTGACTATGGGTCTTGAAGGAAATATGTGAAACACAAACACACACACACACACACACACACACACACATACACACAATGGAGAAGGATCTTCAGATCACTTGCACACACATTTACTATAATTACTATGAATAGGGGAGCCTACACGTGATCTTCAGAAATATCATTTTGCTTGAAATAGGCGTGGCTTCACAGCTACAACATTTTGTAACATCTACAAGTTCGGTACCACATTCACTGCTACCCTAAAATTATGTCTCCAAGAGGGACACTATTGGTATTTTGTAAACTGCTGTGGCTTCTCCTCTTTCTCGGTTAGACATGGTCTAATAGGTTTGGAAAATGACATTCAAGATGCTGCTTTGCCAATTAGAACTTCCGCTACCTGATTCTTGAAGGACATAAGCATGCCTAATTGTGTTCTCAGACCTTTTATTAAGTTGTTTTGAGTGCTGAAAGTCTCTTAACCTTCACAGAGGCCCATATTCATAAAAAATAAATGTTTCAGGGAAGAAACAACTGGAGAAAAAGGGCATTTAATTCCAAATGGAAGTTCTATTCATTTCCAAGATGCACAGAATTTTACCAACTTAAAAAAGCAAAGGGAGGCTGCACATGTTGAAAACTGAGTTGGAACACTTGGACGGCTATTTTCCCCAAACTTTCTCGACGCTGTGGTAAATGCTGTTCTGGGCAGCTCAGGGGGAAAGACAGCATCGTCTTGCCAGGGGCAGGACTTTCAAACTGTTTTCGATAGCGATTACCCACCAGATGTGACTTTGATGCTTCCACTGTCCTCAGTTAACTGGTCCTTGGGCAAATTTAGGTCCAGGGTCTCCGACCAGGGAAATGATTCCACTCCCTCAATACCAAACTCCTTCTCCTTGACTTTTTTTTAGAAAGTTTCCTTTTCAAAGTTTAGGAGGTTACACAGTATGTTAAACTCTTGACAAGTTCTAAGGCAGACAGACAAGATACGTGGCTGCCAACCCTCCAAGAGGGCCCAACTCGTTAACCAGCCCTGACTGTCACCAAGCATACGGGTGCCCACGTGGGACACACTTAGCACGATCAACACCTTGCCTCAGGAAGCGTGTGAGGCGAAGTATGCCAGACGATAGAGCTCCCCGATCTCTCGCTCCGTTTTCAGAGATGCTTCCCATAAACCACACTGACGTGCCCATTCAGGAGGACCATAAGCTCCCACTGGACCTGCCCCTCCAATTCTAGATCAGCCACGTGTGTTCCCCACCTCTGGAGGCTTTCTTTTCTGCTGCCTACCTTCTTGCTACAGTGCCAATCACTGCCGTCCCCCTGCCACCCCCGCCCCAAAGGCTCTCTGAGGCTGTTCCCTTTGTGATTGGCATCTCATTAATGAGGAAGGGCTGGTGTCTCTCTCATTACAGTTACAGTGAGTGAGAGTACCTCAGAACTAATTTACTTGCTCTCACTAGGGAAGACACTTTCCTCCATCAAGAAGTTCACTTTCTTGCTGCCTGTGGCAATAAAAGAACCCATTTTGTTTTAACATTAATAAGGTGAGAGAATAGAGAATTTCCAAAAGAAATTAAGAAAGGCAAGAGGGTAGGTGTTGGCCCGTGGAAGTTTCCCCAAAGCAGGCCTGATCCTGGAGTTCAGTGAGGGACCCTTGATTCAGCAACATATGGACGACTCCAGAAAGCCTGGCAGGCAAATGAGAAACCGGTCACACACGGAGTCCGGGGTGTGAAGCAGGAGACGAGGGTTCTAGTCCTGGGTCCTAAGTCCCTGAGTGACCTTGGGCCAGTCTTCAATTTTTCTCTGGTCCTCAGTTTTATTATCAGGAAAATAAGGAGAGTGAATAAAACGGTCTCTTAGGGTTCTCCAAGCTCTAAAATTTTAATATTCTATAAATGGGACTCTGGACTATTTAAAACTTTTCCCCCCTGTTTGGAGTGAGTTTTTATCTCTGGCAACAAATTAGAAATTCCTCCAGAATTAAAGAGCATGGAATGGAAATCATTTGGCTTCTCCAGCTGAAAAGGTCAACTAGATTCAGAAATGTACTCCAAGCCTGCACCGTCTGCGTGGAAACCTAATTAGAGATCATACTTCATTGGCTAAAAGGGATCAAACTTATCCAAGCTTTCATCTGGATATGTATTTTTAAAAAATTACTCTGAGTTACTAATTCATTTATCTTTCTACTTACAGGAAATTCCACTCATTGATAAAGCTCTGCTTTGACACTCTTGCTCACATAAAATACTTTCCTTTCCATCCACATTACTTTATAATCATGCCCCTTTATCAGTTGTGCTTAAAACACCTTGTCATTTAAGGAACCATAAAAAGGACCTCTTAAAAAAGGTGTTCATTAGGTAGTTGGAGACGGTGTCTGCACCTGGAACCAGAAGCTTGACCTCTCAGGGGCCGGCCTCAAGGAGAGGAGGACAGCCAATAGGTTGTTACCACAAAAGCCAGTGTCCAGTTTTGCCCTGATCCTATTTGAGCGGGAATGCTGGGGCCAGATTTCAAGAGAAGTGACCAAGCAGCAGGTATCAGATATGTCTACACGGGGGAGAGGAACGGCTTTACACTAGGATCCTAGAACCCACAGCACATTTCTCATGCCTCTCCCTCTTGCTGACACAGGCTATTTGTGAAACGGGAGAATTCTGGCTCAGGTCAACAGTTTGGTTTCTTACCTTTCATGTCTATGGGCTGGGCTAGAACTCCTCACTCCCAAGACCTTCCCACCCTCCCACCACCAAACCAAAGGAAAATAAGCTCGGTGTGTGCCCACTGATTTTGGCCTGGGAGTGCCTGAGCCAACCCAGAGTCACCGTCTTCCTGTCCTTTCCAGGACGATCCCACCACGTCAACCTGCTTCTCAGTATCGCCTTAGGTACTGACAACATTTTCTCCTACTTAGAGCTTTTGGATGAAATTAAAACTAATCCTCTGTGGTTTGGTTAGCTCTTGTGTAAGACTCCCACACCCCACGATCAAGGCCTTGCAGTGTGGTGTCAGAAGAGATAGCCAAGCTACCACACCTCCGACACGATGCAGACGAGGATGATATTCTTTGCCTCCTATGTGGCAGCTTTGAAAACCTGAGTCACAGAACCTCCCTTATGCAAATCCATATGTTCTCCTTCTTTTAGCCAGGACACCGGCACCTCCTTTTAAAAATGGGGCGCCTGGGTGGCTCAGTCGGTTAAGTGTCTGCCTTCAGCTTGGGTCATGATTGTGGGGTCCTGGGATCAAGCCCCGTGTCGGGCTGTCTGCTCAGTGGGGAGTCTGCTTCTCCCCCTCCCTCTGTGCTTCGTCTCCCTCTCTGGCTCTCTGTCAAATAAGTAAATAAGATCTTAGGGAAAAAAATGAGCAGAGAGATGGATGAGTAAGAATCTGTGTACCTGAGAATGAAATTTAAGATCTTCTGATTTTCACGCATAATTTCATCAGGCCAGAGCAGCTCAGTTTCCTTTCTACATGCACCATGGTCCTATAGACCTTCTTAATGCTGGCGTTTTACTCACTTAGCTAGTAAGGAGGATAAGGGAAAAAGAAAGGGAGGAAGGCCAGAGACAGGGGACCAATTTTCAGGTCATCCTTTCCTTCTTAAAAGAAGGAATTTGCCTGCAGTGTCTGTAATTTAGAAGGTTTTAATGAATGGCTTCTAAATTATTTATTACTCATAGAAAGCCATAAACATCCCTCCCTAAACCATTATGAAATTATCCGGGCAGGAGTCAAATGGTTCAAACATTTGGCACTTTTTACTAGACTGTTGTTGAAAATAGTTCTGATCTGTGAATAAAACTTCTTTCCTTCCTCATTACATGGGATCATGTGTGAGCACGAGGAGTCTATATCTGATTATTGACTCGAGACCGTCAAAGGCATCTTCGCTTCGGAACCGGCTCTTTTGCACACTCCCGACTTCATCAACGATTCCAAAATTAGGGGAAAAAAAAACACATAAAATAAAACAGAAATTTTTAAAAAGGCATCAGCAGAATATACAAACTGGATATTCAAGCAAAAGTGTTTGAAATGCCTCAGCCTCATTTCAAAGAGCTTCCCGCTGTCAAGCCCAAACACCCAGACAGGTAGACCTGCTGGGAGGTATGTAGGCGATGCCTGCTGCCTGATTTTCAGATGGCGAGCAGGCATTTGAAAGCATCAAAGTCCCCTGTATAGATGTGTGTACATGAATCCTAGCCTCTGTGATCTCTGCACTTGCCTATTGTAACTTGATGTTTAATAGACTGCCAAACTTTGCCCTTCACAGACTGTACATTTTTTTTTTTTTTCCCAAGGATCTGCTCCTCCCCCAGGAGCTTCTTGCTGGGGCTGAGTTTTAAAAGTTTTCATTCCTGGGTTTGTGCTATGGCGGTGGGTCACTCTTTGAATTCTGCATTTTTGAACACCTCACTTGTTGGCTGGCTTTTCCTCACTCCTGGTGCTGATGTCTCTATGTGGCTAGAGTCAGTGCCCTCCAACCACGCAGCATCCGCCATGAGCCAGCCCTGATACGAATCATTAGCAACCACAGCCCTTGCCCCGTAAGAGCCTGTAATGTGGTGGGAGAGAGAAGATAGAGATCAAAGGCCCTAAACTGGCAGCCCGCAGGTGGTGTATGGCCCAGAGACATGTGCCATTTTGCCTGCACTGTGTTTTAAGTTTGGATTCGGAGCTACCACAGAAATGTTGGGAAATTTTGCTTAGACATCACTATTTCCAGCTTCTCCTAGAAAGCTGGAAGATGTGACTGAGAAGGGGGCGTTTCCTTCCTGGGTCTGTTTCAGATGGGACATGCGTTCTTTCTCAACAGTGGCTGAATGACAGACGCTGGTAAGTTCTTTAGACCTGGCTCCCTTGACATCTTTAAGCTACCTGCTGGGCCACTGGCCCTTCGGGTTTAAGAGCCATGATAAGGATACACACAAAGGCAGACAATAATAACGGCATATTTTGGGTACATGGGCAGGTACTTGAGATATGTCATCTCATTTGATCATTTCTGTACATCAACAGGGATTCTGATAGCCCTTTTACAGATGAAGAAATCGAGGCTTTCTGATTCGACATACCTGGTGCTAAGGGCTGGGTGTTGGAACTAGAGCTCCTGGTTTGGAAGCATCCCTCTTTCCAATTCCAACTACTGGAAGGGTGTGGTATGTGCTGCTGGGCCCCACACTCTTTTGCTCTCATTCAGCTCTGCTCTAGTCTTGTCACACCCGATAGTCTAGATCATTTTAGCACTTCTTGCCTTTGCATATTCTTTTCCCTCTACCTCGAATGCTCTTTCCTTCAGGACCACAACTTCTCTTCATCCTGCAAGACCCAGCCTGACTCCCAGCTCCTTCTTGAAGACTTTCATCAACACCTGAGTCAGTTATTCTGACCTCAGAGCTCCTGTCACCTTTGTTCTTACTCAAGTGTCCCTTGGCAGAAGGTCCACATACATGTCTCCTCTCGTGCAACTGTTGGTTCCTTAAGGTCACAGCCACATTTCCTTCATCACTGTATCTCCCATGCCCAGCCTTCAGGTGCCTCAACGCAGTAAGAATGCAAAACAGGGTGGTCTGTGCCGTGGAGGGATCTGAACCGTGTTCCTTTCAAGGTGTCCTCGGGGAAGTGAAATTACATGGGAAGGGTCATCTCCATTTATCTTTTGGTCTGTTTCCTCATAAGCCATTACTGGACCCTCACATATCCTCCACACTCCTGACTTCACAAGCCTTGGCCACTCACTCCTCTGGTGCCAGAGGTTTGAACACACTCACTACTTTGAATACCCAGATAAGTTCATCAAGTGGGTTCAAATTTGAAACACACCAGAAACTTGCTGGGCACTGCATGGGTGAGGAGGAACTGGCATGTGTGCACTGCAGAATTAAGACAAGGCTGTAAAGCCAACCAGGAAATGACCAATTCCAGAGAGGGCCTGCGGAAAATACCTAAAAAGATGGCGGATCTGCCCAGGTGCTAGCTGAGGGCTGGCTGAATGTCTGTTTCTCACGTGGAGTATGGGAAACTGAATATAAGACTGACTTCTCTCCAAATCGTTGGCTGGGCCTCAAATGAACTTTCCTTTTTTCATTCTCTACCCCCATAGTATTTTTGAAAGTGTGAAATAATTGCCACTACAACTAACCACCAAAGGCCTCATTAAAATAAAAAGAAAATGAATATGGAATAGAGTACACATGGAATAAACCAAGCCAGAGGCCAAAGCTTAAACTCTATCCCACACCTGAATCATAATAAGTGGTAAAATTAAGAGCAGGTCCACTAACAGGCTGGCTGGATAAAATGAATTTTTATTCTTTCTAATGAACTTGTCACACGTAGACAATGAGAAAGCACTGACCAGGTGAGGGAGAAGTTGACTTTGGCAATGAATTACTAAAGGTGAGAAATGTGTCTTCTCACGAAATGATTATTTCAGGAGAGACTAGGGAGGAGAGCTTGTAGTACATTTAGGGGAGTTTTAACTGGCATGTTTTTGTTTCTCATCCCAAACAAACCTTCACTGAATGTGTACTGCATGTGTGGTTATTTCCAAAATGTGAACAGTGAGTGTAGCCTGTGAAACTTCGGGCAACCTCATAGTCAGGCAACTGGTACCCTATTCAAGATGGGGGGATGGTAGAAATCACACGTTTTGAATTATTTGTCCTGGTGTTACAGGGGAGAAAAGGAAGTCTGTCTCTTTCTATGTATAACAAGTTCTTAACTGTTAGCACCAGGAAGCAAAGTACGAAGGGAAATGAACTTCCATAATCAATATTGGTTAAGAAAATGACTCTTGAGTTAGAATGGAAGCGAATGTGCAAACTGTAATCGCAGATAGTGGTCTTGATAAGGCTCTTGCAAGTACAATGTAGAACAGCAGACCTGTTAACTATTTTTGTCTCCATTCGCCAGGGTCAGGTGCTCAGATGGGGTCAGGGGTGGGAGATCTGGACTAGTGATATCCTGAAAGAGTTGCAAAAAGAAAAGAAAAAAAAAAAAAATCCGTTTGGTTGAACATGGTAACCGGAGAGCTGAATCACTAAACCAAGATAATTACAGAGTGGCTCTGAAAATTTGGTTAGGGTTTAGGAGATAATCTCAGACTTAATAAAATAAATACCCCTTGAATATTCCAGTTACCAGGTCAGAAAAGTGGATTCCTCCATTCTGCTCTTGTTGGGAGGCCTTTTAGAATCACCTTGAAAACCCAATATGAGCAGTTTATACAAAACTCGACCAGTTTGATCTCTATGCTCCTGGACCTTCTCTGACCAGGCTGGGCCTTTTTTCTCCTCAAATGATTAGCCACCCAGTGTCCTCCTCAATTTCTTTCAACCCTGTTTCCTACACCTTGTGTTTTTCTTGCTTTTTTCATTTTTCCTGTGTATGCTGACTCCCTCGTTCCCCCTCTACTAAATTATGCTCTATTATTTCCACAGCCTGAAGAACTCACAGCTGAAGCATTATTTCTAACCTTATTTTGTATTCCTAGCATGTGCTATAACCTGTTTTGAGTTTTATTTGCAGCCAAGATGCTGACACAGCTCCAATTTTGTTTTCATATTTTGATTGGGTAGGAGTGTTCATTACTGTGGGTACCAGGGTAGGGAAGAAAAGTCATTTTAAAAGGCAAATTTACACCTTCGTTAAAAGGCTTTTGTTTCTGAATACTGCCCATTTAAATTCTAAAAACTACAAATGTTCAAAAAATGCATTACTTATTTTCTTGGAGAAAAAAGATTTTAATGAAAATGGTAGTGGCCCAATATGATTTTCCTATTACGCTTTTCATGTCATGCCTATTATGTTTGATCTCCCTTTGTGTTTCTTAACTGTCCTGCACATACAGGCAGGTGTAGAAAGCCCAGGAGTCAGGGGTTTGTAAGAAATGATGTTTTCAAAGCCCAATTCAGCTGTACACTAATCAGCCTTTCCTAGGGACAACTGTTTCACTGGTGACATTGTTGAATTTCCAGCTCCTGTTAAGCTCATGTCTTAAAACAGGGTAATTCATGCATTTCAGCTACAGGGAACTCCTTAGGTGGGACATGAGATTTTCATCGAGCTTTCCCATAAAGAAAAGCACATGATGAGGAAAGTTTAACGGTTCTTAATATTCGATCCTCAGAATTCTTTTTGGAAGAGATTTATCTTCATGGGACTCTTGTATTTCAAAACCTTCCCTAGTTCCATAGTTAGAGCTGCTGGATAAAATATAGGATTCCCAGGTACATTTGAATTTCAGATAAACAGTCAATACCTTTTGGGTATAAGTATGTCCCATGCAATATCGGGGATGTCTGTCAAAAATGATTTTGCTTACTGAAATTCAAATCTAATTCAAAAAAGGGTATCCTTTTGTTGTTGTTGTTTGCTTTTCTGTGTATTTTCCCTAAATCTGGCAACCCTATCTGCACCATATAAATAGAGAGGCCTTAACTCTCAAGGCTGGATTTCTGGGTTTCCCCAGATACTGGCTCTGACCCTTTTCTTTCTGACACCTTTTCTAGGATATCTGACCTCCTCTTCTCCCCACTCCAATCCTGTGCCATTTACCAGCCTCTGAATTGGGCTTATTTTCCCATCTGAATGCCTCCTTTCCTTCTCGCTCCTTGGACAGCTCAAGCACGCCTCCTCAGGGGAGCCTTTCCCAAATGGCCAAAGTCATCTCTTTCTCCATTTAGACGAGAGAGCGCTTTCTGTCTGATGCCTCTCCTAGCGTCTCACAGCTTTGGTTATCACTTCATCTGTATAGTGTATTTTTTCCCTTGTGTGGCCGTGACTTTGCCACACACCTCTTTGTGTGCTTCACAGAGCCCTGCGCTAGGCCCATCATGTAGCTGGTGCTCCAAGATACCTACGGATTTCAAAGACAACTATGGAAGGACACCGAGCTGCCCTCCTCTGCATCTGCAACTTGCTCTTACTTCTCTCTCACGTCAGGGGACGGTTCAAACCCACGTGAGCCAGTGGGCATGTGGGGAAACTTACACACATGCACTCAATCATATATAAGATTAAAAGTTTCATGGCCAGATCCATTTCTCATGGACACGTGAGTAAATGATGCAAAACCTTTGTCTTATCTGGGAGAAGGGCCTGGTATCCAGCTGCCTCCCAAGGTAACCAGGATCCATCTGAACTTGTGAAAAAAAGAAAAAAAGGAAGTAGCAGAGGGGCTGGCATGCATGTGGTGATGAGGATAAGAACATGGATTAAACTTCTCTATGGTACACCGTTGCAACTGGATGCTTGGGTTCCTCATGAGAGTTTCAGGACAAATGTCAGCGTCGGGTCTTCAAATCACGGTTGGCAATGTGCGACGTCAGAAGGACACAACTGGAGACAAACCAGCTGGAGAGCATGTGCACGAGTCTCTGCCTAACCTAGGGTACGAGGTCTGGTTCGTGGGAATTCATACTTACAAACTGCATCCCGTGATTGTTGGGATTTAGAAATACACATAAAAGGGAAATCTAGGGAGAAGAGAATGCAGGAGTGACACTGGCTTCAGCTTTCTTTGAAAACGTAATTTTTTTTCCTTTTTATATTTTGCTTTTGCATATATTCGTATTGGTTTGCACACCTTGCAGGAGGGTCACTGATAATCTCATAAGCCAGGGTTTTTCACAACAGGCTGGTGGGTCAGGAAGTGTTCCGTACGTCTTGTTAGGAAGTTGCTTTGCCTTTTTGCCTTTTTGCTCATTTACCTGTGAGCCTTAACAGCAGGACAAGCCATGCGTGGTATCCGTGCTAGCCAAGACTGCCCAGCACCCTTGCAAAGCCTCATTTAGCTGCTGGATGTGCGGGCCATCTGCACGCTGTTCCTCCTCCTCCTCACACCCACATTCCAGGGTCAATTAGTGGAATCCCAGTCTTATACCCACACGGCAGCAGCACATTAAAATGTCTCCGATTAAGTCCTGGATTAGCATGTGCCCTGACTTTATCTTAATTGCCGATTAAGATTAATCCCTCTAGGGAGTTCTCCAGGGCTGCTTTATTACCATGGGGTGAATCATTACATATTTTGGGTTGCAAGTTCCATTTAGCTTCCTTTGACTAAAATGGGAGGCCCAGGCTCTGCTGGCCTCTAAGGAAGAGGCTCTTGATTGCTCTCTGAAAACCTCTCTCTGACAGCTCATTTGCACCTGAAGGCTCCAGGGTGGGCGATGAAACCTTGATCCATCTTGACAAGTCTATGAAAGTTGGAGCACAGAGAGCCACCTGCTTTTGGGCTTTTGGGTGGATTCTTTGCTTTAAATATCTGTGGTGAACTCTGAACTGAAGGGTGACGGTCTTGGTACACTCAGCGTTGGACTTAATGCTTCATAAATGATTGACATCAAATTTTCTTTTCTCTCTCTCCCTCTTTCTATGTGAATATATGTACTTCGTTTTCTGCACTATTTGAGGATGAGGCATATACAGCGTGATCAGTGAGTCCTGGAGACTTCCATATGTGTTTCCTAAGAATAGGAATATTGTCTTACGTAACCATGACTGAGTTACCAACTTCATCAATTTACAGTGCTACCATAACTGTGTCTACTCTACCAATACCGATTTACTCTGAAATGCACTGCACTAAATAACACTTAAAGATCAGGTTACAAAAGAGGGGCGGGAATCAAGAGGAAGAATGAAGCTTTTCGGGAAAGAAAAAGAGACAGAAAAATAAGACCCAGAAAAGAAAATGAACTATACATTAAAAACTGATGATGGAATGTATGGCGACTAACATAACATCATAAACAACAACAAAAGACTATACATTGGCAGCAATGTCGAGACAAACTCAAGAACTCAGGTAGCCAGCTTTTCCATTCTGCTAGGGGTTCTCAGTGTTCCCCAGAACCCCAAGGTCACAGGGGCACCTCAGAGGTGGAAGGTGGAGGGTAGGGGTGGGCATGGTGGCTGCAGTCTTCTTCCACCCACTGCCTTTGTATTTTGAAGAAGAATATGCCATTGGCACCAGACATTTCAAAACAGGTCCTCAGGGACAAATATAGTTAAATAAAAGGCCAACAAGGCCAACTTCTGGTCATTGAATGGATAACCACACAAAAACTCAGGGAAGGCCGGTCAGTCTTGACCCAGCATTGAGAGTTACCTGCCTAACTAGACTCGACACTACCCTCACCCAGCTATGGAATCTTCCCCTAGATCTCTTCTTCTTCTTCTCCCCCCACCCTCAAGGGCCATGTTCAGCATTTATGTAATGTGTAATAAAGACATGCAATAAAGAGCTATTCATTGAGATATGTCTTTTCTTCCAGGTTTAAGATTCTAATTACTTATGAAATACTGGGTGGCTCTCTGAGCAGGCTTAAATCAGGATCACTCAGCAGCAACATGAAGACCACTGAGACCTCACAGCCGAAAGGCCCTTTGATGACAGCATGTGCCCTGGGCCTGACTCAGACTGAAAGATCTGACCAGCACTCATAGCTATAGATTCTGGAGATTCTTATTAGGGCACTTCCCTACTCTCTACCCCGGGAACCTAATCCTGTTCATGCTCTGGAAGGATTAGATTTTATTGGAGCATATGGGTCAGATAAGTCAGTGTAGTGCTTATCAATGTCAAGGCCGGGGCCCGGACTTCCTGTTCTTCAAATGTGCTGCCTGGTCTCATGATGTCCTTCATTTTAGACTCTGCCCCAGTCCAGGAACCATCACTAGAAACTGCTTCCTCCTGAGAGGCCATCATCAGAGTTCATGGAAGGCTCACAGAGGCCCAATCTCCTTGGATCCTTCACCAGATATGCCTTTCCATAGGCCTTTCGCATACACCAGTTGTTACTACTGTTTCTACTAAGAGATTTTACTCCTCGAAAAGAGAAAAAGCCCTTCTCTTATTTCCTTACCCCACTAACTGCCTGGAGTAGTCACTGGTCTTAGTAGCCCTTGACAGACTCAATGGATGTACCCCCATCTAGGTCAAGCAGGCCTCAGTCTTTGTCTTTCCTCACACTGAGGTCCTGAGATACACCACATTTGTCACTAGTGTTTCTGAATGGGCAGAAGTCATCTGCAGTCTCTTTCTAAATGTTCTAGCCTGCCCCCTCCCACAGTCATCTTATTTTCTTGAAGCAAAGCAAAAGAATTGAGGATGAAAAGTTTTTCTTTGCTGAACCCACATTATTACCATGTTCCTCAGATTCTATTACAAAACAACCATTGGCTTTAACTGGAAACTTGAAAATTTAGGGTAATTGTAGTATCAATTCATGATTACTCAACACATTTCCTCAACTTCCTTTGTGACTGATATTTTGAGTCTATTACTGTAACATTGTCTAAATAAAGCATGTTGTCCTGAAACAAGCTATCAGTAAGGTCTCAGACACCCCCCACCTGTAGTGTTTTTCACCTGTGAATCACATGGCTGTCAGAATATCTTCACCCTCTTCTTTCTTTTTTCAACACTTCTCCCTTAAGCTCCCTACACTTGTACTGGACTTCCTGGATTTGCCTTCAGCATCACTAGTAACACAACTCTAAATGAATGGGATTTCCACATTATTCTGGTCCAAGCTGCAAATGATTAGATTCCCTACTGAGCCCCGATGGCAGTATTACTAGGCTTTAACTTGATGGGACTGACTTCGTTAATAGAATTCTCTCTTCAGTCGTTTGACTATGTTAATGTTGCTAGAAGGAAAAAAAAACTGACTTTCCTATATGTAAGCTGTTTTCAAATTTGCGTGGGGGGTTCTCCTGAACAGATCTGCCATTTCCTTCCTATGGAGACACTACAATTACACGTTCAGTTTTTTCCTTATAAAAACTAATATCACACTAGGCACTCTGCCAGTAGTTAGATTTGGTTCTGATAAAAACTCTTCTTGGATATATCTGGTCTAAGCTCTAAGACCTTGTTTCCTTCTTTTCCACTTTGCTCTTTGTCCTTCCCTTATCATCCCTACTTAAGGTGCACAAGAGCACATGCACACGTGTGTGCACACACACGCGCGTGCGTACACACACACACACACATTCATTTATACCTACCTTGGAACAGATCTGAGCCAACATGTTCCCTGGGGGGAAACAATGGTCTCTTTTCCTATTAATGAACAGTATGTTGTTGCAGATTCGTGGAGGGCTTAATTTAATAAACATGGAAAGATGAATATGCTTATGGGACATCAAACCTCTTTAGGTTTAAAATTACTGACACAGAAGAATTATCTTGTGCAGCACCCCCTTGCTTTCATAGCTGGGTCATTATGGAATACAGTTTGGCAGGGGGAACGTCCCCTGCGTGGGGCTTCGACTCTAACCCTCTGACTCCATCTCCCACCTCCCTGAGCACCCCCAGGGAAGTGTCAGATCTGCCGAGGTCAGCATGCCTGCGTGTGAACACGTTCAACCTCAAATTCTGTAGCTTGGGCCTTATCGGTAATTTTAAGGGAACGTGAAACTTTGTTGAAGGGGAAGGTGTTTTGCTAGCTCAGTTAAAATTGAGTTTAGACAGCACCCAGGATATTACGATCATCAACCAGTTTGAGGTGAAGGGACTCGTGGCTGGCTTGCAGGAGCGAGCCTCTCCCTTCCCTTTCATTTTCCGTGGATGGGCTTCAGAGCCCATCTTTATACTTCTCACCTTTGTGGGATAAAAGAAAAAAAAGACCATGGTAAAAAAAGAAGAACCAGAGTCTACTGGTAGATTGGCAGTTGACTTTACAGTAGGATTTAATAGGGACCAGCCCCCAAATATCTCTCTCACTGGCCATGCTACAGGCCTGACTCTCCACTACTCCTTCGGGTTACGACAAGGAAACTGTCCATTCTCCTGTCCTGAACCCATGGCCGACAGTGCTAATCGATCATGGAATTCTTTCCCATTAATACTAACCTCAATCCCAGGTCTTTTTCGTGATGGCATTTTAAGCAGTCACTACCAGTCAGCTGGAGCTGACATGAGAGCTGGATCCGATTTATATTCCAGGGTTAAGGCACTGAATGAGCCTAGACTGCCACAGTTTGCATCCCGGCCCCAGCACTTAAAAGCAGTATGACTCTGGGGAAGTTGCTCTTTGCCTCAGTTTCATTACCAGTGAAATGAGGATAATTACAGTATCTTATGGCTGTTGTATTAAATGAGTTAGTATTACCAAATGACAAGAACTGGTACCTGGACTACATCAAAAGGCTATTGTGTTTGTGTTATTTGTGTTTGCTATTGTTATTACAGATCCATCAACACCCAGGAGGGATGTATTAGTCTACCAGATGGCTACTTAATCTCCTAGCAAAGTTTTCAGGGGAAGGAAATAGAATAGGGTAACTTTGTCCAGGTCTTTGGAGATACCAGAAGCTGCCTGGCAGGGAGTAAAGGGCTGGAGAGATTGGAGCTGAGTGCTGGGGGAAAAGAAAGAAGGGAGCCACCAAAGACTTCACAAGTGAACTCTATTGAAATACATGTGCCTTTTCTGCTGCTTTTAAAGTATGCAAATCGAACTGAGATGGCAGAGTGTAGCTCCCTAGCCCAAAGGGGTACAAATGAGTCATGGATGCAGAAGACAGAAATCAGGGATGGAGTCCCCAAAGTTTGGGGTCCAGATCTGACTGGGGGAGTGGAGTTCTTGTAAAGCGTCTGAATCTTTATCAGCACCAACCAGTGTCTAAGACACCTTATCAGTGACAGTGTAATTACTGTCTCTGGAGGCAGTCCTATCCCGACCACCCTATTAAAACCTGCAGCCTGCCTCCCCTACCTGTTCTACTTTTTCCTTTTTAGCACTTATCACTTTCTAACACACTATATAATTTACTTATTTCTTATATTTATTGCTAATTGTCTGTCTTCTCCCTGCAGGAAAATAAACAACTCAAAGTCATGGATATTTGTTTATGTCTGCTAGTATGCTCTTAGTACTCAGAACCATGCCTGGTTAGCAGTAGGTGCTACTGAATAGATATTTACCAAATGAACGAATGAATGTTAGTTATTAAAAGCAGTTCTCGGGGGGTGTGGGTAGCTCAGTTCGTTGAGCATATGACTCTTGGTTTCTTCTCAGGTTATGATCTCAGGGTAGTGAGATCGAGCCCTGCACTGGGCTCCACGCTCAGTGGGGAGTCTGCTTGAGATTCTCTCCCTCCCTCTCCCCTTCCACGCTCTCTGTCTCTAAAATAAATAAATTTTATATATATATATATATACATATATATATATACATATATATATATATGTATATATATATATATATATAAACAGTTATACTCTACAACACTGGGAACCCTTTAAGACTGTAGTGAAAACAAAATAACAAAAAAGGTACAAGCATCTACAGTTTGGTTCTCTCTAACAAAGTGTCCTCCAGTTCAGGTGGAGGTTAAGTGAATAGCTGAAAAACAAAACAGAGAAACAAACCTGGAACATTGGTTCAAAAGAAAACCCATGTCTGTTTCCCTCCTGAGCTAATAAATACCAATCCATCTCCTCTTCATAAGGAGAAGCCTCATGGTATCATGGAAAATTCACTGGCCTAGGTAAATATAAGAAGACCCTAGCCTCGGTTTTGTGCACTCAGTGGTGTGACTCTGGGCAGATCACCCTTTCCCTCTGGGCCTCAGTTTCTCCACCCAAGTTAAGCTTGATTAGATTCAAATATTTAATGAGTACACACTGCGTCACTTCTAGCCCTGAGATGGCATAACCTACCTAGTCCCACTTGATATTAAGATGCTAAATTTGATCATTCATGGGAAAAAAATTGAAGTTGCTTCCCCTCCCCTTGTTGCTGTGGGCTGCCGCTCCCAAGTGGATTACACCTTCATTTAGACATCCTTACTCAGCAGAGCAGGCATTTACTCTGAAAGGTGAGGTGCTGAGAGTCCCTGGGGCAGCAGAGTCTGGGCGCTCACCTCTTTGGAGAACCAAGAATCAAACAGCCATCTCACCAGCACAGCGAATGAGTAAAATGCCGATAGTCAAGGTGTGCATTGAACTGCTGAGCAAGGGGTGTGCAAATGCTATTTCAAATGGCTTAAAAAGCATCACAAAATGTGAGTGGGGTACAACGGCTGCACAAAAGCACATCTGGAGGATCTCCTTGCTCTCTTGCATCCTTGAATATTGAATCCAGAAAAATAAATTGACTTACTGTGTAATCCAACAGTCAATATGAGCTTCTGCTGGATAGCCTCAATTGACTTAAAACTCAAGCCACAGCCTCCGGCAAGAAAAATCTAATGCAACCACGCAGGCCTGGTATTGATACACATCACAGGTTGTTGTTTCTTCAGTGAGAAACAATTATCCCAAACTCTATTCGGTGGGAATGGTCAGTGCTCAGAAATCAATGTGGCTAATAATTTTTGATCTGGCTTATTGAAGCCAGGCACAGGCTTGTTATCCTTACGGTTTACAAAGGTTCTGTAATGGGATTAGGTGATCACTATTTTGTTTTTCCTACACACGAGGACCCATATTTCTCTCCCTATTCACACAGAAGGGTTAAAGACCCTGGCTCCCAAGAGCCAGTGTTCATTAACGCACTCTCTGCCACGCGTTGCTTTGGCCCTGAACCTTGCCTCATCGCACAGCCCAGTTACCTGGTTGCAGACAAGTGTCTGTACATTGCAGTTTGCTGCTGAGTGACAACAGGATATATTAAGATGGCTATAAATTAAATTAGGTTGACTATCCTTTAATGCCTTACGTGCAAACCCTTCTGCCCAGCAGACTATCTGGCTTCCTCAGGGACTTAACGAAGGTGGAGGGCCAAAAACCAATTTTTTTCCGAATACTGATGGCTCCCTTTACCAAAGAACAAAGTCCTACCCACCTTACCCCCTCTCAGTTCAAGGAACTGCTTCCTGCGTCCTCGCTTGGAAGATGGCTACTCTTCTTTCCTTTCTGCTTCAGGATCCCTCTAGAGCACCACAGAGAACACACTGTGTACTGGTTAAAGGGTAGCCATTTCCAGGGAATTTACATTAATCTTACTGCATTTCATGTCCCCTCTGTGGGGGTGCCACAAACTGTGACGTTTCCTTTGAATTTCAGGTTTAGACACACCCCAGAACTCAAAGTAAAAATGATACAGGCTTAATAACAACTTCTAGGGAATTCTTTTCAAGTTCAAAGTAGATTGTAAATGTTAATTAATCAATTCCCCCTCCCAACACTGTGTGAGGTATGAACTAGCCCCATTTTATAGATGAGAACATTTAGGTGGGAGCATGAGTGACTAGTTTCAAGCCGAGATGACCTTTAGCCAGTGAAAGAATGAACCATTTGGATTCCCATGTACAGAAAGGGCTCACGTGACTCTTTCCCTTCACAAAAACCGACAAAAACCCCGTCCCTGGATCAAGGACCTGAGCTCAGCCTATGCGTCTCTCTGCTTGGCACATCACCCCCCACCTCCCCCCCGCCAATCCCCTTTTCCACACTCAGTTTTGGGATTTGCCTTCCACCAACACAACTGAAAGGAGCTCAGATCAAAGGCTCACCTGCAGGTCATTTAAATGCCTGAGCCTGTCTAACACCTCCCTCTAATAAGACTTCGTGAACTATAGGCTTGAGTTTTACTAGGCTGGTTCTGCTATGGAGGTTGTCTTCCATCCAGACGGCTCACCGCTCCTTGCACCTGCAGCTGTGGGAGATGTAAGTGGCAGGATTATGGAAGGAGAATGCTGCTTGGCACAAGTAGGTAGATGAGAGAAAGAAAGATGAACAAACCAACACACCTTGTAACCTTTCACTATATAAACCCATTGGCTAATCTTTGACAAAGACCAAGCTGGTGGACACTTTGTAGGAAACTGTACAAGTTTTTTCCTCAAAACAGTTCTAGCAATGGTGTTTCTGACAATCATGAAATGGCTCTTCCTTTTCTCCACAACTTGCCTTGAATGGATGAACACTGATATTCTTTCTATTGTTGTGGCATAGTCAAGTGAGACCCAGACCCCATGGGGGGAGTGGGGAGGGAGAGATTATCTGTATGGTTAAATGCACTAAGGTAGTTTGCCTCTGACGAGAGGGTGGGCACACTCAGGTGTCAGCATTCCCTTATCAAAAACATGTGGATACATGTTTCCAAAGCACTTGGGGGTTTTCAGCAAAGTTTTAGACATCTAAGTGAAGTACTTTTGGAAGCAACAGTAGTCATACATCACAGAACACACATTAAATGTGTCTGTTAGGTAAGGAGGCAGTAGGAGGAAGAGTTTCAGCTAAGCCATAATATATATGGGAATTTCAAGAAAAATAGAGGGAGAGAAATTTCTTTCTTTGCGATCATGCTGGGTGTGGAAAAGTTCAGCCTAGAGGATCTCAACCCTGGCTGCTAACCAGAACCATTTGGAGAACTTTTGAAAATTCTCATGTCTATTTCAGTCTTAAGATTACCTCCCCAGGAGTGGTAAGACAGGGGTATTAAATGAAAAAAAGCTCCATTTGTGATTCTGTTGTGCAGACAGGTCTGGGAGACACTGGGCTGGTCTCAGGAGCACAGTCTAGACTGTGAACACCTACATGTGAGTTACATCACCTGTCATAGAACATACAAGAGAAGTAAGTCTTTTCAAAAGAATAGGGCACAGGCCCTCAGGTAATTGCTTCCAAACAGGATCCCTGTTCAGTTAGTAATTTAGTTTTACTTGATATTTTATGTGAGCAACTATTGTATTTTTAAGGAATCTCTATGTCCACAACAGTGAGGCTTGAACTCACGACCCCAAGGTCAAGAGTCACAGAGTAACTAATTCAAAACAAGAAATCCTTTATTCTTACTTTTATTTAAATGGACTCAAAAGAAACCATTTATTTGATGGATGTGCAGGACTAGGGATTAGAGCACTGACCCCAAAATAACTTAGAAGGAAAAAAAAATATTTAAAAAAAATCAAAAGGAAACCAGCCCCATCCTACTGCATCCACAATCCCAGGGTCTAAGTTTCCTAAGACAACTTGTATCCACACAAACATGCATGCACCAAACTTACTGAGGGCCCCCTATGTATTAGGAACTGTGCTTGATTTTATCAGTCCTGGGATGAAGCAGATACAGTCCCTACATGCTAGGATCATCCAGTCTAGCAAGGGAAGGGTAAAGAATAAAAAAGTGCTATGATTAAAAGTGATTTTTTATTTGCCTCTTTCCAGAGGTCATGCAATATTTCCAGAGCTTTCCATCCCAGACCTCATTTCATCCTTGCCACAGCCTTATCAGGTGGCTTGTGTATAAAATTATACCCATTTTACAGATGGGGAACCTGAGATTTAGATGGCTAACCAAACTTCTCAAAGGTCTTAAAACCTATAAGAGCTGGGCCTTTCTGATTCAGCAAGCCAAATTTACACACCTGTCTTATTCTGTTTCTTAAGTGTACAGGAGGCCGTATGTGGGGCTTGGGCCTGGATGGTGTTCAGTCTGTCCAGCTGTTCTGGGATGGAGTGGGGAGGACTGAGTGCAGCCCTTCCTCTTGCTAGGTCAACACTGTACTGGGTAAGAGTAAACTCAGCATCACAGGGGCTGCGGTTTTCAAAACTGGTGTTAAGGAATCTCCCTCCCTTGAACTTGGATGCCCAAGCAGCCCAAAGGGTTAGTAGTGCCTCTGAGGCCACTCTCTTGAAGGGGAAAAAAACGAACTAGCCCAGATTCCTCATGCTGGGGCTTAATTTGGTACCTGAGAGGCATTTATTTCTGCTCCCCAGGGCGGGTCTCTGCTTGGGCAGCACGGAGTGGCCCAGCCAGCCCACGGAGTCAGGGGCAGCTGAGCTGTAACCTGAAGTCATCTATTTATCCTCTAACTGTACTCCTCCCTGGCCAGTGCAGGGAGGAGAACGTAAGCCTCGCCACAGTTCAGTGAACTGAGCTCCCGTACCTTGGCTGTGGCGTCAAGTCACAGTTATATAACCACTGGGCTGAGTGCCTCCCCGGAGGGGGTGATGGGGGCGGGGGGGTGTGGTGAGCCAGGAAAGGCGCTATTAGCGTAATGTGAAGAAAACAGACTTTGAAATCTTCCAGAGAATTGAGAGTTTGGCACCATTTGTTTCCCATTAAGTTCCCCAATCTTCAAATCCCACGCATCTGAGTCTGGTCAACTGTGGGCAGGGAGGCCCGCAGAGGGAACAGCGCTCAGATTCTTGTAGGCAACGAGATTATTTGGTCCTAAAATATGCCTGTTTGTACATATGCATGTACAATGGTTTTCAGTCGACCCAGCTCGATGAGGAGGAGCACGTGAAGGGTCATGTACCATTCCAGCTAAGGAAGTGTACTTCATCTTGAGTTTTGCCACTATTTGTTTGCTTCTCAAATCTTAATGTGGACAACTGTAAAGACTGAAAGACATGGAGGCTGATGGCCTTCCAGAAGCTCCTTGAGACCTTTCAATGAAGATAACATGGTGAATGAACGAGTGCCCCTCCGTTGGCTGTTTACTTTTCATGGGGAGTCTGGTTCTTTTGCCCATAAGAGTTACAACCATCCATTTTCTCAACTGTGAAAGTGGTTATATGGTACGCAGTCCCTTCATGTCACAGAAATCAACTCATGTTTTATTCACGTGGACTCATCTACAGCTGTCATCGCCCTTCCAGGTATGACCCCATCCATACTCCCAACCCCAATGAATAGTACTAAGTAAGTAAACCTGGAGGAAAACATTCATCCCTGCTAGTAATCAAAAATGCAAATTAAAGTAACTTGGAATAGGTACCATTTTAATCTTACTGAACAATACCCTAATGCTGGTCGGGCTATAGTAGGACTGATAGACTCAAATGCTGTGAGCCCTACATTAAATCAGAATAATTCCTCTTGAGAGAAATAAGACAACGTGTAACAAGAATCATAAAGACGTGCTTACTCTGACCCAGGAATTCTTCTCCTGGGAATTTGTATTAAAGAAACGATCTGACAGAAGCAAAAAGCTACACAAACTGCAGCACCGTCCCTAATGATCAAATCTAATCACACACACACACGCACACACACACACACACACACCACAAAATTTCAGAAGGAGACTAAGGCTCAGTAATTGGGTATGGCTTAACAAATGAACGCATGTCGACAATGGAATATTACACAGCTATTAAACTCCAGAAGACATGAGGGGTAAATTTAAAAAGATGACTAGGATGATAGGATTTACTTTAATGTTTTTATTGATCTTTTCTAATATGTAAAAGAAATTAAGAGTATTCTAGAGAATGTTCCAGGAGGTCCATCAGACAGTTATTTTCCTGCCTAGACATCTGTGCAAAAGCTGGAGGCTTTTATCAAGGATTTCCCAAACAAAAATAATGAAATACAGAGGATCACCAAAATCATGCTGGGTTACTGGGGGGAGGGCTTAAAACCTTGCATCCTGACTGTGGTCTGAGCCAGGTCCTTGGACTTTCACTCTTACCTTTGAGAGAACCTCTTTCATTTTTCCAAATGGGATGTCTTGGAAAGGTGCTAAAATGGGGCTCTGCTCCCCCCACAGCTCCATAGTAACTCACATCCATTCAGATGCTGGAAGCAACTCCAGAGAGAGCCACCGAGAAAACTCGGGGCCAGATCAATAATCTGTCTCTCTCTGTCTTTTTAATTTATTTATGTCAGAGAGAGAGAGAGCGAGCGAGAGCAAGAGTGAGAGCACAGGCAGGCAGAGTGACAGGCAGAGGGAGAAGCAGGCTCCCTGCCGAGCAAGGAGCCCGATGCGGGACTCGATCCTAGGACCATGGGATCATGACCCGAGCCGAAGGCAGCCGCTTAACGAACTGAGCCACCCAGGCGTCCCAATAATCTGTCTCTTTTTTAAAGGAAATTAAGGAAACTCGATTTCATGTGACTGATCATCCTGGAAAGACTAGCAAAGAAGTGAATCTCTACACAGGATAATGCACCAGTCACATAACTGGTTCAACTCAATGGTTTTGGGTCAAACCCAGCGTGGCCGTTCTTTGCTACCCATCAGCCGCTTCTCCAAGCCTGTCAGCACACAGTGTGGGTAGGTCTGTGTTTTGGTTTCCCCTGTGTTCCACTGGGGAGAATAAGGATAATATAATGAGCTGCCATGAAGTTAAGTATTTTCACAGTAAAAAAATTACTCCTTACTCCAAGATAATGTCCTTTCTAGTTTTTTGATGTTAAAACCCCATCCTTTTGGGAAAAGATGGTGACAACAGATGGGGGTTATATTTTGTTGCTTTTATTTCTTCGCAGTAGAATATAGGAACTGTACATTGGCCTCTAAAATGTTAGTGAAATTAAACCACTTTATTACATGCATTGCCCTTAAAGCCCCATTCAACAGAAAGATGGAGATTCTGGACATTCTCAGCGGGCTACACCAAACAGTTTCACAGCAAGTTCTGGTCCCCTTGACTCTTCAAAATGTGCCGTGCGATTATTATAGGGCTTTCCTTCCATCACTGTATGTGTCTGTCTGCCCTACTGAGTTGTGAACGTCTTTGCTCAGAAACCACTGCCTTATTCGTCCTTGTGTTTTTGGTGACTAACACAGCATTGAGTACACTGTTGTTAAACTCTAGTCTGTAGTTGGACAAAGTGGAGTAAAATCTGAAGGACGGTTGGGGAACTGAGAAGAAAGCTCTCGATGTGGGTTCAGAAGACTGGATTAGAATCCCGGCTCTGCCACGTGAGAGCTGTGGGACCTGAGCAGTTCCTTGCCAGCTCCAGCGCTAACAATGCGGAAATCCTTCTCATCCCCTCCCTGGCCCCCTAGGTTGTGTTGCTGGGTATGGGTCACAGCAAAGTGCCTACGTGTGTGTTAATTTCACTCTCGCCATCTAACTCCTGGACGGAGTGCTTCTCCTAATTTACATGTCCCCCCCCCCACTGCCCGCCCCTTCAGCCCTGGCCAGAGGGGATCACAAAGCAAAAGACCGGGTCCTCCCACCCAGGGAGGTGGAGGGCCGGAGGCAGCTGTCAGCGTGCTTCAGTGGAAGGCAAAATCAAATACGAGCAGCATCCGTTTGCACTGACTCATGATTATTGTGTTTGACAAGATAACCTGTACCCGCTTGTACATTCATTATGGAGCTTCTGAAATGATGCTTCTTTGTCTGCTTGAGCACAGGAATTTTTAATGAACAGTTTCAATGTCTGGTTTCACGCGCTTGAAACGTAAACATCAGTGAGCATCTTCCTAACAGGCTCGATCCAGACCCTCAAATGGTTTAGCAGACGCTCCAGCAGGGGGACCCGTGTGGGTCTGAAACCTGTGTGCTTTTCTTCTGTGGTCACTGATGCAAACAAAGACGGGGAATTTTCAGCCACCCCTTTCCAGTGATAAATATTTTAAATAAATGAAGAGGTAAATGGAGAAGGAGCTTGAATTTTAACTGTTAGCAAGTGAGGCATGAAGGGAGAAAGAGAATCGTAACTGTCGGGATGATCCTGTGCATTCTTTTGACCAAATTAATTTGCAAATTATGTCACATGTGGCACAAAGAAATGTCAGATGTTCTGCCTGTGATTGTGTAGAAAGCTTCCATAAGATTCCTCATCTACCTTTCCAGCTGCATCTCATGCTGCTTTTCCTGAGTTTCTGGGCTCCATCTTTATAGCCTTCACCCAGTTCCTCAAACACGTATTTTTCATCTCTCCACAGGACCTTTGCACATGACATTCCCTTTGCCTGGTTCTGTCCTATTCATGTTTCTGATCATTCCTTCCTCGGGGAAACCTTGCTGTCTTTCATGTGAGACAAATCCTCTATTATGTATTCTCAGAGGACAAATCCTTCAACACACTTGTCACTATTGTTACTTTACATTTATTTGGTGACAATCTGATGAACTCCATCTCCCCCACAAGACTATTAGCTCCTCAGAACAGGCAATCTGTGTTTGCTTTCCATCCTATGCCCTTGCCTGGCAGGTGTTCAGTAACTATTTAAGCACTACATGAGTGGAGCGAATGAATCCTTGACAATTAACCTCACCAAAATCTCTTGTTAATGACATGCCTTTGCAAGGAAGGCATCGTGTAGAACAAGGTAAAAGTCATGATTCCAGGCCTCTGAGGGTTTCATCAATTGGAAATACCATTTTCACATGGAAAGGACATCACCACGGTTGAGAACTGGGCTGTCCACGGCATCAGTGAATCCAAGTGTCTTCCAGATGGCACATGGTGCCTTGGACAAATCACTAAACCTTTCTGTCCCTCCAATGCCCCATTTGTCAAATGGGAGAGCATCAGTGTGCCTTTGCTAAATGGTCAGAAGATAAAACCAGATTACATAAAGGAAAATGCCCTAAAAAGGTAAATACTGGTATTACTTTTTCCTAAAACGAAACCACCTCCTCGGCCACCTCTATAAAGGGTCTTGGGCCTTCCTAGAAAAACATGACAGAAGCCATCCTCTTGGGTGAGATGGCACTTATGCCACAGGAGTGGGTGGGGCCCATATGGGGGCACAGTGCAGTGCCACGCAGACAGACCGAGAAAGGTACTCTTCCGGGGGACAAGGGAAGGCCACCCTCCTGTCCTCAGGGCCACCCAGAGGATGGCCACCCTGAAGCAGGAATATTGAGCAGCTTTGTGATGTCAGAGGACCAGGAGAAAGGGGGGAAGAGGCTGATTCATCTGCCCTGAGTTTGGCTGTTTCTCTAATGGTTCTGGGGCCCTGTCTCACCTGGGTTTGGCAAACAAACAGGAAGTCTCCTCCCTACCCGATGCTCACCTGACTGGATCAGCCCTCACACCAGGGCAGCTCCCTCCTGGGAGTCTCAGCGTGTGATAATTATTTAGCAACCTTATGAGCAGAGGTGTGGAGAGTCCTGCATAATCACAGAACAAGAACCAAGGCCTTTCTCAGGATAGGGTGACTCGGGAACCACTGGGTGGGGTGTGAGTGGGACCTCATCAGTGTTTTCTCATGATACTCAGGCCTTCTAGTCTACCTCTCTCAAAACGCAATGTCCTCCCATTTTGCAAACGAGGAGCGGAGAGCAAGTCTGTACTAAGTCATGCAATGCTCTGAAGGTTGGGGTGCTCATTACATGAGACCTAGCAGGGTTACAGGGGAGAAGTGCTGGTAACCACATGGGGCTATCAAAACAGCAGGCCTTGCTGCTGCTCGAGCAGCTGCTACAAAGTTTGGGAGCTGAGAGACGGGCGGAGCAGGCATGGGATTAAGCACTGCCTAAATCCCTTCTCGATGTCTGCAAAGGTTACACCTTCATCAAATGGTAAGAGGAACCATGAAGCATCCCCTAAACATGGCATTTCCTCATAGCCCTTCCCCTTTAGCGGTGTCAACACTGAAGATGGATGGCTACATCCCTTCGTCTTTTCTGGGTGTCCCTCTGCAAGGTGTAGAATGGGAGAGCCTAGGAAAGTGGCCAAGAATTTTTTCATTTAACTGAAATACTGTTTAACCCAGGGATACCTACAATTGTTTGTTTGGTTTTTACTAATTGTGCATTCTCATACTGAGCACTTACAAAAACCAGGCCCTGTGCTAAGTACCAAGGACGTAAAGCCGAATGAGACCCCACGACTGCTCTCAAGGAGCTATTCCCTAATAGGTTAGAATAGCATATAAACCAAGATTAGGGCCGCCCTTTGGCAAGCCTTTTGCTGGAATACACAGGGTGCTATGGGAACTCAGAGGAAGGAGAAACTCTGCCAGGGTGACTACAAGACATTTCTGAAACAAGGTATGGATGAAAGAACAGGAATCCACTGGGCATCAGAAAGACCATTCATTCATTCATTCACACTCAGCTGTGCTGGGGATACTATGGCGAAATAGCCCAGTCCCTACTCTCGAGGAGTTCACAGTCTAGTGACACGGTAGGCACACAAATAGTTCATCATAAATTCGGGGAGCGCGGTGAAGGAAAAGTATAAAGTGTCTGAAGAGTCTGGGGGACTGATCTTGTCAGGGAGACAGGAGAAGTTCTGGTCAACATGTGACCTTTGAGCTGAGATGGGGAAGACGCGCAGCAGTGTCTGAGGTCAAGGGCTAGAAGCGTGGGCAGGAAGAGATTTCAGGCAGAGGGAGCATCACGTGCATTCACTCATTCCGCTGACATTTATGAAGCACCTGTGAGCTCAGTACTGCGGTCACCCTGAGGAACAAGACATCTGCGACCCCAAGAAGTGTGCGAGGTGAGTGGGGGAGGCAGATCACGGCTGGGCAGAGGGAACGCTTTAAGCTTAAGACATCTTCCTCAGAGACTGGGCTTCCTAGCTGCCCTGGTGGACAGCTGTGTGGGGTGCTGCTCAGCCTGTCGTCTTGCTTTTCCTTGCTTAAGAGCAAAACCACTTTCTCTATCAATGGCAGTGATGTTGCACAGAGAAGAAGCCGCCTCAGCAAATGCTGATGTGTGCAATTTGCAGTAAGCTGGAAGCGGCTGGCCTGGCTTGGCCTGTGTATCCCTCCCCTCCTCCTCGGGCTGGATCCACACAGTCATCAGCACCATGGGGCTGACCGCTTAAAGAGGGCACTCTCCTTCCTGCCTCATTGCTCTGAGCCTGCCTCGGCCCAGGGCACCCTAGCCACACCCGCGACCTTCTGAACCTTCTGTCTGAGGGCTGGGGCCCCCTTCTAGGAGAAAGCCCCCATCTTGCTTAATAACATTTTCCCTCTGCCTGTCTAATTAACTCCGTCACTGTATCTGCAGTCAGATAAAATGCTCATTTCACACCACATTAATTTTTATCAGCTGAACATTAAGCAACACAAAGCTATCTATGCTTGGTTTAATTTACATACTGACAGACCTACAAAGCATTACCCACAGTGGCTGCGAAGCAAATAAGCAGAACTGGCATCAAACAAGGCTCTTCAAAATGAAATATTGATTTGCGAGGCTGACAGTAAAGAAGGGTTGGAGGGATATGGGAGAAGAAGTGAAGAGTAAAAGGGTTATTTTTCCTTGAAGAACAATTACTGATGTAGTCAACTAATAGGTCTCCTAAAGGTCAAGTACAGGGGCCAGCTGGGCTCCAGGAGGCTGAGGATCAGGTGCGCTCTGGGAAACACAGCTTCGCCGTCCATATAGTTTACTGGAAATGGAATCTCTTCACCATCCTGCTATTGGAGTTTCCCCTTACCTAAAGGAAATATCCTCAAATAACAAGGCGTTTTAATCTCTCACCACTCCCGCCCCCCAAATATATCTTACCTCTGTAACTCTGCTCACACTATTTCTTTGGAAGAGTCTTCCTTCCCCTACTTCATGGCCAACATCAGGCGTCACCTCCTCCAGGAAGTCTTCCCTGATCACCTCCCTTTTCACAAGTATGTTCCCAGAATACCCAGAAGAGGGTCCACATTGCACCTACAACATTGTATTTTAATCATCCATGTGCGTATCTCTTTCTCTCACTGCTTACTTATAAGCTCTTTACAGGAGCAAATATGCATTCAGGATGGTAGCTGAAGTTTATCCAAGTTGGGGGACTTTAAGAAAAAGAACTTAAAACTGTGACTTTTACAAAGATTACAAAAAATATATAACCATGAGAACACATTATGAGGATCCTTCCCAGGACCTTGGAAGAAACTCAGGCAAGTGAGGAGCTCTGAAGTTTAAGCTTTATTAGTACGTCTGCTTCTGGCCCCCCGGACATAGTTCCTTACATGTAAAAAGCATTTCATAAAAGTGTGTAGCATGAACTGAGTAACTACAGGAAAGGACCTTCTTGTGAGTACACAATGTGACAGGCTCAGCCAAAGAAAGGGTAAGGGTAGACTCCTTGAACATCACAGCAGTCCAGATGATAAGATGATTAGGGCTGGAGACCAAACTGATTTTTTTAAGAAGATTATATTTATTTATTTGAGAGAGAGAATGAGGGGGAGAGAGTCAGAGGGAGAAGCAGACTCCCTGCTGAGCAGGAAGCCCCATGTGGGACTATGACCTGAGCTAAAGGCAGCAGCTTAACCAATTGAGCCACCCAGGAGCCCAACAGAATTGACTTTTAAGAATCATGTTTTCTGGGGCACCTAGGTGGCTCAGCGGGTTAATCCTCTGCCTTCGGCTCAGGTCATGATCCCAGGGTCCTGGGGCTCTCTGCTCAGTGGGGTGCCTGCTTCCCTCTCCCTCTCTGCCTGCCTCTCTGCCTACTTGTGACCTCCTCTCTCTCTCTCTCTGTGTGTGTGTGTCAAATAAATAAATAAAATCTTTAAAAAAAAATCATGTTTTCCCATCTGAGAACCTGTGACCAAAAAATAAAATAAATACATACAAAATAGAAAGGAAGAAAGAACACAAGAAAGAAAGAAACTAAGAAAGAAAAAACAGATCCCCCCAAGAGTGAAGACACATGGCTCATACAGTCAGTCTTTATACTTGAGATTGCTCTTAGCATTCCTCATTTCATGCAGATCAGTGGTTCTTTCATTTTCATGAGCACTGAAATCACCTGGATCCCTTGCTGTGTGGCAGATTCCCCAGCACAAATGCTGGAGTGTTTAAAATTTTAATTTCTTATAACTGGAGTGGTTCCTGAGAATCTGTATTTTAAATACGTGTGCTCACCTCCAGCTTTATTTACCTTTTTTTTTTTTTTAAAGATTCACTTATTTTTTTGAGAGAGAGAGTGAAAGAGAGCACAAGTGGGACCGTCAGAGGGAGAGTGAGAGAGCATCTCCAGCAGACTTGGCACTCAGCAAGGACCCTAGTGTGGGGTTCAATCTCAGGACTCTGAGATCATGACCTGAGCCGAAACCAAGAGTTGGTGCTTAACCAACTGCGCTACCTCGGCAACCTTCCCTCCAGCTTTATTAAATTGTAATCAATATACAACATTGTAGAAGTTTAAAGTGTACAAAATGGTGATTTGATACGCACACATATTCTAAAAGGTATACCACAATAAGGTTAGTTAACACATCCTTCACCTCACATAATTGTCATTTTGTTGTTGCTATTGTTAGGGTAGAGCTTTAAAGCTCTATTCTCAGCAACATTCAAGTATACATCCAATGTTATTAACGACAGGCACCATAATTTGATAAAGCACTATACTGTTTTGCCATTGATCTCCAAAACAACCTGTGATCTTGCCATAGGTTTTCTAAGAATACACTTTGAAAAACTTTGGCTAAATACAAACATTGAATTGAAAGGGAGGAATTGGGTGGGAACTGGTTGGGAGGGCTGGTAGAGAATGACATTTCCCTTAAGAAGCTGGGAGATGACTAAAATTTGATGTAGCATCATGGCTTGAGGAAGATCCAGGACCAACAGAGGTACAGAAACATCTATTTAGAACCTGGAGAGTAGAGAAGGTTGTAAATGTATTTGAAAATATCTGTGCAGACCCCAGCTTGATAACAACTCCTGTCTTTCTGTGAATGTCAACCTATAGACACTTTGCACTAAGTTCCCTGGAGAGAGGGGAGAAAAACACCCTTCCCAACAACAAGGGCCAATGCAGGTTGAATTTTCAGTTCAGCTACACTAAAATTTTTAGTAGGTAGTACTGGCTAGGTAACATAGAACATTCCTGTCATGGCTGTATATGGCTTCCCCAAAAAGAAACTTCTGGACTGGCTTCAGTTTCACAATCATGCATGCTGGGGCTTGCAGGTATCAGTTGGCTCTAGGATTGCTGCAGGTATTTTGCTTCCAACACCAACATGATGCAGACTTCTTAGAGATCTCTATGATCCGTGGAGGCCCCAGATCCTTCTTGTGGACCAAAATGCTTCAAAAAGCCAACATGGTCCTGTTTGTTTGTTTAGTAATGTTTAGCAGTAACAAAATGCAATAGAAGCTTTGGCACTGGAAAGTCTGATGTGTATAACACCAACTGTGGAATTGAGCCCAGGGCCAAAGTGAGGGGTTCTGGGTTCCATGGCTTATTCTGCTAGCACAAAGCTGGGTGAACTTGGGCAAGTCATTTAACCCCCAAGTCTATTTCCTTATCTGTAATATTAGTTTTGCCTCACTGAGCTGTGCCAAGGAGTCAACATGTTTTAAAAAATCTAAATGTGGGGTGCCTGGGTGGCTCAGTGGGTTAAAGCCTCTGCCTTCGGCTCAGGTCATGATCTCAGGGTCATGGGATCGGGCCCCATGTCAGGCTCTCTGCTCCATGGGGAGCCTGCTTCCTCCTCTCCCTCTCTCTGCCTGCCTCTCTGCCTACTTGTGATCTCTGTCTGTCAAATAAATGGATAAAATCTTAAAAAAAAAATAAAAAAAAAATAAAAAATCTAAACGTAAATATACAGAGTATTGGTTTCTGGCAATGGTCGACTAATCCTCCTGCAGATAACAATTAAAATGTCTACACAAAATAAGTCTTAAAAAATGATTTGAAGATAATGGAGTACAACCAAAACAGACAGAAAACTGGAATACAGTCTTCACCTTGAAAGACAGGGCCTCCACTTCGTGAAATTTGTGGATTTGTGAAATTTTGCCTGAAAGCACTCTCCAGTCAGTTTTTGGCTCTGGTTATCTTAAGTTGTCAGAGAATAAAGTCAGGGTTGGAAGAAAGTTAGGGAAGAAAGTCTAGAAGGGTGGGAACTGCAGAGGGAACGTGTTATAAATCGGTGTATAAATCTGCTGAATCTTTGGCTGACTGCTAAACCAAACGTGTATAAAGGAGAACTCAAGGGTCCCAATACAAAGCAGCAGCTGAAAGATGAAACAACAGAAAAGAGATTATAGTTGCTGCTGACCACCCTAAAGACAGAGCTAGAATTGGAGACCAGCTAAATTTGCTCGCTGCTAAAATAATTAATATTCAGAGGAATATAACAGAATCTAGAATCTCAGCAACAATTATTCACATTACCTATTACCCAACTAAAAGTTACTAGACACGTGAAGAATGAGTAAAATTTAACCCATACTCAGGAAAAGAAAAGCAGTCAATAGAAACTCACCCCAATAATATTCAGATGATGCATTTAGCAGATAAGGACTTTAAAGAAGATACTATAAATATATTTGAGGAACTGATAGAACCATATACATAATAAATGAACACATATGGAACCTCAGTGGAAAAGATCAACTATAAAAATGAACCAGATGGAAAGCCTAGAGTTGAAAAGAAAAAATGACTACCATGAAAAAAAAAATACTGTTTGAGCTTAACAGCAGTTTGGAAATGAGAGAGTCTGTGGACTTGAAGATGGATTAGTATAAGGTATCCAATCTTAAAAACAAAGAGGAAAAACAAATGAAGAAAAGTGAACAGAGCCTCTGAGATCTGAGCACTGTAGACCATCAAACAGTCTAACATAAATGAACATGAAGTCTCAGAAGGATAAGGGAGAGAGGATGGGCATAAAACACATTTGAAGGAATGACTGAAAACTTCCTAAATGTGGTGAAAGACATTAGCTTACAGATCCAAGAAGCTCAACATACCTAAGGCAGGATAAATACAAAGAAAATCATACCTAGGAACACCATAGTCAATTCTCTAAAATCCAAAGATAGAAGAATCTTGAAAACGCCAGAAAAAAACACATACACTCCTTAGGGGAGAAGCAACTGTGTGAATGACAGCTAACTTCTTTCAAAAAGAAACAAAGGCCAGAAGATGAGGAAGTGATACTGTTAAAGTACAGCAAGAAAAACATTGTCAATCCAGAAGTCTACAGTTAGGGATAAAGTCAAAATAAAGTCACTTTCAGATAGACTAAAACTGAGAGATTCATTACCTGAAGACCTGCACTAAAAGAAATGATAAAAGAAGTTCCTCAGCTTGAAGGGAATTAACATCAATGATAAGCCATATCTATAAAACAGAATGAGGATCACCAAAGACAATTTTTTAAGTAAGCAATTATTAATTTTTCTTGTGGGTAGCAAACTTATCCCATATAGATCAAGTGACACATGACCTCTAAATAAAACACATAAATCCTATAAATTTTGTTTTTTTTCTGGCTTTCTCCCTAAACCCCAAAACAGCCCTCCAAATAAAAACAAAAATAAAAATTTGTTTTTTATTATTTAGCTGTGTGATTGATCTTAGGCACAAAGTTAACTTATCTGTGCATTTGATTCCTTATTTCTAAGGTGAAAAGATGGAATAAATGATCTCAAAATTCCTTTTGCCCTGAAGATACTTTGGTTTATGACTAAATTGGAGCTGTATATTAGTAATATTCTCCATTTAATTTTTATGATTATTATTTATATTTTCATTATTATGGTGAAGGTAACTGAGTGTTATTAATGATCAAACTCATAAAATTCAACTAAGACCTAACGTGCCTCAGAAGCTTCTCACACTTAACAAATCCTTTTGTGCCTCACAATTCAAAAAATAACCTAAAACATACACCCATTACTAAAGTAACACCAGGCAGTAAGTTATAGTGCATATGCTTTGTGGAGTGTAAAAGCCCTAAACAGGTAAAGGTAAAGTGGTTTTATTATCCCAACTGTCAGGTTTCCTTTCACACTGGCAATATGTTGATGCTGGATGCCTGTTTCTTAGTCATCTTGAACACCGAGGAACTACATTAAACCACATCAGAATGTGCTTAGTCAAGCGTGAAAGTTCACTGCACAAGTCTTGCTTATGTGAGAAGTAGGGAGTAGGGGAGCCAGGAGGCCCCAAGGACTGGGAACAGTTAATCAAATATTCAGTGTGTCCATGTTTCACTGGGGGGAGAATCTGTGGAAATTCAAAGATCTGGTGATTTGCTACGGAGATGGACTGAAGCCAGGCTACACTCTAAGGCTCGGCCACCATGTTCCAGGAGGTGGCCCTTAGGGCGACCTTCCTCAGTTATGATGCTCTGTGACATTTGAGCTGGGGAGCCTTTCCCTCCTGCCTCAGTGCCTCTGAGACTCTGCTGGATGAAGCAAGGCCTGGGAAGTTCTTGACTGATTCAGTATACTCTAGAATAGCTCCTTGAGGACCTGGGCGCCCAAGGCCTGGGAAGGTGGGAAGGTGGGATTAGTGGTCCCTTTGTTGGCAGGAGTTTTGTGATTCTGCTGAGTGCTCTGTGCTCCACTGTTTCTTTTCTCCCCAGAAAACAGCCACTGTGAATAACAGGCTGTTTGGAAACAGGTCTACTTAAAATGTCACGTTAATATAATTATTTACAAATACTGGCATACCTGAAATAAAGGTATGACTGAAACAGAAAATTTCAAAGCCTAACACCATTACTGTAATGAACAGAGCAGAGAAATGCTGAATAATTTTCTGTTTATTTCATAGCATTCTTGATAAACCTTTTTTTCCCCTCCTAGTCACATGACCCAGGTTAAATTTCTTTTTTAAAAATTTGCTCCAGCTTCCCAACTTGTAGCACATAGTATGGAATATACATCATTTGTGTTTTTGAATGGCTCTTAGATTTGAACTTTGCCACCTCAAGACCATTATACCTGCTTTTATGCTCCTCTTTGGGGAAAAACAATATCAGAGCCCCAGGGGGAAATTCTGGGTACATAATCAGTGAGCCAAGGCCTGCTTTCTGATATCCAAAAAGCCACTGACGTCAGAGGCAACTGAGTCACTGACATCGCTTTGAGCTGTCTGTGGGTATCTGACAGCAAAATCCAACAGATCTTTAGAACGACAACCAGAACCTTCTAAGCCATGGGCCACTGGATGTCGAATAAAAGAACTTCTGACAGTGCAGAGTTGTCATTTAATTAGAGCCCAAGTCAAAAGTATTTGGTTTCCTTCCTTGCTTTCTGTCTAGATGGGTGCTTTGGCCCATCTGCCAATATCCTTGAGTTTATTGCTCAAGAGCAGCTTACATGTGGGGTCCCGTCTTTTCACCTCAAGTCCTTCAACCAAGCAAATGTGGGAAATGGGAGGTAAAAATGAAGGACTATTCTCAGAGGGGTTTGTCTAAAACCAAATCCCAGACCTTAGCTTCTAAACTGTGAGACCCCCTTTACCTGCTTGCCAACCACATAAAAGCCTCAAGAAGACCCTACTGTAAGCATCAGATGTTATAATCTACCACCGTTTTGACATACACAAACTGGGGGTTTTGGCAGACATCGAAAATCCCCACCCACTAGATGTCTTCCAGTTTGGGAATTGGAGCAAGGAATCCTTACCTCTAAAGAGCCAACCTGGATTTTGTGGCTGGTAGTGGGGACAAGTACACAGAGAATTCAAAATGACACCCCCAAACCAATGCTCAGTGTGGGCTATCCACCATCTGCAGGCTGGCAGCAACTTGTCACTTTATTCCCGTACTCACCACAAAACAACAGCAGCAGCAACAATAAAACCACAGCCCTTTGACGGGTTTTTCGAGACACAAAATTTGCTTCCACATTCTTCTTCTTATAACCTGTCCCAGAAAAGGCGGCCAAACCAAAGGGCAGTATTTTTTGAGTTAAAAATTTGACAGTTGTTTAGACTTGAAGCTCCCTGAGAGAAGGCTCTGTCCTTTGACCTCATTGCTGTGGGGAACAGTATGACACCAGTAGGACACAGTAGGTACATGAGCATCTACTCATATGGCACAAAGATGATGGACTGTTCTGGAGCAGCCACTGAGCTGTTAAGATCACAACTTCAAACAGCTTCCTTCAATCCTTCCTTCTATAGTGAGCCAGCAGAAACAACTGGCTTAGTTGTCCTCCTCAGACTATCAGAAGAGACCTTCCTAATGACCCCCTATACCTGAATGCCAATTCCGCTCTCTCAGAACCCACCTCCCCCACCCTTCCCTTTCCTCCAGCCCTACTTGATGGGAAGACACCTGGTAGACTGCATGACACTGTACCACCAGGGAACATTATTTAGAACAATATATTAGAGTGGAAAGAGCTCTGGGCAAATACCTAAATGGCGCCGTGCCTTGCTTTCTTCCACTATAACATGGGGGTAGTACTACCTGATATCTGGTCTACCTTGCAGGACTATTGTGAGTATCAACATGCTTAAAGCTTATGTAAATATTATCATCATCATCATCACAATATTTTTTTAACCTTTGCATCCTCAAAACAGGAAGTGTGAAATGAAGCTGTGGTTCATGACAGAGTGGAAAGAAGTCTGGAGCAGCGGTGAGCTGGGGGCTGGCGGTGGCTCTCCTACGCCTTCACGCTGTATGCCGTGTCTACGACTCTATCAGGGAGAGGGTAGAAGGTTAGCTCTGTGGGACCCACAAACTACTTGCGCTAGAAGGGACTCCGAGAGATGGCACAAGCTCATGAAGTGAGGTGAGACCTGGATAGTTTTGACATGCACTGCAATCCTGGAGGTGACCCCTCTGATGTCCCTACATGCAGGAGCCTGCTTTGAAACCTAGAAGTAGGATGGGGAAGGGCTGAGTTGAGCTTTTGTGAAGCTTTGGCCCATATGAACTTTCTACCCTTGAAATCCACAAATAGTTTTCAGAAACAAATTCCTCTAAAAAAAGCCAGAGAGATACCATTTCATACCCACGAAGATGGCAATTAAATAGGAAAAAGGAAAACAACAAGTAGTTGGCCAATACATGGAGAGATTGGAACCCTCATACATTGCTAGTGGGGACATAAAACAGTGCAGCCACTTTGGAAACATTTTGGTAGTTCCACAGCATATTAAACATAGAATCATCCTATCACCCAGCAATTCCACTCCTAGGGATTTGCCCCAAAGAACTGAAAACGGGTGTTCAAATAAAAACCTGTAGGTAAAACTACATAGCACCCCTTTGTCCAATCAGCAAAAGGTAGAAACAACCTTACCTGTCAACTATTGACTGAAGAGACACAAGCTGGTATCACCACACAACAGAATATTATTCAGCCACAAAAAAGGAATGAAGGCCTGACATAGGCTACAAGGTAGATGGACCCTGAAAGCATTATGCTAAGTGAAAAGACCCAGAACCAAAAGGCCACCTAACAGATGACTCCATTGACATGAATACCCACAGCAGGCAAATCTACAGACACCAAAAGCACACTAGTGTTTGCTGGGGGCTGGGAATGGGGAATGCCTATTTCCTGGGAAGGAAGCTGATAGATTCTATTAAATCATACAGTTTCTAACAGCCAACATGGTGAATCTTGTATGTTTTATACTGTGCTCTCTCTCTCTCTCTCTCTCTATATATATATATATATATATATTTTTTTTTTTTTTTTTTTTTAAGAGAAGAAAAAGAATGAGACAGCCAGACCAAGGTGGGGATGATGTAGAAGGAAGGGAGCATTCTAGAGCTCCAGTAGAGGGAGGACCTTCCCAAGCGATCTCTGCTGTACTGTGTGAGCCCTTCCAAGGGCCTGGGTTGTTGGCTTAATTGAGAAATTATTCCTAATAAGTCCCAAGGAGCTACAGGTCTTTTCCTTATAAACGGGAAACGATCATATCTCATGGCAGCTCATTACGCATTCTTTTGGTACCATGAGTTGTTTTAAAACCGTGAAATTAGTTCTGGCAGAGTTTACAGAAAAACACCCATGAGATGAGACTGAATGAGTTATGTAAGACTCCTCACACTCTGCATATGAGATGTTAACTCCTTACTAGCACCGTTAAGGATGCCAGAGTCATTTATAAAGTAACAGCATGCTCTGGTTTTTTTCACCAAGACCAACACGTGGTTGATGGAAAGAAGCCATTCTCTGGACCTGTACCTAGGCAGGCCCATCTGTCGCCAGGTCCAGCCAGGTCCTCCCTCTTCATATGTGGTCTTGGAGGCCCCCAGATAGATGAAGAGTCTTGCCCATACAAATCAGTTTGACTAAAATTTCCAGGAGCTAGGCTGACACTTTAGTGTGGTATAGTGAAGGCTTTAAAATCAGCCGGACAGCTAAGACTTGAATATTACCATATTCATGCCCTGTAGCTGTGCCACAGCACCAGCGGCAACCCAACCAGGAGGAAGACCAGTTTGATCAACTGAGCTTGAATTTTGGCATTAAGGAGACACATCTCACACAATTTTTCACCTGGCCATAGTCATTCAATTACATCTAGGGAGGGGGAAGAGCCCCACCTTATTATTTAATGCATGAACCCGAACAAGTTGCTAAGTTTATGAGCTCTCTCTCTTCCTTCTCTTCTTCCCATAGATACACACACACACATAGAACTTCACCTGCGGTATAACTAACCAACCAAATAAATAAATCTAATTATATATGGAATATTTTACCAATAAAATGGAATACCTCATAACTTCATTTATTTAGAAAATAGCAAAGAATTAAAAAACCAAGTCAGATGAAGCCCACTTGAGATATGCATCAAAGATCAAGCACAGGGACGCCTGGGTGGCTCAGTTGGTTAAGCGGCTGCCTTCGGCTCAGGTCATGATCCCAGCATCCTGGGATCGAGTCCCACATCGGGCTCCTTGCTCGGCGGGGAGCCTGCTTCTCCCTCTGCCTCTGCCTACCACCCTGTCTGCCTGTGCTCATGCTCTCTCTCTCTCTCTTTCTCTAACAAATAAATAAATAAAATCTTTAAAAAAAAAAAAGATCAAGCACACAAACTTAGAGACGTTGTTAGGACTTTATTCAGAATCCTCGGGCCCTTTTTCTACAGAGAAGCAACAAGTTGAGTTATCTGGTTCCTAAACCGAAACACTGGCTCCTTAGAAGGGGGGAGAGGGAGCCCCCTGGGGCAGGCACCCTGACTGCCACAATGTGTGATTACTGACCACCAAAGTAGGAAGATCCCACAAAACTAGAGCAAGCGGAAGTAATACAAAATTGAATAGCCTGAAGCCACGGAAAGTGTCAGCAAATCATACCCCACCCTAAGATGCAGCACAACAGCATGTGGGGAGCGCAGGCTTAGGAGTCAGACAGAACCCAGTCTGAAAGCCAGAATTTGCCACTTAATTGCTGTGCAATCTCGGGTAAGTTACTTCCCATCTCTGACCTCTAGTTTCCTTCTATAAAGGAATGATACATCCTCACTTTAGAGTGGAAACAGGCTTCTCGAATATACAGGGTTATTGTGAAAATGAGATAATTATGTAATGAGCTAACAGAGGCACCTAGTTATTGCTCAATAAAAAACTTTTTTTTTTTTTTTTTTTTTTTTTAAAGACCTGAGGACATCAGGGTGTCATGGTGTGGTCTGGTTACTCATGTTCATGGTGAGTCATCTGGAGAAGGTTAACATGTAGTCTGCATGTTCTCAGGGAAAAGGCAGGGACCTTCCCTCCAATAAGTTCTTCATCTGCCTTCCTCCCCTGGGATCCCTGAAACCTCAGGCCTCCACCCCTTTCTGCCCATCTCTGAGGCCCTGCTCTGATTCTCTCCTTCTCTCTGTAAGACCTACTTTTAGCTAACTATTCTTCTCTGATAAACTGCCTTATCTTAAGGTGTCAATGCTTGGAAATAGCAAAGCAAAGTTTTTGTGGGTATCAGTTAGCAAGAGGGACTGCCACCAATGAAAGGAATTCTTGAGGGCGGGCGTCTGGGTGGCTCAGTCGGTTAAGCGTCTGACTCTGGGTTTTGGCTCTGGTCTTGATCTCAGTCAATATCGTGGGATCCGGCCCCATGTCAACACCCCCAAATAAAAAAATAAATCTTAAAAAAAATGAAAGGAATACTTCTCTAATAGTGACATTTCGACAAAAGAGCGTCCTCTCAATCATACCTCAGAAGCAGTTTCTCCTGAACCCGCACCATCAGGAGCCTGAGGCATGAACAGGGCCCAAGGCTGGCCACGGAAGATAGATGGTGTTCCTTGTCAGAGTCAGAGGTTGACAGGTATCCATGCAAAGCCTCACAGCCCCCCTTCTGAGTGATTCACAGTTATTTTTTTATATTCTGCACTGATCCAAAAATACTGGGGAGGGGAGTGCTGAGTCACAAAGGAAAACAAGGTCTTAAGCCAACAAGATCCCCCATCAAAACACTAAGTTAATCATTATGCTTTCATGGGAAAACATACTGAGAAGTAGCCTTGTTTCTTTTTCCTTTTCTCATTTTCCTCTGCAATCTGATGTTCTTTTAAACACCTGTGGCTGGAGCCTGCCTTAGCAGAGAGGGAGATAAGGCGGGAGGGGCACAGGAAGAGACAGATGGTTGAGGCATTTTAGCTCTTATCAAGATGTGTGTACTGGAATGTCTCAGCCTTTTCTCATTCTCTCTCTAGCTCTCTGTCTCTGTCTCTCAGTACCTGTATCTCTGGCTTTTTCGTGAAAACAGTAACAGAAATAAAGCTGGGATTTCATCTGTCCGACAAAGGGGGTCCTGATTTCTAACAAAGGGCAGGCATCGCAAGTCAACCTCAGTGCCCAGCCCAGTGTCTGTGCCAATTCTGTGTCTCTCCTCCACCTTGCCTGTAGAGACATTAGATGGGTTGCCTGAAACTGACTGTGACGGGAGCATTTACACCACAGAAATTGGCAAACACTACAAATCAGGGCTTTATTTTTTTTCTAGAGAGCCAATTGTTCAACATTCAGCAGTTCACTACTGACAATAGGCGTTCCATAAATATTTGATATATAAACAAAGAATGATGAGCTGTCCCATTCATTTGAGCCATTTCCAACACCTCCATGGCTCTACTCATAGCAAACCCTCTGTAAATTCTTCTCAACAACAAGATGACAAGCCTTAGGATTTAGTTATGAAGCAGAGAAAGAAATGCCAGGAAGACTAATTTAAAACAAAATTTCTCTTTGGTAATAGCGTCTCTGACTCAGCTCTGGTGGAAAGTATCAACCTTATAAACCCACAAGGAAGAGGTGAAGATTTCACATCGTTTCTCATTTCTTTTGATCTTAAGAAGAGAACAGCACTAAATGCTTGGGACAGGGCTGTGAGAGGGAGCCCGCCAGGCTCGGTGCAGCCGTCACGTATGGCAGCCTCCTCTCTGTGACCTCAAGGAGGGAGTGACTTTCTCTGAGTGCAGGTTGCCTTGTTACTGACTAGTAAATAACATTTCCTCTGCCCGACCTACAGGATGACTGCCTACCTGCCCCCCTACCCCCACCCCACAGCATCCCATGTTCTCCCCAAGCTGAGCTCCTAGTCATCCTCTGGAACCCAGTTCCCATGCTTCTGTTCCCTCTGCTGCTTCAACAAAGCCCCCCTGCCCCCAGAAGAAGAAGGCCTGCTTGTTGGCATACAGGTCCCTCAGCCCATCTCTCCTGTCTCAATTCCAGCGCATATCATGCTACATGTATATAGCTGCTTACAGATTGGGCGCCCTCAACCTCTGTCACTCTGTGACCTCCACGATGTCAGAGGCGGTGACTGGCATGTACCTGTTGATGATGGCAACGGGTAGTTGTGAGTGAACCGGCGAAAACTAGAAGTGAAGGAGCTTTTCAACTGTGAACGCAATACATAAAATGTAAAGAGGTATTATCGAGGGCCGACCACAAAAAAGGGTGCACCCTACTGCCAACCTTAGGAATAGCCCTGGCCTGCACAGTCCCTATAAAAACATTTAATCACATAGCTGCTAGACAAAATTCGTGAACACCTGGAGGCCTTGGGTGGAAAGGAGCAGTTAGGAACTACAGAAAGCATTCTTCTAATTGTGATCTCCCCTTCCTCCTCCTCCCTTCTCTCAGTGTGTTCCAACCGCTTTATTCCAGGGTTCTGCACCCTCCCTGCCCACAGGGCTCAGAGGTAAGAATATTATATAAGGGAGGAAGGCTGCCTTCATTTGTTTTAATAAAAGAAACAGCCCATTTAAAGGAACACAGACTTTAGTGGCTCAGATATTTCAGAATGTGAATATGACCCAGAGGCTCAGGAATACAGAACGGCTGTCTTGAGAATGACCGTTTTTTTCCTATTTAAAACATTCTGGAAAATTGCTCTGTGTCCCCGTGCCAAAATGAAAAAATGAAAAACATAAGGGCTATTTGGAATGTCTCTTCATTTTACAGATGACTTTAATGCATAATGTTATAAAGACATGAAGCTCTCTGGCCTCAAATGCCCCTGATGCTGCCGCCCAAAAGCCCGGGAGAGGCAGCTTGCCATAGCGTGGAATTTGTGAGCAGACCCTCGCAAAGAAAACTCATCATTTCAGATGACTCTCATAGTCGTTCATGGGCTTTTTAGTGTTTCCTAATAAAACAGAAGCATGCGGGTGTGGGGGGATAGAAGTGTCTTACAGGATAAGAAGATGAGGACAGTTGTGGCAGCGTATTTCCATGTAAAAAGCTGTTTTCCTCTATATTTTCTCTCATTTTATTTGATGCGGCAACCACGCCAGCTAGGTAGGGGACAAACCATTGATGTTACAGGTGTGGAAAACGAAGGTGAAGAGAGGTACCACGGTGTAGCTGCTGGGGGATGGATGGTCTTGCAGTGAAACCCAGAGCTCTCTCAGGATGCCCGGCAGGACTGAGATGGGGTGGGAGTCCCAGAAGAAGGGGCACCACCACTAAGTCTGTAAGTAGAGACCACTTGGAAGAGCATGCGAACTGCGGTCAGACAGACCTGACAGCACTCCCGGGGCTAAGTCCCTCCATCGTTTCTTAACTATGATACCTCTGGCTACAGTTTCCTCATCTGAAAACGTGAGTAACAACTCCCAACTCAAAGACTGCTGTGAGGGTCACATGGTGCTGCTGGTGGTGATGGTGGTGGGGAGATCGGTACGTGGTAGGGATCAAATGGTAGCCTTAAGTAGCCATCATTATTGGTAGCTTTACAGAGGGCTCTCGGCCCCACAAAAGGGCTAATTTCATATCTTTGTGACTCCGCTGGGTGGGAATTCTAAATATTTCATGAGGTCCATCTCTCTTGTCCTCCTTTAGTGTTTTAGCAAGTGACAAACAGCTCAAGTACCTGGCTTCCATGTTCAGAAGGAAAAAGCCTTCCTGTAAAGGCAGTGTGTGTGTGTGTGTGTGTGTGTGTGTGTGTGTGTGTATGCTGATGAGCCTGGCTGATTTCTTCCACTCTACTTTTGAAATGATATTTACCTGTTGTTGACAAACCATCCTTGTTTTTTTTCAAATATTTCTGTGTCTACAGAGATAAAAATCTTTGCCCAGATTCAATAAGGCAGGAAATCAATTAAAGTTTTCATTTTCTGCTTAGCCTCAAAAGACAAGAGGATGAGGGAAGGCCTACATAACAAAAATGTGTACAGATTCCTGCGGGTTTCATTTTGGGCAATGTGTTCTTGTGGGGGGGGGGATAAAAACGAACAAAGAGCCTTAAATGTCCTATTTGAAACAATTTTTCCTGTGGTTTTTTTTTTTTTTAAATTTACGAAGCTATTTCACTCTAGTTTGATTAATATGGACAACTCTGACAGAGGAAAGACACCTCAATTTTTTAAAGACAGCCCTAAACCCAACAGCTTGGCTTTTAAATGGCTACATTTAAATATTCCTTTCTCTGTTCATTTCCAAACCTGGGCCATAAATCACCCTTATGAACACAATGGCCTGTGCCTATAGCAATTTATCATTTGGATAATGTCACCTGTTCAGGTGTGCATTAATTTATGCCTCAAATTAGAATTCCGGTTGGCTGAAATCTTCCCTCCCATCTGCATATCCCAAGCGGCAGCCCCTTAGGACTGCTGTGCACAGCCCAGGGCCAGGAGGAACCGAAGCAGTTCTTCATTCTCGGGCTGGAGGAAGAAGCCAGTGGAAAGAAAGTTGAGGCCCAACAGAACTCTGTAGTTCACTTGCTCAGTTTCTTCATGTTCACCATCTACGGAAGGAACCTGTTCTGAAACGGTGGACAATTCCAGCCCCAAGAGGAGGAACAGGCATGCAACCTGTGTGGCAGTGTTTGCTGCTCTAAGAGAAGACGAGAACATGAGAAGGAGTGGGAGAAAGGGATATGAAGCCCATAAAGGAGAATCTCAGAGTGGAAAGAATACCAGGCTGGCTGTTGGGAGTAGGGAGTCCTAGTTTCCCGGGCAACTGTGTGTCCCCTTGGTCAAGTCATATCATCTTTCTGGGCCTCAGTTTCCTTAGCAGTAAACTAAAAGTTCTGAGAGACTGTCTTCCTTCTCTGACATTCCATGACTCTAATTTGAGAGGAGGTAGATAGTTGTCTATTACTACCGACAACCCCCATGATGTAACTACATTTTCCAGCTACTCCAAAATAGATGGGAGTGGGGAGTGATGACTAGAAGTTTCTGACCCATGATATGGAGAATTGGTCTTGGTACATCTGGGTGGAGAAACCTGTATTTGGGTTTCTTTTTTGCTGTCTTTATTTTTTTTCTGTTCTCCTTCTCTTTCTGTTTCACTTTTTCCCTCCGTATATCTCAGAAATAGACAAAATTCTATCCAGTACTGGCATTCATATTAACAAATATTCAAGACGGGCTTTCTCTGTGTTAGGTATTATACTGTAACTTTTGAATAAAATGGTTTCACTTAATCCTCCAAATCACCTAGGGAAGGCCACATTAATCCTCCCTATTTGACAGATGAGAAAACTGAGGCACAGAGAGCTACTTTGCACGAGATCACCACACAGGGAAGGGCAGAACCTGAACCCGAACCCAGAGTCATCTGACTCCCATATGAGTGCTATTTCCATAGGGCAGAAGTGAGCAAGTTCAGGAATCAGTGTCCTTTAAAATGTGATTTAGTAAGTTTGATTGCTTAAGTTCCACTGGTGATTAAGATCACCTGTAGCTAAGGGGGATTACAAATATTTTTGAATTTCCACAAATGAGAGAGGTGTGACTATGAAATTACATATGTATGAGATTAAACAACTGATTTCAGGAGCCACACAAAAACTAGTCTCCTTGCATTTTGGCCAGGGTTTAGATATTTGAATTGCAGATTCAAAGATCCTGGCTCCATTTAGTCCTCTTTATAAGCCTGTGATCACAGCTCTTAAATTAAAACAGTCTCTCCCTTTCAACAGAAGAAACCTAAAATCCCAATTTGTTCATTGTTCTTTTTTAATGGCCTCTTTATACGCGCAGTTTCAAAAATGATTTCCTCATCACCCAAGTAAATCGAAGGAAAATGACTTCCCCACCACAGTTTTTCAATGTGTCAAGTTTTGTCCGGGGTGTGAAAATTGTAAGAATCCCATGGATCCAGTCTTGAGCATATCCAGGGGGATGAATCACTGCTTCCACCAGTCACTTCCCCAGTATGCAGCCCAAGTTGTCCCAAGGTCCTCTCTGCTCCCCCCTCCCCCCAATAAGCAGCCGTACCCTCTCACCATGACCATGACGCCACTCTCCTCTGACAGGCACAGGGAACACCTGCCAGGGGTGACTTCACCGTACCAATCACTCTGACAACAGCCCAAATAAAACGGTGTCATTTAAACCACAAACAACAATCCACGGAGGCTGGGGAGCTCAGACAGAGTCACAGAAAAGGGAAGGAGGGGGGAAGAAAGAGAGAGAGAGAGAATGCAAGGGAGGGCTGTTGCCACAAACAATTAAAACACAGTCACCCCTGTGTCAACTTAGGAAATGTGGGGAGACAGTGCAACTAGAGGGAGGGACTAGGAGTCTGAAAGAACTGGGTTTGAGCCCAGGACTTCCGCTTACTGGCATGCAACCTTGGAAAAGTTACTGACCCTCTCTTATTTGTAGGACGGAATAGTAGTAACAGGACCCAACTCATAGGGCTGTTGATGTAAGACTCTTAAGTATTTACATAAAACACATAGTACATAACACTCAATTTGTGTTAGCCAATTTATATTATTGTATTATTAATACAAGATTATATAGTAGGTCTGCCTTCCCTGTACATTAGTGAATGTCCTAGCACCCGCCGTGCCCCTCTCCCTCCCTAGCAAACGGTTTGCTACACCATTAAGAAGGATGTGAGAGAAGCCTAGATTCTGGTCCTTGTTTTGCCCCTGACCAGATGACAGACTTGAGGCAAACACATAACTTGGTATCAGTTTCAAATTCTGCCAAATAAGAGTGCCACTGTCTCTAACACAGTATCATTTCTTCTACTCATTGTTCAACACCAAAATGTCAACACGCAAGGGGCGGAAGTTTATATTTTAGGTGTCCAGGAGTCCTATTCTTTGGACACAGAGTCCTCTTTTGTCCAGGGCTGCCCCTCCCCCAGGAATGTGGAGGGTGGACCAGGCAGGATTCGCTGCCTGGGAATTGTTTGTAAAGCCTCCTTTTGGAGTGCTCCAGCCAATTCCACAGCATCTCTAATAAGCACTTTAGGCAGTGACGTGCTGCTCTGAAATTTTTCCTTTCAGTAGGAAAGTCAAAACTGTCAGAAGGAGTCTAACTCTTCTGCTTTTGATTTCCTGGTAAGAACCCAAGAGGGAAAAATTGCAAAGGGGTTAGAAAACAAAGTCGACAACTATGGGGACCGAAGACAGTCCATAGTCTAGCGGATGGCTGATCTAGCGGATCCCTGACCAAAAAGCATCCAATTTGACTAGAAGCTAGCGTCTGTCTGAAGGAGTCTATACACCCACCCATCGTAGACAGCACCGGACAAATTCAGGGCCAGACCACAAGAGAAGAGATCAAATATCCCTTGCCATGCCTTCTGAGATACCATTATCTTAACTACCCAAGAACTCTCATCAGCGTTACTAACGGGAACTTTTAGATTGTCTTTACTGCCGTCTTTCCCAGGCAGTTGCTGTACTAATGAAAATAATAGCACCTCCTGGTATCTGTAAAGGCTTTACAGTTTCAAAAAGTGGTTTCATCTCTATACTTTTCTTTGATCCCCATGACAATGCTATTGCGTAGGCAATGTGGGCATTATTATGCTCATTTCACAGATGGAAAAACCAACCAACCTGCTTGGTGAGGTTAAGGAGTGGCATGCAAGTCAGGAGCAGAGCCAGGACTGGAGTCATGGCCGACTCCCTCCGCTACCACCACATGTCCCATGCACTATATGGAGCACATTCTTACACGGGAAAAGGAGGAAAGCAGAGTCTTGAGGATGTCCAGGAAAGACAATTGGACCAGGTGGGAGGGGCTCTGGTTTCTAGCTCAGATTCTGCTGTAACTGAGTTGAGGGCCTTGGGCAAGTTACTTGCCTTCTCTGTTGTTGTCTATAAAACAGTGTCATTCCGCTCTAAATTCTGTAACTAATTCTATACCTCCTTGGAATGGCCAAGCTGACATCAGATTTGGATTGGTAAATTTGATGGTCATTGGCCGTAGCAGCCTGAAACATAACAGTTGGTGGAAATGGGCACAGTTAATTCTAATTCTTTTTAAAAATTCATGTCTAAAAATTATACCTGCATCTTAGTTAAAGAGAAAAATAACTCTAGAAAGTTTTGTCAAAAACCCAACAGTCCCCTCCCTCTATTTCCCATGCCCTCAGAGCAACCACTTTCAACTCCTTTAGCTGATGCTTTCGATCTTTACTGCCATATCTCTAAATAACATGTTTATGTAACTACTTCTTGACTTTTCAGTTCTGGGCTTTATCTATTGACCTTCCACTACGGAAGATGAGGTTTCTGCTTTCTTTCAAGATCTCCCACCCCCACCACACATGCACATTTCCTGTCCCTCATCCTGCCAATGTACTTCTCTCACAATTTGGTTGGATCGATACTCTGTTTTAATGACAACAAAAAAGCGATTCACTGCTAAGTCGTGTGGTAGCCAACCAGAATGTTTCTTGTTTAGTACAATAGTGTGTTTCTCCAGGAGTTAATAACGAGCTGTTCTTGCTTGCTTAATTTTCTAGCTACTGATCACTTATTCAACCTCAAACTTTCTCCTAGTTGTGTAAGTTTCAATATATTGAAACACATCAGGTGTTCTGCCAATTTCACCTTCTTGAAGCCAGCTCCTCAGGAACCTTCTGACCAGCTCCAATATGGACGGGTGCAGAGCTGTTGCCTTGTGGTTTCTTTCTCATGATCCTGGAGATTCTCTTCACTGTCTATTTTGTTGGCCTCCTTGTTCTTGGAGCTTGCATCTTTCTTGGTTTATGTTCCCATCTTGATGGTGATTCCTTCAGTAGTCTCTTGAGAAAGGATGTGTGTGAGGTAATATTCTGGAGACCGCAACTGTCTTTATTGTAAAGTCACATGTAATTGATGGTTTGGTTAGATATAGAATTCTACACGGGAAGTAATTTTCTCTTAGACTTATGAAAACCTTGTTCCATCACCTTTTAGTTTCTATTGTTGCTGTTCCGAAGCTTAATATCCACCCAATTCTCGGTCTTTAATTTGAAACCTGTTGTTTCTCTTTGGACATCAAGGATCTTCTTGTCTTTGGTGTTCTGCAATTTCATAACCATCCTGCCTTAGTATGGATCTAATTTCATCCACTATACTGGACATTTGATAGATTCAATGGGAGACTTGTGTCTTTCACTTTCCAATTTTCCTGAATCATCTCTTGAACTATTTTGTCCTTTCCACTCTCCATAGTCTTCTTTCCCTTATTTTTCATTCTGTGCTTTGATTTTTATTTGCTGTAGCTCATTCTTATTTTTTCATGTCCCCCCCCCTTTTTCTTTAAAAGAACATCTCATTCTTTCATGGAGGTCACATCTCCATTTGTATTTCTGTGTTTGTTAAAGACAGGGGTATTTCCCTCTCTGCCAATTTTTTTTTTCTCCCTTCATAGTTTGTTTCCTCTAACTTGCTACTTAAAAAAAAAAAAAATCTCTGTTTCTCATATGAAATACTTTCCTCAGATGCCTGATAATTCTTGGCTATCTGCTTATTTTTAAGAATGGGGTATGGAAAGGCTGAGTATGATTTTAGAGTGCATGAGAAGAGTTCATTCACTATTAGATTAACTGATTGGGCAACTTTCTTGGGGAACTCCAACATGAGTTTTTTAGTATTTTATTCCTCTTAGTCTGGTCAGATATTGCAGTGAAGATTCAGATTCCTGCTAAGAGGTATACATCTGGCTGCCATTGTGTTGGAGCCAAGTTGGAGGAAGAAAGCAGGGAGTCTTCAATTAAATATATGAATGTATTCTTAACCCCACTGTTTGCACATGGTGTACCAAGCAGAGGGACCATCAGTTTACGGTATCCAAAGAATAATTCCAGTCAGGGAAGAGGTAGAACAGTTTCCCAGAGGGAACTTGGGAACAAACTGCTACTTAAACAGACTTTTATTCGGTATTATTGTTAGTCCACCTTGTACTTCACTTTCAGAGGTAACTAGTACCATCAATTCTTTCATGGTGGGGACAGAGGAAGAGAGAATCTCAAGTAGGTTCCATGCTGAGCTCAGAGCCAGACATGGGGCTTGATCCCGGGACCCCAAAATCATGATCTGAGCCCAAACCAAGAGTCATTCACTCAGCTGACTATGCCACCCGGGTGCCCCATGGTGCCATCAATTCTTGGTGGGTTCTGCGATGTTCCGGGTTTTCTTCACTACTGGCTTGGGATTCAGTTTTCTGAGCTGATAAGCCTGTCACTTCTATTCCACCAGCTTTCTAGTTTCCAAATATTATTGCTGATGTAATATGTAGCCTCTGTGTTGTCTCTTAAAAACACTCTTTATGAGTTGCTGTAGTGGATTTTGAAGGAAGAACAACTAACTATGTGGGTTTAATCTGCTATCTCTAACCATTTTGTCTAAATGCCTTCATTCCATCTCCAACATAGTAAAATAGGCAAATATATTTTGGACTCTTTGGCTCAGTCAGTTAAACGTCTGCCTTTGTCTCAGGTCATGATTCCAAGGTCCTGGGATTCCAAGCCCCATGTCCAAATCCCTGCTTGGTGGAGAGTCTGCTTCTCCCTCTCCCTCTGGCATTTTGTCTATTTGTGCTCTTCCTCTAGCTCTCTGTTAAATAAATAAATAAAATCTTAAAAAAAAAAAAAAAAGAGCTCCACTCAATTGCATCCTTTGCCTATCTTCCCATTAGTTCTGTCTTATGGGCAGAACTGAACTTAGAGATTCTAATTAGTGACAGCTAAGGAGATAGAAAGAAAATACATTACTCTATAATGTTATATTTTTTTAAAGATGTATTTACCTGTTTATTTAATACATATATACATATGGAGAGAGCGCACAAGCAGGAGGGGCAGAGTGAGAGAGAATCTCATGTAGACTCCATGCTGAGTGGGGACCCCAGCATGGGGCTTGATCCCATGACCCTGAGATCACAACCTGAGCCAAAACAAAGAGTTGGACACTTAACTGACTGTGCCATCCAGGTGCCTCTATTATATCTTTATTATATTATATCTTTGTTATAATTATTTATTAGATTAGACTTAACAATGATGTTTTCTATAACATATTATAGTTGAAAAGTAGTTTTATCTCTATTGTTTTATTTTATCATTGAAATAATGTGTGAAGTAACAGTAACCATAATTTTATAAATGAGAAAATCAAGTCTCAAACAATGGAAATATCACATTCGAGGTCATTCTGAGCTGGTGCTTCCAGTGATCTTTCAGCCTGGGTCTTCCAAATTGTGTCTAACTTTGACTTTTCCTTTGTATGTCTTAGTTAGATGCTAGATACTCAGTACTGCTCAGTTTTGTGTAATGGGGTAAAACAAGGTCCCTAAACTTAAGTGATTTATAATCTACCTGGATAAGGAGGCCTATTACATTTTATAAAACAATCTATAAAAATTAGGAGGGAATAGATAATTAGGGACTAATTTAGCTCTTTCAGTCCATGGGGAAAAGTTTACACAAGGAGGATGCACGTTTTCAAATGGCCCCTAAACTTCGTACAGCATCACGTCTTCATGCCCTTGCCTGGGCTGTTCCTTTTGCACAGATGCCTTTCTCTCGGTTTTCAGCCCAATCATCCCATCTTTCTATTGCTGGCTGCCATGCCACTCCTTCCCCCAAAGTCTTCTTCAAACTCCCCAGGGAGAATTAGTCAGTCTGCCTTCTCCAAGATATTCTGCAGGTCTTTTCCATCCTGGAGCACAGATCACATATCTGTGAAGTTTGCTGATTTTTTTTTTTTTTTTTTAGGGGGGCTGTGTGTATGGCATCTTTTTCTACTCCAAATAAATCATTGATTTCCCGAGGGTAGGAATCAAACCCTTTTCTGCTTTCTATCTCCAGGGTCCCATGTGGTTCCCGGCATGAGTTAAAGGTCCATGGGGTGAAGATATAAATGATCTGGAAGAGAGGACACAGCTTGCTGAGATGCCCAGTATGATCCCAGAGGTGTCTTTCCTAAACTCAGATCCTGGAGGTTTGGAGGCAGGAGCCCAGAGCTGAAGAAAGTGGGTGGGAAGAGAAGAAAGCAGCTGTACCAGCAGATGCTGAAGAATTTCTGGGGTTCGTACTCCTACTGCCCGAACATGAAGCCCCCGACAACTAAGACCTCTGTTCCTCACTCCTTCTTCCCATGCAATGTGGCTTTGTTTGCCACATGTGACCAGTGCTCTGATTCTCCTCCAAAGGGGTGCCTTCAGCACGGCGGTGAATCAGCTTCCTGGGATGCATCCAGGCCCCGTGAGAATGTGGAGGATCAGAGGGGCCCATTACCAGGACGGGAGCTTGGCGCTTCTCCTCCTCTCCTGTCCCCACCCTGGAGGTGAATTCTTCGCTTAGGCTCTGGGAAAATCTGAATCTACGTTCACAAGCGGATGCATGAAGCAAAGGGGGCTGAGAAAACGTAAAAATCCCCAGTTTCTCTTCCCACGGTTTGACCTTAAGGAAGTCAGCTAACCCAACAGCATTTCAGTTTACTTCTCTATAAATGAGTCTAATGATACTTCGCCTAACTCAGGGAGGAGTGGCGAGGCTTAATTAACCAATGCTCATTTCTCTCAGCACTTTGGATGTCCTCCATGGGCACAAAATTATGTTATTACTTGGAATAATAATAATAGTTTCCCCTAATAATTCTGTGTTATTATTACATTTAAGGAACTGTATTAGAGGCCTTCTGGATCTAGTTTAATACCTATAAATGTCTCTCCCTGGCAAAACAAGGGAGCGTTGCCCGGTGATTATGGTTTGTCTTACATTTCAAAACCAGTCGGTTTAAATCCTCCGCAGAGTCCTTAAAACAGCGCCTGGCCAAGGGGGAGCTCTTTTGATCTCAGTTCACTGGACCACTGAAAGCACTTAGCTTCAGCAAGGCGGGCGGCTTGTTTTCAAAGCCGAGGACTTGGCAATTCTAAGGGTCCAAACTACCCCCGTGGAATGATAGGCACAGAGCCAAGATAAGGAGGCCCAGCTCCCCGGGCTGCTGTCAGAGCAAGGTGCCTCTATCACAAGCCTGATTGCTGTTGTCCCCTGTACTTTCCACTGGTTTCCTCTGGCACTTCGTGTCCGAACTCCTCCCCGAGGCACCGGACCACCCCTCTACCGCATCTTTACAAACACTCCCTCGCACTCCCTGTTCCTCCCTCTTGATCTTTTTTTTTTTTTTTTTTTTTTCCTCCTTCCTGATCTTTTATTTCTTCAAACGCACGAGGTTCTCTCTCATTCTCTCTCTCTCTCTTCCGGGTCTCTATGCATACTATTCATGGCCTTTGCATATGCTTTCCTTCTTGTCTTTGCCTTCAGCTCTCAGGGAGGTTCTCCCTCTTTCTGGAGCCCTCCTTCAGTGCCACAATATCCTTTGTTGCTTGGGCGAAAGCACCTGGCAGACAGCATCGTACTTGTCTCTTGCCTTTCCAGGTTTGCCCACGAAAGGCCGTGGCAGCATGAGGTACGCCAGTCCTGTGCACTGAGCCTGCATACAGAAGGTGCTTAACCAATATTTGTTGCATGCATGAAAGAATACAGTTTCTCACCTTTCTTATATTCCATTCTCTTATATTCTATGCCCCACCCTAACATTAATCCTTTCCTATCCCTCCCTATACCAATCACAGGCAAGTAAAATAGATTAAGAAAGGAGAGAAGGAAAGAAAGGAGTAGATTCCCGAAAGGAGAGAAATAAAGCAGATGCGTTTAAATCTTCAGGAGAGTCCTTGAAACAGCACCTGGAACAAGGCAAAGTGAGAAGGAAGAAGAATATTTGGGAGCCTGAAATAAAAGGAGGGAATAGGTGCAAGGACTCTAATATGTTAAGATTAGATCAAAATCATCCTTAAATTTTCTTTTCCAGGAACTTCCCACATGAGAGCAGTGGGGAGGGCAGGAGGAAATGTTGGGAATCTTTATACACATTATCTCGCTTATTGCTCATTCTCACCCTATGGGACACAGGGAGGATGGGAAGCTCAGAGAGGTAGAGTGTCTTCCTCAAGGTCACACAGCGAATAAACTGCCAAGTCCAACAAGCAACCCAAATACATCTGAATCCCACCTGGCCCATTTGGAAGAGCAGGACATGTACTCCACTGATGGGGTGTTCTTCCTTTGGGACTCTGGGGTCCTCAAAGGGCCCTTCTCTACAGGATGCAGAAGAGAAAGGGGGTAGCTAATAACTAAGAAGAAACTTAGCAGCCAGTTGGGCGTGTCAACTTCTGTATTCAGAAGAGTGGTTTCTTACTTTTGCAGGAAAAAAACAAAGATTCCTATTTTCTTTCATCAGAAGGAAGATGAATTGATTTTTCCTTGGTGCTCGGTTTATCTTTCCTGGTATCACATACATGTCTCCAGGTCCTTCTGTGCACATAAGCCTGCCAGCAAGCTGTTGTTAATTTCTCGTCCCGGCAATATTTCCCCGGACAGTTTGGGCCTGGCAGGCAGAACCACATTTGTGGACTTAATGCAAAACCAGGACAGTGAAGCCCAACAGCCACACGGAAGCAGCAGCTCTGCCCCATCGTGGGCCTCTCGCGAAGGCTCTGTAATAGCCATTAATAGATTCCGGCGGTCCAGATGCGTGCTGACATCTAAATAACTTGGTCTCACTCTCTGGTTTTCTACATCTAAATTTCCCCTCCCTTGGGGGAATGAGATTAAAAACAAGAGTCCTGTGCAGAGCAAGCAACTGGCTTGTCTTTGATTTATGCTATTACTGGAACTGCAGTCCTTGAAAGAAATTCCATCACTCCCATAATGAGGACGGAGATTCGGTTAACTAATAAATCCTTCAGGAGCGTGCTCTGATGCTGTTGAACTTTGCATTAAACAATGATGTACAAGAAGGGAAGAAAGATTTTTAAACAGCATGATACAGACACACATCCACTATGGAATTAGTCAAGGCCCAGAAATACCATGGGTAAGAGAACCTAGTTTATAATCAATAATAACGTATTGCTCCTGAAAATACTAGGTAACAGCCTTATTTCATTCCTGGGCCTTTCTTTGTAGAGGGAAGGGAAAGAACGAAAACCTATCTGTGATTCAATCAGAAAATGCAAATGAGGTCAAGTTTCTTACAGGCTTGTGAGATTTCCCTAGAGAAATTTCCACAGGGACTAGGCTGCTGCAGGCGCCCTTCAGAGAGGGGCCCATCTATGGAGCTAAAGGCAGGCACTGCTGGCTCCCTCCTTCCTCCCTTGGACCTCTGGCTGGCTGGACACTGGAATTCCCATAACGAACTTGCCAGAACTCTGGGCATGGCATTCTGGGGCTGAGGTCACACCCAGACACACATGAAAAGGTTGCCTTTTTGTGGGTGGAGCTCATGGCCTATCTCAGAGTGAGGACCCGGCAACCCAGATGAGACAGCCAGGAAGCTCCAAGGAGGAGGGACTCGAGAGGGACCAGGTCTACTACTGGGACCAGTGACGCCACCCCTGTGAATGCTCAGGGCAACTTGAAAGGAAGTCTGTCGCATAGCCTCTCCTCCCTGACAACATGAATTAAAATTGTGTGTGTGTGTGTGTGTGTGTGTGTGTGCGTGCGTGCATGTGTATATGCATTTCACCCTGGATCACACTAGTCTGAAGCCAGCCTGCTACCTTGCGACTGGGAAACCAGTAGTTTGGGACAAGCTGGCAAGTGATGCAGGCAGGAGAAGACACTCCTCACTGCCTCCCAGCAACCGGAGGGTGGCTCAGGGAATTTATAGGGCTTCTCCTTGCTTAGCACAGGTCCTAGCATGTGTTTTGAAAGTAGGGGTTTTTTTTCTTCTTCCCAGAGATGGGTAAACATTGCTGATCAAAGCTCTATGGCAGTTCCCTCAAGTTTTAAAAGAATAGACAATATCGGGAGCTCGCTTTCAAGGGGTGAGAAAAGAACGGAAGACACAGAGGCCTGGCTCTCAGCGTGCCGGAGGTCTTGCAGAAAGCGAACCCTTGATCAAACATTTCACACGTGGCGAAGGGCCAGTGAGATCCTGGCCTGCACTGTGTCAGGGGGCTTTAAAATTTGAGGTCAAAAAGGTGCATTCTCTTTCCCGTGAAACTTCTAAAAATTATTTGTAAGCTCAGTGTTATCCTTTTGGCCTGTAGCTTTCACACTGAGAATGAAGACAGAGTGGGGTGGCAGGGGGCAGGTGCCTGGTTCTTACAGGAAATGTGGAGGAAAACAACACAGGTTTCCCCTAAGTTGTGAAAACTGCAAACCCAGAGGTCCCAACATATGTGTCGGTCGGCCTGGCCTTCCTCCCCTCTACCATGTATCTCTCAAGGCACAGTCAGTCCCAGACCACAGAGGCGAGAACTACCAGGGAAGCGTGTTAAAATGCAGATTACCACGTTGTGCCCTGGAAGGGGCTGGATACGGGAGGCAATCCTTATACTCACCCCAGCCCATCCTTTCTCGACTACTCTATGATCCCAGACTCTCTGGAAGGGAGCCTCCCCAGGAACTGCAGCTACCCCACTGCCAGAGTCCACCTCACCTCTGCCAGGTAATTACCAAGCCCCCCTGATGGGCCAAGGGCCTTGGCCAAGACTGGCTCTTCACACCAGCCCTAAAGAAGCAGGGCCAGTTGGCTGTGGAAGGGATTTATCTTCCACGGAAGACGCCTTGAATGCTTTCGGGCTCTCTGATCACTGCTGGTGGCGTGTGCTCCACTTCCAGCCAGCTCCCCCCTGCCTGGCCCCTTTCCCTCACCCTGCTCCATGCTGCCTGCCCATCCCTTTCCGGTTGACTCTTGCTTTGCTCCTCTGCTGAACATGGTGCTCTCAGCCTCCTTAGGTGTTTGTATCAGAGGCCCCTGACCTCTGTGTTCCATGCTGGGCTCACGCCATGAGCTGCCCATGTCCTAGCATTCATGGTTCTCGAAGCCTTCAGGCCTCTAGAAAACGGGGCTCATGTTAAAAGAGCCCCCCTGTTCCTGAAATAATCACTCCTGCCTTTGCATTCCCCAAAGGTTTGGGATACACTTCCCTGGTTCACGTCCTATTCTAAGTATTCCTATCCACCTTGCTGCCCTGCCGAGGCTGTAGGCTCTACGAGGCCAAGGACTAAGTCTCACTGATCCTTGCGCCTCTAGCAACTAGTGTGGTAACATAGCCCCGACTGAGTGCTTACTGTTGGCCAGGCACTCTGCGAGGTGTTTTCAGGCAATGTGCCACTTAACCCTGCAACATCCCTACACAATCGACCCTGTTACTGATCTTGTGTAAATAAATGGGATTTGTGAGGCTACAGTGTGTTGTTAACTGGACACACGTCATATAGCTAATACCCCATCAGTTTAGGATCGGAATCTGAGCCCATCTGACTCCTGAGCCCCCAGTTAAGAGCTCATTCAAAGTTTGCTGAATAAATGAAGGCAACATGAACAAATGAAGAATTGGAAATATCCACAGAAGCATTGCATTTGGGAGTTGAAAGTGACCTAGAGACAAGTTTAGTCCAAACCCTAATTTAATTGCTAGAGAAACTGGGGGTTAGAGCAGTGAAACAAAGCGTCTGAGGTAAAACAGTGTGGTGCTTGAAAGAGATGGCTGGGTCACAATACGTATGTGTCACCTGCTATCTCTGAGTCGGGGCTAGCCACTCAGCCCCTTTGTTCCTCAGTTTCTTAATCTATAAAATAGGAATGATAATAGAATTTACCTCATTTTTTTATAAGGATGCAATAAGATAATACACGTTTATCAGGCATGTAAATACACACACACACACACACACACACACACTCTTTGAATGTTAGCTGTTGTCATTTTTGGTAGAATCATAGCACCTGGGGATGACAACAGTCTTAGAAGTCACGAGTCCAACTCTTATTTTACAAAGGAGGAAACTGTTCAGTTTCACATTTATTTCCACAACTAAAATTGGATCATTTTAAAGAAGCATGGTGATCTCTTAGTTCAATGCCCTCATTTTGTAAATGACGGAGCTGTAGTGCAATGAGTCAGAGTCCTTGCCAAAATCTCTACCTCATGACAGCCCAGTTGGGAGTAAACCTGGGTCCCCTGATTCCAGCTACACCACTATGGGCCCGCTAGCCAGCCCCTTCCCCACCACCCTCCTGCCCCAGGCTTCCCAGTTGAGGAACAGAGTCCAACTGGCTATGGCTTGGGTTTATTAGAAACACTCCATGTTGGAGATCAAATTCACGGTGAGCGAGCCCATCAAGATCCAGTTCTTTCATATGACAGGTGGGTAGAATTACAGCATCACGTTGCAACTGGGGATTTGTGAGATCCGCACTGGAAGAAAATAGAATTCCTCACCACTAGGCTAACTGGTAGGTGAGTGAGTCAGCATTTGTGTTGCAAACCACTCTGGAATATATGCACTAGCCAGTGTTCAGCCAACAAGAGCCCCTCCATCCCGGGCCTGAGCCTCAGTGTTCTTTATCCCCCATTTTTGCATTAGGTACCCCTGAAAATGCTGATGCCCAGGCACCAGCCCAGACCAACTATGAAAGACTCTCCTGGGCATTTAGTATTTTTTAAGGCCTCCAGGTGATTTAAAGGTATGCTGAACTGACCCATAAGGCAAGCAAAATGTCCTCCACCCATAATAACCCAGGCCAGTTGTTCTCAGAGTGTGCTCCCCAAACCAGCAGCATCACCTGGGAACTTGTTATCCAAATTCTACATTAGGTACACTCTATCATTTTTTTCTCATAGCACTCTATTGGTACTTCTCTTAACACTCAGCAAGATTTGAAATTATGCATTTATTCATATAGTGTCCTTTGCCTACCCTAACCCCCAACTAGGGTAGGCTTCATGAATAGAACGGCTAACCGGGTCTGTTGTGTTACTCAGAGCACCTGGCACATGTAGTAGACTCAATAAATATAGATCAAATGAAGGAATGAATGATGGTTAGGTATGTATTGCATTTCTCGTTTTTTAGAATTCACTGCTAGAGCCTTACAGAGACAGAACTTAAATGTATGTAATACACACTTTACCTCCCCTAGAAATAAGAGAGTTTAACTCAACGTAACAGGTAAGCAGGAATTTTTAGACAATTACCAGGTAAAGAAAAAGACAACAAACAAACAAACAAACAAACAAACAGTTACTGACAAGAAAAAAAAATCCATGTAATAGCTTTGGCTACAAGCCTAGCTTTGCCTAAAATACTGCTGCTTCTTTAGGTCAGATCCCTGATTATTTATTAAATGTAGCTAGGGGTGGCTCGTATATTAATAAACACTTTGTGAGAAATAACGAATTTGAAGACATGGTTCATGGCTTTAAGTTGTGAAGACAGAGCTTACTGATGTGGCATAATGAGAAGGATGAGAGAAGCCAGTAAGTAGTGAAGTGTTATTTCCAATATGCAGGTCTGTTGAATGTGTGCAGATATGTGTGCTGGTCAGACCAGTTGTCCTAATTTAGGTTCAGGGGAGATCCAAGGAAGAGATCCAGAGAGAGAACACATGATATGTTGGCATAATCAGGAGGCCCCTTGTGGAAGAGGAAAAGGTCTGGGACTTAGAAATGTTCTTGACTCAACCAGTCTTTTGGAAGTTAATAGAGTCAACATTTCTTCCTAGATTTGTGTGGGGAACAGGCCTAATCTGTGAAGTCAAGACAAACTCTGTCCTTGGATGTGATTTGGGAGTTCACATGAAGAGAAGCAATGTGAGCTGTAAATATAGTTTTGCTGACAGAGGCCCACTAGCTCTTTTCATAGATATCTTCCCTTGTAAACAGAATCCTAAAGTGCCAGAAATGGGTGTTAACATTTAATAGTAAAATCTGTGTCCCAAAGCTTAGTGTGCTAGTGACCATAGATCGTAGTGATTAAGCCAGACTGACTGGATTCAAATCTCAGCTTCTTCCACTGAAGAGTTGTATGACCTTGGACAATATAAATAGCCTCCCCTTGCTTCAGTTTCTCCATCTGTAAAATGGGGCTAAATAATGAATCTTTGCTAGTATGATTGTTTTCATGAAGATAAAGGTAATTCACATAAAGTTTCAGAACAGTGCCCGACACATAAGAAATGTTACAAAGAGTGCACAATCATTATTTAGAAACCAAACCCAATCTCAGAACTATGTAATCCATTGTTAAGATCTATTTGTTTACCCAAAAGACCACCCAAAACAAACCGTGACCCTGCTAAGGGACAGGACAGCAGCTGGCAAAGGACAGAATAATCCAATACTTATGAAAAAGATCACCAGGGTGACTTCAGTGGTGGACTATAAAACATCATAAATAAAGAGAGTACAAGCAGATAAAAGCAGGACTGCATAGCCCGGAATTTCTGGAGTTGTTTAGTGCTAATACCTCCGTGATTAGAGCATTGTTATAAGGAAGAAGGGGTTACAGAGTTAATCCTAATTGGAATCAGTTGCCTTCCCTCCTGTGCCGCGGTAACAAGGATATTTGGCAGCCTTCCAAATTTCTGTGCCACTGTTAACAAGTAGAACAGGAAGAAAGCATAGTGGGGTACTTGCCACAATCCCTCGGTGCTCCTAGCAAATGGTTAGGTGCTTCTGTATCTTCACCATACATACACATAGACAGCATTCATGCAATGATTGTATAGAAAAGTCAGGTTTGATGCAGCAGTAAAATGTAGCTGTTCCGTAGAAGTCACTGTGACATTAATAACTATGTTCACTATTCATTAGAGACCCGAATTTGAACTATGGCAAAGCTATCTCAGAGTCTCATTCAGGAGGTTTGTTTGAATCACTGAAGTTCCACAGGGGGTTTGATTCAAGGTGGCCTCATTTATACGTCTCAAGGCTAAGTACTGGAGGCATTACAGCGAAATCCTAGCCTAATACACAGTCAGCTCTGAGTAGGCCCATTTTCCCATCTTACATCTCCATTCCCGAAGTGGCGTGCTGCTGCTCTCCCTCTGGGACAAAGCGTGGTGGTGACAAAGAGCGGCCCACTGCACGCAGGAGCTTGACTGTCCCAGAATTTCCTCTTCTATAAAAATATGGGAATTGGATCAGCTAATTTCCTAAAAGCTTTTCACCCATAAAATTTGAATCTAAGATGACCTTTGATGTACGTAATTTAGATAGAACTTACATGATTCTTGAGCAGAACAAAGAGCTGTCACAGAGGATAACATGAGGAGCCTCCCGCCAAAACACATTTCCCCTCCCCCATCACCGTTCCTGACATTTGACCATTATAAATAGATTCTTTTGGACTTCAAAAGCTTTGAAATTCTTAAGAGTCTTTTATTAAAAGGCAGGTAACCCTAAAGCAATATGAACCTTTACTGGAGGTAAAGGGTCAGTTTTACAGGGTCAGTTGGTCAGACTGCTTTCCAAACATGACAAAGAGAAAGGTCCCGTGGGAAGGGAACATTGGATGGGATGGGGCGAATCCCACTTTACCCGAGCGCGGGCATTATGTCTCATTCACAGATTTAGGGCTGTGTGTTTCTATATAGCTATTGGCACGTGCTTGGAGACTTTCAAATGTTTTGTTTTGTTTTTTAATTTTTTTTTAAATTTCGTTTTTAAAAACGATTTATTTATTTATTTTAGAGAGAGTGTGTGTGCAAGAGAGAGCACAGGAGGGAGGAGAGAGTGAATCTCAAGCAGACTCCCTGCTGAGCGCAGATTCCCCATGCAGGACTCCATCTCATGACCCTGAGACCATGACCTGATCCGAAATCAAGAGCCAGACACTTAACCAACTGAGCCATCCAGCTGCCCGCCCCCGCTTTTGCTTTTTTGGAAGGAAGGAATGAAAGAACGAACAAATGAACGACAGACTAATGAATGCCCAAACACAAAAATACTCTTGAGAGTACCTCCTGCATCCGACCTGGTCAGTATGTACACAAGGACACCTTTTCAACGTGGGTTTCAGGTGCTAAATGCAGCCCCCTCTCTCTAGGGGCAATTTCCAGCCTCACTACTGACTTCCCTTAGCTCTGAGAGGGCGCTGGGCTGTCACTGAGGACTATTCAGGGACTCAGGCAGACCAGCTGCTGCTATGCTGAGCCCTGCACCAGTTCTAGGCGCTACACTTTTTTTAAGCACTTGATTTAAATGAAGAAAGAAATTGGCTTATATTTTTAGCAGCTCCTGCTACTAAAACTCATTTGACAAAAGTGCCAAAGGGACAGTTAAGTCTGAGTATGATTTTTTTTTTCCCATGGAGGAGGAGGAAGGTATAATTTATCTGAAAATGACTGGTACTTTCCTGGCCTGGGGACATTATTCTACCTGCTCTCTTTTTTTTTTTTTAAGACATACACTTTTTTTTCTTCCCATCAGATTTCAAACTTAAGATATTTATTATCTTTTGCTTTAGTTCCCAAGTCCTCACACAACCACAGAAAGGAAAAGGTGTGCACTCTCAGTTCAGAAACTCCCCAACCTTCAATTACATTTCAGAATTAGAGGCATCTAATTGGGTAGACCAACACCCCCCACCCTTCCCCTGCCTGTGATACAGATAACATGTCAAACACCTTGGAGGAGTATAACATTAAGCCTAATTGGAAAACAATACTAATGCCGTGTTTACCCAAATTGGGTACGAGACTCAGAGTATAAGATTTAAGATGCCCCAAATCCCCTCTTCACAAATGTTTCTACTACTGACTTGCCTTAATATCTATGTGAGATCCCCTCCACTAGAGCTATGGAGAGAAATATTAGAATGAAAAAAAAAATTTTTTTTTCTTTTCTGAGAGTTAAGGCACAGGTCTATCAGAATCCTCTGCTCAAATACATATTACTTACGAAAGTAACACCTTGACATGACTGACTTCAAAAGATGAGTGAGCTTGTATATACGGAGCCTTGAGAGAATGGCAGATTCGAGGCATTGAGGGCTGGGAAGAAAATGTCTGGTGGATATAAAATCCGAAACGAACTCATTTGTTCATTTGCTATTTGGAAGCTTTTCCCCAGAAATGCAAATTATAAAGGGTGGTTATGTTCCCAGAGGACAGTCTAAAAAAGTACGTTTTAACCATAATGTACTTGAAGTGTAATCCTTAGGATATCCCCAAACCACCCTTCACGGCAAGCTTTCCACACGAAGGCGTGTTCAGGAACCAGCTTGGGGGCTAATATCCTTCTTCCCGCTGCAGCGCTATGGGGATGTGGATCTGCCTCCGGGGAAAAATGGGGGTCTTTAAAGGAATGGGGTGTGGGAAGGAGCTGCCTGTGCTGGTCCCTGAGAAGGGGCCCGTTGCATCTGTGGTGTCTGCTCTCCAGGACCCGGGGGGGGGCTCCTGTCTGCTCCTTATTCTCAGTGCTTCCAGGAAGGATTCAGGGCCATTATAAAAGCTAGAAAAGGGTATTCTAGCTATGGTCTTACAAGCAGTCAGAGAGAGCTTGTTTTTGTTCATGTCCTAAATCTCTGCTCTAGCAGATGTATGTATTAGGTGCTCAGTGAGAACTGGATGAAGTAAGGAAGGTTCGCGTACACTTCAGAGACAACCCGGTAGGAACTCTGTGAGGCATTTCATGGTGGAGGATCACGAGGATGGGCCATTCGGGAGTGTCAGGGAAAGGGCGGGGGAGGCTGAAGAAGGTCTGAAGGAGAAGGGAGTGGAGTTGAAGAAGCAGTGGCAAGCATCAGGAGCAGGGAGCTCTGCTCCCGAGAGATTCACCTCCCCCACCCTCTCAGCCTTGCCTTGGACCTGAGCCTGGAGCAGGAAGGGCAGGAGGGGCGGGCGGGTGAGGAAGGTGGTCCTGCCAACCCAGCGATCAGTTCCTGGTAAAGGAAGGCTTGGGACGGGGCCCCAGAGGGCATCGAGAGGTCCCCGGAAGGAAAGAGGGCGTGAGAGGAGGACAAAGGAAGGGAAGACAGAGGAGACACTCTCTCATGACTATCAAGTTTGGACTCAGTCACTGCAGTGGCCTACTCAATTCTGGGCACCTCCAGGCGGCTACTGACTGAGGCACACTGAATGCAGGGTGGCCACAGCCTCTGCAGGCCCCATGTGGGGGGAAAGGATGCACCCCCCCCTTCAACCCTGGCCCAGACCCACGGGGATATAGGACCCTCGAAGAGAAATCTCCAGGGAGGCACTGGGGAGAAACGACCCAGGGTATTTCTTAGAAAGAAAGAAATAAAAGCCAGGTCCTGACTAATGGCTTCTCCAAGGACTACCACTTTGCATTTTCCTTCCCTCTCTTCTTCCAGATTCCCATTGATTTTGAGTCTCTCTCATGTTCAGACAACGTCCCGCCACCAGTAGTTCTGCTAGTCTCTCTCATAGTCTCTCTCACCTCATAAAGGTGCAGAATTCATTTGCATTCATTATGGTCTCAGGGCAGCTCATTTACTTTCATCTTGCAATATCCAAAGAGTTACTCATTTACTTAGATCACTTAAGGATTTCCAGGAGTCCTGCAAAAAAGACATTAGGAGTCCTCCTCCCCACAGACTTAAGCCCCACTAGGGGGTGGTGGTGTGTCCCAGAGAGTGAGGGAGACTGTCAGAGCATTTACTAAGACTCTTCTAGGGAGGAGATATCTTTTCTCAGGCCCAGCCTGGTTTGGATCTCCCCTCTGCTTACCTGGATTATTGCCAATCCGGAGACAGGTTACGCCTCGGGGAGTTTTACAGCAGGAAGTGTTAGTCTCCTTTGGCATTTCTTTATAACTTAGGGCAACTGGAATTCAGGAGGTTGCTGTACTCTGGGGCACAGACCTGTTAAACTCTCTCACTAAAGTGGAAGACCTCTGTCCTCAGTTACTGCATCAGTGATGCGGGTGTTGGTGAACAGAGGACCTTTTCTATCTCCCGCAGGGTACAATTTGGCCCCCAAATCGTGGTCTGTTCATGCCTCTAGCTTGGGTTCTTGTCCCATAGGAACACTGCATTAACTAGGGAGAAATTCTGAACATCTGGAGGCCTCCAACTCTGACTCTTTCCAGAGTCATCCATTCCTTAATCAGTACAACCTCGCCAGGACAACACATGGAAAGAGCTTGTCAGTTCTTCCATTTGCCTTTGTCATTTTATGAAGCAATCAACCCAAAGGGTAGGGCCCAGACACTTGATATTCCCATAAGGAAATGAGAGAAACCCCCTGAAGGAAAGGTCAGCACTGGTGACCAACTCTTGCTTCTGTTCATCCACAGACGGATCCATGTATTAATTCCTTCAGTAAACATATATGCTATTCACAACTTCGTAAGACAATTAACATATTGCCTTACTAAGGTCTCCCGAAGGTACTGCAGGCTTCTTAAGGTGGGGACCTAGGCTTTAGCCAGTTTAGCACTGTGCCTGGAACAACAACGTATCAACAACGAACAAACACAAAAATGTGAAGCCATCCCACTGAGCACCATTTTCGTCTATGTTCTTTTAACGATAAATAACTTTCTATAATTATAAATGTACGAGGTATTTGCATTAAAATAGAGGGAAGGGTTTTGTTTTTTTTTAAACAAACAATTCTTCCCTCTATTTTAATAGTGGGAAAGTTACATGATTTTAAGGATAATACCAATTGTCCATAATCTCACCAACACTGTGAGCATTCTGGAGAATTTCCTTCTAGTCTTTTTTCTATATATACAAATTTACGAAGTTGGAAGCATGCCATATACGTAGTATGAGATCTTGATTCTTCCCCATAACATACTATCATGAGCGCTTTACCATGCCATTAAACATTCTTTGAAAATGTTATACTTAATGGCTGCATAATATTACATTATAGCTCTTCAATTCTTAACTAATGCAGATTTATTGTCCTTAATAACTCCCTGAATCACTGCACGATCAAAACTGTTCCCAGGCTTCTGTAACCATCACAGTGGCTGAGGCTGACTGCAAACCTTTACAAAATGACAAATAAATACTTCCAGGCAAGTAAAGCTGTTGCAAGTATGGCTGGATCTCGTTTCAGCTTTTCCCTCCTCAGAGTTACTAATTCATACAAGCATGCTAATGCCTTTGGAATGTTTATTCTCTTCAAGTTGGAAGCTCCAGGGTACACAAGAAAACAGGAATTCAAGTGTGATGAGAACCACATGGCAGAAGTCTAGTTGATTCACGAAACACTGGAGATTTACTTGGGCATGAGGGACCACGCCTCAATTTAGGAAGAGAGATCTATTAATTCCCTACAGTAAAGCGATTTGACAAAAAAAAAAAAAAAAAAAAAAAAAGGTGATCTTAGGCCATCAAGAAGAGAAAATAATTCAAAGTCGACACATGGTCTCATGCCTGTATCATCAGTGTGGAGATTGGGAATATCCGTGAAGCTCCAATGACAGAGGAGGTGATGAAGGGTCTTTACCAGACTGGGAAATGTTCAATAAGTGGTGTCCTGGGCTCTCTCCTATTGAACAACTGGTTTCCAAACATTGCCATATCCTCTCTCCCTCCTTGGGTCCCTTCCTACTGCAATCCAGTCTTCTTTAACTTGAATGAAGCTGGAGCGTTTGATAAGGTGAATGTGAAACTCTAATTAGGAGGGTTTTGTATGGAAAACTCAGTCCAGCACAGCCAGAACAAGGCTGGATAGCACAGGTATCAGGGCAGAACTGACTATGCTCACCACCCAGTGGCTACACCTGTATACACCGGCTCCCCACCTACCCCCCGCCATGACACATCAGCTTGATGGTTGATATTATCTCCTAACAGTGTGACTCATACAGCAGATCTTTTTTCCAAAAGTCAGTCTGGGGTGCTAACTAGAAACTCAAATGGATAGTCTTCCCCAGAAGACAGGGTTGAGGCAAGTTCTTAACTTCCTACAATTGAGTCTAGAAGCCCACAGTTACAGCCACCCAGAATAAAGATTAATTTATTTTATTTTATTTTATTTTTAATCATTTTTTTATTTATTTTCAGCATAGCAGTATTCATTGTTTTTGTACCACACCCAGTGCTCCATGCAATCCGTGCCCTCTCTAATACCCACCCCCTGGTTCCCCCAACCTCCCACCCCCCCCACCTCTTCAAACCCTTCAGATTGTTTTTCAGAGACCATAGTCTCTCATTGTTCACTGCCCCTTCCAATTTCCCCCAACTCCCTTCTCCTAACTCCCCATGTCCTCCATGCTATTTGTTATGCTCCACAAATAAGTGAAACCATATGATAATTGACTCTCTCTGCTTGACTTATTTCACTCAGCATAATCTCTTCCAGTCCCGTCCATGTTGATACAAAAGTTGGGTATTCATCCTTTCTGATGAGGCATAATACTCCATAGTGTGTATGGACCACATCTTCCTTATCCATTCGTCCGTTGAAGGGCATCTTGGTTCTTTCCACAGTTGGGCAACCGTGGCCATTGCTGCTATAAACATTGGGGTACAGATGGCCCTTCTTTTCACTACATCTGTATCTTTGGGGTAAATACCCAGTAGTGCAATTGCAGGGTCATAGGGAAGCTCTATTTTTAATTTAAAGATTAATTTTTTTCCTAGCCTCACTTGCAGCCAGGTACAATCATGTGACTAAGTTCTAGCAAATGGGATGCAACTACAAGTGAAGCATACGACTTTCAGGTGGGGTCCTAGAACTAGCATGACTACCACCCCCACCCCCTTGTTTGTCAGGGACTTTCCTGATCTGAGCATTCAAAGTCTCATGCCCTGGAAAATCCCCTACTTCGGGGCAAAAGTGGGATGTTGGGTGACTGTCTCTCTCCCACCCCTCTCTTCAGCCTATTTCCTGGAATATGGACACGTTGGTGAGCCATCTCAGGCATGTAGGTGAAGGGAAAGCCCGGGAGTGGCAGAGGAAGCCTAGGTCCCCCAGCTTCCCGCAGCACAAGCTGCCCCATCTGCTCAGACTTTTACGTGAAAGATAAATCAGCTTCTGTCCTGTTAAAGGTCTCTTCTTTCTCTCCAGCAAACCTAACCCATCGGGCCCCATCTCTTTTACTACCATGACTTTTTTGGCTACCATGATTTTGTCCATTTCTGGAATCCGGCAGCATCTATCTTGACCATGCATTTAATATTTAATCACAGACTCTTCACACAGTCATTTATCTTATCACATGTTTAAGTCTCATCCCTGGAAAGAGTCTAAGATCTGGGGAGCCCCTGTGGTTGACGGAATGTGGCTCAGGGTTAGGCAGCTTTGGGGTTGAATCTGAATTTCAGCATTTGCTGCTCTCCTGGTCTTGAGTGACAGCTCCATCACTCATAAGGTGGCAGTGATTATAATCCCTCCTCAGCCTCCTGCCCTGTGCTGTTGTGAGATTACATATTATGGGGCTACCTCATCAGCCATCGAGTGCTATAACCATGTTAACAGTTCTTGAGAACTGATTCTCTCTGATGTTCCCCTGCTATCCCTAGCAGGCTTACTACTGCACCAGAGATGCAGTGAATGACAGGTCCGTGAATCTTTGTAGAATAAATAAAGGAGAGAAAGGATAAGCATTTTGAAATCGCCAAGAAGAAGGCTCTGCCTGGACATCTACTCCTTCAGATACGAGGAAGGTACAAAATACCGGGCAGATAACAAATGAGGTCTCAGACTCAGGTTTTCATTCATGAGTGGCTTTTCAAAGCCACATTACCAGTTAATTTGTGGCAATAAAATCTAAGTCAACAATGCTGGAGACACGAAGTAGTTTCTACGAACAGTGGCATCGCCCTTCTCAGCCTCAACACTGTGTGTTCCGTGCCTCAACACAAACACGAGGAAAAATTTTAAAAAGGCTCCAGATACATCTTATGTCAGGAAAGAAATGGCTTCTACGCAGCTAGTTGCTAAGAGAGTTGCTGTTTTCAGGTGCTCTATAGCTTAGCAGATTACCAAGGTGATGACATTACATTTAAGACTACCTATTAATGGAAGGATAAATACGAGTAATTTATTAATTACTTTAATTAATTAATGGAGGCCACTTAAGCAAACACCAATTGAAGGATAAAAATCGCCATGAAGCCCATGGGGGAAGAACAGAGATGCGGCTTTACCCAACAGCTCCAACAATGCACCTGATCTGATCACACATGTCGTGAGAGCTACTGTGCCTTTGCTAAGAGCAAGCCATTTTGTTCCCACCAAAGAGTAGCAGAACGTCTGCGCAACAAGGCTAGGAGCTACCCCATGCAGTGAGGTCCCCTTCTTGTTCCCCCTTTCCCCACTGAGTCCTCAAGGTTCCTCAGGACCCTTATCCTTGCAGGATAGTTTCCCTCCCTCCAAAGAGCTATCCTTGTATTCAGGATAGGAGCCACCAAACTCAGTACCATTGAGCTACAAAGGACTGAATAGTTATTTTTCATAGAGAGACACAGAATTTCAAAGGGGTGGCAGGCCTTAAACTCAGGAAGCAGACTTGTCATTGTAGATCTCAAGTGTGTCTAAGTGGCCAGGGTTGTAAGGCAAGGTAGTTTGTGAGGGAGAGAGGACCCCACTATCTTCAGAAGAACATTATTTGGCTGCTGTCTTGTTGCCTTTCCACAAAGTGGGACCAGAACACTGCACACAAATTGCTCTGATCAAATCAAGGGGCCCTAAAGGAGATCAAGCTTGGCTTAAAAGCTCTTGGGCTATGAGTTAATAAGAATTTTAATAAAAATGGAAAGTATAGCCCTGGGCCATGGTACAATATCTCGCTGGGTTGCTGGTGTTCTATCAGTCAATCATATAATCTTTCTGACATTCGTAAAATGGAAAGGGTAAGCAAAAACTGTGCGGGCCATAGAAGGTTTCAAAAACGTAACCTACAGAAAGACCATCAGCTCTCTGAATGACCCTCTAGGCACCCGAGACATACGAGAACATGAAGTCTTTCCCACGAGATACCAATAAAAACAAATTATGTCCGACACACTTCACATAACAAAACGATTTCCATACCCAATTGTTATGACAACCTGTAGAAGACTATCTGTGATTACCACCCCCAACCCTGACAGATGAAGAGCCTGAGGGTCAGAAAGGTTGTGATGGGGGCACTTAATCCCATGTATTCTCTTACCTCCTTCCACAAATTTCTCAGTAGCTTCCTTACACTTTAAACTCAAACTATCTGTTTAATCACCATAATACTCTGGCTCAGTTTACCATCCTCAGATACAACCTGGAAGATGGCTAGTCTGCGTCATTTGATTGACCTCCAATGGTAAGAAAAAAATCATTGATCCTTTTTCACCTCCAAAAATTGGCACTGAAATAAAAACTTGCTCTCAGTTTAAAAGCAAACACCCTCCCTGCTGCTTATCTATTTTTGTTTAAAGGACTGTGATATTCAAGGCACAGTTCAATACCTAGGGTGTTGCTCAATCACTATGTACTCCACTACACCGACCACTTTTAATATGTCCATCAATAGGTATATTTCTCATGGTTGAATGCTGGTTGTAACAGTGAGTAGGTAAGATTGGTTTAAAATGTTTTAAAAAAATAAATGGCAGTCAGTTAAAGATACAGTTGACATGATGTGACACTTATTTAAGCCAGAACTTGTTGGTATGAACGCCAACCTATGTGAAAGGCACATTCCTGTAGAGAACTACCAGGTGGCTTGAAACGCCACTGAAAAGTTTGTGCTGGCCCATTTTGCTTTATATGCTGACCAAGAGAAGAGACAAAACAGAGAAACTTCGTTCTTGCTCTTGGTTTTTCACGATAATGACACGATGAGGAGACTTGAAGGTTACACTGGCTGGCCTTGAACCTCCCTGACCATTCTTCCATCATCTTTGTTGCAGGTCCCCCAGGCCTGCTTGCCCCTGATGACAGTCCCACAGGTTTTTTTCACCAGCAGGCTGGTAGGCCTGAGCTCCATGGGCAATCAGGAACCCCCTAGTGTCATTCTCCCCTTCCAGTTTTAGGCTCATTCTTCTTTGGCTCCCTGAACATTTCCACCCCCATGTCCAGTGGGGACTCCAGAAGTAGCATGTTCAGAATGAAACTCAAGGCCTTCTTGCCTTGAACCCCTCCTGGGTTCTCCATTTAGTGGAAACACCCTGTCCAAACCCAGCAGGAGGCTATCCTAGCTCATGTTCATCAGTCACTGAGTCCTCAAGGCTTTATCTCCTAAATACTCTCCAGTGACTCCCTCCTCTGCGCTTCCAGCTCCACTGTCCTAGGCCATGGCCTCCATGTCATTCACCTGGTTTATACCTCAAAACCCGGCATACACTGCAGCCAGTGATGCTTCTAAAAGGTAAATCCCACCAGGACCTTCCCTATTGAAGAAATCCTTCAATGGCTCCCTGTGCTCACGATCAAGTACAAAATCCTTACCTTGACTTTTTCAGGCCCTATATAAGCTTGTCTTTGCTCCTTACCCAGGCTCTCCAAATGGGCAATTAATGGCCAAAATATGGCAGGTTTGAGGCAGATCCTGGGCCAGAGTCCAGCAATCTTATCTTTCCAGCTTGAATTAGTGTCAGAAAAGCCTTATCTTTCTTGTTCTTTTTCTATCCTGTATCTCCTATATGTTGGTCAATGGATGGAAATAGGAAAATAAGTGACTAGGGAAAAAAAAATGAAGCCTGTCAGGTTGAGGTGATTCCAGATGTGGGATGAAGCTTGGCTAACACAAGCTCCTCTCCAGGTGGGGCTCCATTAATTACACGACGGTGGGGACGAACGTATATCAATCAATGGGCACTGTACCCTGCCAATCCCATCCCTTCTTGCATATGTCAACACAGGCTTGGTAGCAGGTACTACAAGTTTAACATGTGGAAAACAAAACAAGAAGTTGGTGACCTCATTCCCTGCCTTCCATGGGGAGACTGTCTGGAGTATAGAGGTGTACCCACTCCTAAGTCCTACCTCATGCTGGCCTGTAACCTTGCCCTTGGCTTCTGTGTTGACCACAGAGTTAGGAACTCCTCTCAAGAGCTAACTGGGGGTACAGCCTTCATTGTATCTATGAGCTTTGAAATCACAGAGGGTCCTACCAAACAAGGTAGCATCAGATGGTTTCCTCTCATGATGCCAAAAACTGGGATATCTGGAAACCTTTGGAAGCAACTAGCTGTTCACTTTGTACGAAGGCATTTGGCATTGTGAGGGTACATCCCAAAGGACAGGGATGTCTCCTTCATCTTTGTGTTCTTGTTCCCTAGCATAGGGGTTGGCAGAGGAAATGTCTATGAATATTCCAGAAGGGACCTTATGAACCAAAAAAACCCTAGGCCATACAACTTGAGGTGGAACATAGCTGACTCCAAATATTTCAAGATTTGGCTTCCCAGCTCTTCTCTAAATAGAGATTCTGTTCTTACTGCTGTGTTGATTTTTGAGATCCACTCGAGCCTTCACAGATTGTGGGATGACCTGGGTTTGCTACCCTGCTGTCTCCTCTGCGGCCGGCACGCTTTCCACCGGAACCACAGCCCCTGTTTGAGTAATCTACCAACAACCCTAGAACACAGGCGCAATTTTCATTCCCCATCAGCTCAGGCCAGATCCCTACCTGTTGATGTAAGCCTGCCCTGGCCTATAGGGTCCTAGACCTTTACCCTGCCTTTAACACTGAACACAGGCTGACCAAGACTGGGTCTGGGTGGGGGACTTCACCCTGGCTAGAACTGCACAGCACCAAGCATCTGCACGATCACGAAAAAAAACACAGCTATCAGCTGTTTCTAAACATCCAGAGGTCTGGCACAGGGAAGAGGGAACATCCTGGCACCTGTCCCACCAAGGAGGGTGGCTATCCCAGCAGAAAGGCAGCAGGTCCCAGGGCCTGGCTGACCAGTGCCCCATGTTGGCTGTGGAAACAGAGCCTCGTGGTGGATGAAATCTGGCCTCAAGACTGTAGACCTAAAGCCCGTCCTTCTGGAGCTTTCCTTTAGAAGAGAAGCATGGGTGAAGGGAGGGGGGAACAGCAGTCTGTTCATAAATAACCCCACCCACACCAGATACAACAGCCTCCTACTTGTAGGTGTCAAAAGTGTGGCCAGGTCAAGATTTCCCTCTCAGCTTTCAGTTCCCAGAGAACGCGATTTAACCAAAACCACATTAAAAAACTCAGTGTCTTCTTCGGGTTCTAATTCAGTTTCCCGAGACAGTTTTCTTCTTTTTCTTGCAAGAGAGCACTTGGATCCCCACCTGATCATTCCTGAAAACATTCATTCAGCGCATATCTATTAAGTGCTTATCCTGTCGGGCATTGTCAGCAGAGTACACCTACCCTGAACAAACATAATGACAGCAAGAGTGAGAAATCATTACATTAATGATAATAATAATTGTTAATATAGATTGACCCTTTCGGTGCCTCACTGAAAAATCTATTGTATTTTTAATTTATCAAACCACCTTAAAAATAAATACAGCGACTCTCTCGGGCGTTCAGAGAGATTAACTGACACAGAGCCACGCAGTTGAGAGTGAAGCCCAAATTTGAATCTGGTCTCCCTGACTTGGGAGATGGCACATTTACCCAGCATACGGTTCTTCATACACCTGCATAGTACACGTGGCAGAGGGGACCCCGGGTCTGTCCGGCGCCTTCATAGTTCCAGGGAGTACCAGGCACGGTATTCCCTGAGATTAGCACCTGTGGGAGCATAGCTCCATAGCATACAAGGAAAAGGCTGGCCCCCTCGTGCTGTAGACAAAGCAACCCTGTCCTCTTAGAAGTTACTGGAACTACAAGAGGAAAAAAAATCCCAGACAGGGATGGCCACATATGTCTCTGTATCACTGGCAGTGTTTTGTTTTTTTTTAAAGATTTTTATTTATTTATTTGACAGACAGAGATCACAAGTAGGCAGAGAGGCAGGCAGAGAGAGAGAGAGAGAGGAGGAAGCAGGCTCCTCACCGAGCAGAGAGCCCGATGCGGGGCTGGATCCCAGGACCCTGGGATCACGACCTGAGCCGAAGGCAGAGGCTTTAACCCACTGAGCCACCCAGGCGCCCCACTGGCAGTGGTTTACATGGGCATCCGGGAGGTGCTCTGACATTGTCGCCACTTGCCCGATTAAGTGAGAACATTTTATAAGGTAAATAAAGAAGGATGATTCCGGGACTGGAAGAAGATGAACTCAGAGTCTGTCGTGGTTAGCAGGCTGGGGTGGGGGCAGGCAAGAGAGTCCTTGCTGCAGGGGGGACATCCAGGGGATATGAGCAGTGACGATGGGAAGGGGGTGGCACGTGGGCAGAGCTGGCCCTGAGATGGCTCCCAGCAGGAGGAGGATAGCCTGAGTCTGCAGCAGCAATGAGAACTGCTTCCAGGGTAAACCCTGCTCGCTGGGGATGGATATTGCCAGCTGCTGCCCTGATACAGGGTTGGGTTTCTTTTGGCAGCCCCAACGGGGGGCGGTCCCTTTGTCGGCTCTGAGTGCCTTGTCCTCTCATCTAGAAGTCCTCAGCATCTGTCCCAGAGACCTCGGCAACATTCCCGGGGTGGGGGTGCGGGGTGGAGAGGGCTCGGGGGGCCTGGCATGGGGCTGGGTAAAGATACACTCTCCTAGGTCCTTAGGCTGGATGTTGTCCAGGGCCATCTGGCTGCAAAGCCAGGCTCTTTTGCACTTAACCAAGAAGTCTCTGAATACTGAATTCAGAGCCATGCCATCTCGAATCCTGTCGTACCTATAAGCAGCAGTGCGCTTTGACCTTGGGAAAGTTAGTGCAACCTCACGGTTCCCGTTAGGAAGAAGATCATGACAGCTAGATGTTTGCTAAGCTCTTTTCTTCTCCCCAAAGGGACCCTGCGCGTGTCCAGGCGTTGCCAGACTGGCAGAAGAGAGAAGGGAAGGGGCTCTGCGTTAACCAGCACACCTCTCACCTGGCCCCTCTTACGCCACATCCCAGGCACAGGTGGGTCTAGGTTCTGGTCTGCGACAACGAGGGGATGCGTTCACTCTCTCCCAAAGCCTGTGTCTGTGGCTTGCGGCCTGCCTGACAAAGAAAGCATCCTGCCTTTTCGCTCTGTGGTAACAGCCCTTGAAGCCTGACCGGCTGGAGCCCAGTCGATGGTTTTTTGAAAGCTGTTACCCCAAAAAAAGCAACATTGACTTAGGTGTAGAGATAACTATCTCTGTGCCTTCACAGCATGGGGGGGGTGGGGGTGGTGGTGATCATACCACCTTCTTCCTCGATAACAATACCTTACGGAAGCCAGAGAAAGTTGGCCATTGAGAATAAAAACATTCACTGCACTTACCAAGTGTTGAGTGACTCTCCGTTAGCATTTTCAAGCAGAGACCTGAAGGAAACAACTTTTTCTTGCTTTCTCCCAGTGCCACCCAGCAGCTGACCCTCTATGCGGACAGAACCCGGCCCAGAGACACCAAATATCCGGTTGTGAGAGCGGCGGTTGTGAGAGCGGCAATTGTGAACGCTCTCGGGGCCTCAGACCTGGCGAGATGTCCTCACATACCTCTTGGGTTCTGAAACCCTGAGGAATCTAGGGCTGAGTGATTCTGTGCTACTAGAGAGAGAGAAAGAGGAAGCAAAGCCACAAGCTGGATGGTGCTGTGGCAGCTGCCGCCACTGCCATCCACCGGCAGGTCACCTGGCAGTTCCTAGTGGTGATGGGTTCTCCCTCTCCCTTCCTGCTGCTCTTTCTCGCTCTCCCTCGCTCTCTCCCTCCCTCTCATCCTTTCCTGGGACTGGAGAAGGAGGCACCGGCCCTGGCTTCTTCCATTACAAAGAAAAGCAAGATTAAAAATACCATTGCTTAATATCCCACTGTTATTCTGGAAGTTAGAATAGAGGTCAAAGAACCTGGTTTTTCTGTCCCTTTGGGAGGGACTTTTCCCTCAGAAAGGGGGTAGGTTGGAAACGACAGAATCTGAATTCCAAGGCCGAGAGTTGGGGGACTAACACCCCGCCCCGCTTGGTCAGTCATCTCATCCCTCATTCTCCACTCTCCAACACTCTGCTACTCTATTTTCTATCTCCTCTCTCCTTTGGTCACTACTGTTTCAGTTCATCTTTCCTTATGAAGAAAGTAGAAGCCACACACTCTGTCAGGTATAACATCTTGAATCCCCTGTGGACAAAGCAGGATACAAGCATAGGGACCAATCAGTGTGCCAAAAAACACAGTTTTGGGGCCTGGGTCAACCGTTGCCACCCAGCCCCGCAGACAGAGAACAATTTACACTTCAGTGTGGGTCGATGCCACCTTTGGGACATCGTCCTTCATTTTCCTCTACGGCCTCCCTGCCCAGTGCCCATCCCATCCTCCTCGGCCACCTTCCTCTTCAAAGTTCTTGATTCTGCTTTTCCATTCCATTCCCTCCACTACCTCTCTGGGCCCTCGTCCACATGGCTTGGACACCAGCGAAGCCTGCTCACCGACATTCCTTCTTTCTTCCGAGGCACCCCCCAAATCGAGGACAGGTGGAGACTTCCCCCACAAACCAACTTCTTTAATGCCATTCCCTGCTGGGGCACCATCAGGGGCTGCCCACGGGCTGCAGGACAAAGTCCAAGTTCCCAGCCTTGGCAGACAGGAGCCTCTACATTCTGGCCCTAACTTACTTTTCTAGACATTAATAATACTATTTTTTTTTTAAAGGTGCCATCTATGGGGCACTTACTACATGTCAGGCAGAGCGCTGAGCACTTTATCTGAGTTTTTTCTTCTAAGAGTCAGACCAATTCCTATTACTTGCCCTTCTCAGATGACGAAACGATGCCCAAGGCCTGCAGAGACAAAGCAGCGTGAAAAGCTGCTCAGTGAGGCAAGGGACCCAGCACTTGAAGCCAGGTCCTTATGACCTCAAAACCGGTGCTCATGACCCCCTCTCTCTGCTGCCTGAACGGGCACCCTGTGCTGTGGCCCAGGACTGACTGCGTCCTGGGCCTCCACCTTCCGCCTCAGCCCCGGGCTGCCGCGGGTCACCCCCTCTGAGCACCTGGTACAGAGGGGCCCTCATGAGCCCTCAGTGCAGATGAGCTGAACATTCTCAGCCTTCAGAGCAGGAAACGGTGACACCGACGTGATGTGCAGCCTAGGAGGCTCTGAGCGGCCAGGCCGTGGGAAAAGGCCACTGCCCCTGCTGGGTGAGGGCGGCAGTGGCTGAGTTTGAGCCGGTTGGAGTCATCTGAGCTGTAGCTTCTCTAATTGCCTATGCGACAGCCACCTCCCTGTCACTCCGCTCCTGAAGCCCCATTCCCAGGGTGCCTACTCTAAACCTCCACACCCGAGGACTACTCAGGCAGGACATTGGGCTCAGACTCCCTCCGTCTCTGGCTGTTTTGCTGCTAGGAGACAGAGAAAAGGGCATCCTCACTGGGTCTCTGGGTGATTTTCCCCCCCTTATCTGAGGCCCCCAACTCCCAGAGCCCCCTAATTTATTAAAATGAAACACTTCCTGGTCAGACTCTTCCATCATAGAACACTTTTGAGTTCCCAAGAGGTAAGGCAGAATCAGAGAAGGAAGCCATGGAAGCCAGCCCCTCATTCTACAGAAGTGTCTGCCAGAGCCTGGACAGAAAGTACTTGTCCAGTTCACGAGGTCTGAGCATGACAGAGCCCATGGAAGACCACATGTTCCAAGTGTCCCAGGCAGAGCTCCTTCCCTCCTCTGGCAGCACTGTATCACTGCCACCCTAACCAGCAACTGTCCCTCCTACCCTGATGAGGGTCATGGGTAAGCGTCCACTGGCTTGCCAGGAGCCACATGAGATATAAAATTAATTCTTCCCATGTGCCTTTCAAGGTGTCAGCAGGAGTCAAGGACACTTGGAAGATTCACACTCTGACCATAGCAAATCAGGTACCAGGAAGGTTAAATCACTTGTGAAAGGAAAGCCACAGGCTGAGTCAGAACCAGGGAAAGACTTGCAGGCACGGTCCTGTCTGGCTGGGGAAGGCCAAGGTCTTCGTTTTGGCAAGGTTCTGGAAAGTCTCCTGATTTTCCTGTGGTCTCTGGTGCACTTATCAGGTTTAAATCTGAAGGCTAAAGATCTCAGGACACTAAGTGCTGAAAGTGCTTAAAGCTAAAGATCCCGGGGCGCTCTCCCAAGTGCTAAACATCCAGGACAACGCACAAAGTCCTGCTCTGGCTGGGTGAGCCCACTGTTCTACAGCTGCCCCCTTGGGTACCTGCTCTGCTCAAGCTGCACTAAACAGAGCCCCTTGTCCATACCTTTATCATTTCTTCTGCTATTCCCTCTGCTGACAACATGTTTTCCCTCTTTAACTGGAAAACTTGTACTTAACTTTAAATATGGACTTTAAACGCCTGCTCCTTTTCACAGCCTCTCTTGGCCCCTCCCTCCTAGTCCCCCTCATCTGTGTTCCCTCGGAACTGCACCGCTGGGCCCTTCCTGGGTCAAACCCTAGCTATTTATTAACACGTTTTCTCTCTGTGGCTCCACTGAACATCTCTCAAGGACAGTGGCTCAGTCATATTCATCTTTGTACCCTAAGTAGCTAGCCCAGGTCCTGGCCCAGAGAGGGGAAAAAACAGAGGTACCAGCTTAAATCAAACAGAAACAGGTCCGCTGAAGGAAAACTTTATACCAAATTCCCAAGTGAAAAGCCAATAAAGGTTTTCTTTTCTAAGCATATAGCCAAGGCCTCATTCTAGGTGAATGGCCAAGTGTCATTTTACAAGCCGCTGCCATAAGCAAGCCTCCACGCACGCCTGAGCATACGCATGTGTGCACGCACACACACAAGCTGGAGGGAGCTGGACGCTCTCTGGCAAGGAGCAGCAAGGAAGATAAGATCACCCTGCTGCAGAAGAAGGTAAGCCACGTGATCATGTGGGTAACCCCAGGCATGCATGATACCCTCAGCAAGGCCTGGCTTAAATCTAACCACAGTATCTTTTCATGAAGCAGACATGAAAAGGGACGACTGAAACAATTACAAAAAGGGTGGTTTAATGCCTTCTTGCCTCGATGGTATCAAAGCGACGGACTCCGGGGCTACCTGGGGAAACAATTCTCAGAGATAAGGAGATGAACTATCTGCTCACAAGAATGAGCAGGAAGCCAGGGGAACTGGGCAACACATAACGAAACAGTTTGTGGCTAATGAGCCATCTAAACCAAAGTGTCCCTGCGCGGCATCAGTTGTGTAAGCGAAGGAAACTGAACCCACCCTCGTCTCAAAGTGAAGACTTTGTGGGTGCCAATCTGTTTGTGTGTATGTGTGCGTGTGTGTGCCCTAACTACACGTTATGTCTAAAGTGAAATTCACAGCTCCTCCACCTGTGGCTGAGCGTGTATAAAATGAAAAGGTTGAAAAGGTGACACTTGTTTTCACGCAGCAGTCTTGAGGTCCCTTTCTGGTAACTCCACCTGCTGTGTGACTGTTTTGCTCCAGGACCAGTGGTGCATCAAGGCAAAAGTAGACACTGGCATTGACTGACCAGTATATCCCAGAGAAAGATGCAGAATTCTGGCATTCTGGTGTTCTGGGCCAGTTGCGTCTGAACTCTCTGAGCCACAGATGATGGGGAGCTGTCTTCCTCTGAAGTTCTGTTTAGACCTGGGCCATGTTTTACCACAACATGGTCTCTTCCATCAGTCTTCGCCCTTGTAAGTCCCCCAAGACATCTTCCCACGATTCCTTCAGGTCCCAGGACTAGAGACTGTGGCAGCTGTGATGGGCTGCAGAGCATTCAGATTCCAAAATTTGCAGGCTCGATGGCTTGCTACTGTATTTCAGTTCCGCGTTAGTCAGTGCTCTTTGGCTTGAGTAAGTTACTTAACCTAAATCTTGGTTTTCTCATCCATAAATTGGGAAAACCAGAAACCCTCTTCTCGTTGATTTATGTAAAGTACAAAGCACAATCATGAGCACCACTCTGTGGACCTACTACTATTATTGCCACCATCCTAATCCAGTCAAACCCTCTTCATTTCCAGAAGAAGATCCCAAGGTCCAGAGAGGTCCCAAGGACATGGGTTTCGGGTGATCTAGCAGATATTGTCCCTGCAAGGCAATGATTAGTTCAAAAGTAGCTGAGTTAATGGCACAGCTCAGACCTATTGATCCTCAGACCAGAACCTGACCCCGGAGACCACAGTAGTGCCATGGACTGTTATTAATTATTGCACAGTTACTTCTCCCACCAGGTCTCAAGCCCCTGCAAAGTAGGGATCTGGTGCTGCTGAAATCCCTCCAGATTGTAGCACTTCACAGGTATTACATAAATATTTGTTAATCAGCTGATTGTGAAGATCGCTGCTGATTAACAAGGCAACAGGTTTCTGTCATAGCTCCTTTCTCCCACGCCATCATGTCCTTATGATTTGGGAAAACTCATCCAAGACGGGCTTGTGCTAATGTGTTTTCACAGGGAAACATTCCACCCCTTTTTGGAATGCAGATATAGGTTGCTCCAGATTGCAAGCACATTAATTAGAGCCATGGGTAATTTGACCGCTGCTCTACAGGCCTGAAGTACTCACCGAAGGCACCTTTGTCCTTGCACATGAGAGCTTTCGTCCCTACGTATCCAAAATGGCCAAACCGTCTTTTGATGGTGCTGCTGGTGCCCAGAGCCTGGATGTCAGGGTCGAGGTGCCTGTCCACTGAATCCATCATCAGAGGGGAACTCAGTGCCATCCCTTTTCCTAAAAGCAGTATTGCACAGATCACTGGCTCTAAATAGGATATTCTAATAAATGTTGCTGTTATTTTTACTGTCTTGTGCTGTGTTGAATAAGCTTCTCATAAGCTGGCCTTTATGTAACCACCATGACCTACATTTTTAATTCAGATCTTTATTTTCTGTTTCATAAACCCTTTTAATTTAATATCACTGTAAAAAAAATCTAAATGGATATACATGGTGTTCTTTCTATACTAAGCATTTTGGGCTAGACTTTTGTGGTTAATATCAGGGACAGGGTCACTGTGAGAGTACAACAGGGCATGGGTATAGCTTGAGAGTGCCTGGGATACAGCTCTTGCCCTAGCAACTGATACCCTCTCATTGCCTTGTTGAATTTTTCCTGTTCTTGACCTCTGCCTTTGTTTTCAGTAATATTGGTATAATGAGTTGAATTAAATGGTCCTGTCTATAAAGAAATGGGAAAAGTCTGGTTTTGGCTAGAACTCCCTCAGAGGATTAAAGGTATGAGGGGTAGACAAAGAGGTGAACTTAAAGACCAATCAAATGGAAAGAGATCTGTGTTCCTTGGAGGTTCCAGCAAGGCAAGAGTCTACTCAGAGTGGACCTAACCCCACCCGCCCCACCAGGGGACACAATCCTTTCTAGAATCTATTCTATTCTTCGCTTCCTATGGCCTACTCAGAGCCTCTGAAGTTGGGAATGGCTCATGGCAGTGACATGTGCCCCACATTCTCTGTGACACCCCACTGTTCATTGCCTTTTCAAACACTCCCTGAGGAGACCTTGCCTGGGACTCTGAGGACAGTGTCCGGAAGTGCCCTGTCCAAAATATTTGCCACAGACCGCAGGTGGCTCTCAAGCTCCTGAAATACGGCTGGCCAAACCTGATGTGTCCTTTAGGTATAAAATACACATCAGATGATGAAGACATGATACTTGAAAAACAAAAGAAGGTAAAATATCTCATTATTATGTATTTTATCTTGATTACCTGTTGAAATGATGACATTTTGGATATATGGGATTAATTAAATGTCTCCTTAAGATTAATTTTCCGTTTGTTTTCAGTTTTTAAAATTGGCTAGCAGAACACTTCAAGGGACAAATGTGGACTGCATTCTGTCTCTACTGGCCAGCACTGCTTTAGACAATTGCCAGAGATGTTGTTTCCATTGAAATATAGATCAACCCAGTGAACAATATAACTCTTGAGTCCTTTTCCAGCTCTATCACACTCAGAATGAAATCCACGCCCCACTCTGGCCCCCAGGATGCTGAGGCACCTGGGGGCTGTCTACATCTCTGGCCTCCCTCTGCTTGCTCACTCCAGTGAGCTGGAACCTTCCTCAGAGACTCTAGGCTCAGGCCAGGCTCAGGATCTCTGCAGGCTGTTGTTCTCTCTATCTGGAATACTTTCCCCTCATAGTCTTTTGTTAATTGAGTGTCATCTCAAATGTTACCTTCTCTTGGCAGGCACAGTAATGTCCCCTACCAATGCTGACATCCTCTCCCTGGAATCTGTGATTATCTACCTTACGTAGCAAAGGGAATTTCCCAGATATGATCAAGTTAAGGATTTTAAGATGAGAGACTACCCTGGATTATCCAGGCAGGTGAGGGCCTTTATAATGAAAAGAAGGAGGCAAGGGAGAGAGAGTTGGAGGAGATGTGATGACTCAAGCGAAAGTCAGAGAAACACAGGTCCAGGAACCGAGGACGGCAAGCACACTCCAGGAACTGCAACAGGCAAGAAATGGATTCTTCCCTAGATCCTCCAGAAGGAACACAGGCTTGCCAACCTATTTTAGACTTCTGACCTCCAAAACTGTAAGATAATAAATTTGTATTGTTTTAAGCCAAAAAAACCTTGTGATAATTTGTTACAGCAGCATTAGGAAACTAATACACATCCCAGTCTGAGACTCTGTATCACCCAATTCCCAATTCCCCTATCCATCTTTCTAGGTTATTCTTTTTTTCTTTTTTAAAAAAGATTTATTTATTTATTTTGGGGGGTAGCGGGAGAAGGAGAGAGAAAATCTCAAGTAGACTCCCCGCTGAGCACAGAGCCCGACAGAGGCCTCCATTCCACGACCCTGAAATCATGACCTGAGCCAAAATGAAGACTTGGATGCTTAATCAACTGAGCCCCCAGGTGCCCCTAGACTACTCTTCTATTACTATCAGACAGCATCAAATTTATTAATTTATTTGTTTCTTTTCAGTCTCTCCTCACTAGAACGTGAGTTCCCTGTGGGCAAAGACCTCCTACTGCATTTACTACTAAGGATTTTGCCTTCTGAACTAGTCTGGAGCACAGTAAATCCTTCTTGGTATGAATAAATCATTTATAAATGAATTAACAAATGACAATTGGTTACATAAAAGATTTATATTCAACCAACTGGATAGAAAAAAGTATACCCAAGGGGATGAAATGAACCACACTGAGAGATACTAGAGAGTGCCTCTTACTTATAAGGGACCATGATGGTGCTGCACAGATAGAAGCCGATGACTCTACAGTCTCTGTAGAGAGGCATGCATGGACACATGATAAAAAATAAAGGCTAATGGGGTATTAAGTGACTGGGGTCAAATGGGTGGTAGAGCATTGGGCATGAGCAGTGATGTGCTGGTAAACTAGCTCTCAAACCAGCAACAAAGATAGCCTGATTTGTAGTACTTGCCAAGTCTGTGTACGAACTCCTACGGTGACCACCTTCAAGCTACCAGTGCAATGTCTTTAAGTATGGTGCGCAGAAGGATCATGTGGGATCTTGTTGAGGAGGTGGGATTTCAACTGGACCTCGAAAAGTTGGGTGGGATGGGGACAGAAGGCATGGAGCACACAAAGGCAATAATCTCTTTAGGGCTGGTGAAGTGGGGGTATCAATGGCCCTTGTGGCTCCAGTGGGTTTCCTGTCATTGAGACAAATAGAAATAAGAGACTAACTAGAAGTCACCACGAAGAGGACTGCCTAGAGAGATGTGGGAACAGAAAATCTTATTGTTGGGAGCACCTTGATGATTCTTCCAGCCCCCCACTGATTTTAATGAGTGTGGGGTAGAGCTAAGCACTCAGGGTAGCAAGACCAGAAAGGAACAGTGCACAGTCTGTGTCTCCTGAGCTGGTCTAGAGTATTCTTTGCCCTGAGCCCAGGCTGATGTCCTGACTCATTCTGTCCCGCAGACATTTGATTGATCGATGTAACATGCAGGTACCCTACAGTCCCATCATAGGGATGAGCTGCCAAATGAACTTGGGACTACCCACTTAAGGTTCTCAAAGTAACCCTCCCTGAAAATCCCATCTTCATGGTGGTGTCATCTTCTCTAATTGATAAGCCTGGCTGGTTTGATTCTGAGACTCCTAGGGTGGGGCTTAAGAAGTTGGTGTGTGGGGTCAGATGGTATCTAGATTGGAACCCTGACTCTACCACTTCCCAGGCGAATGACTCTGGGGAGGAGACTTGATTTCTCTAGACTCGAGGTTCTTCATCTCTAAAGTGGGGGAGAATAATGTCTTCCTTGAGGGTGTTTGTGAGGATTACATAACACATAAGGGATACTCAGTGCCACACACGGAACCTAGTAAGTACCTGACAGGTGTGCACAATGCCATGGCTAACCCTGAAAATCACGTTTCCCCCTCTCAAGATTATGTCAGGCAGAACCTAATTTCCAAAGCTCGTTTCCCAACAAGCCCCTTCCTGCCATCAACATCACAGGTCCATTGCCTTTGCTCCCGGCAGGAAGACCCCTTCTCACGTACGCTCCCAATCCCTAGTCCAACAGCCCTCCCAGACCCATGCCTTCCTTGCCGATCACTTTAAGAGCACGCATCTGTTTGTGTGCGGGGTGAGATGTTTTCCTTGCTTTGAGCGTGTTTCAATGAAGGACGAGGATAAGGCCATTATGTGAACATCGGGACAACAATGAGGACAAGACTGCTTTCTGAAAAGCACTAAAAAGCTTTATTTTGCCTGAATGGCCATTATTTTCATTCTTTTTCCCCCCACACAAAGCACTGGAGCCCATTTCATTCAGTCTGTTGCTGAGTGAGTGGGTGTGAAGACGCAGTACAAACAAAAGAGGTAACATATTGCTGTTGCCGGGTCTCTTGTTAAGTTCTCTGCGAGGTGGACCGAGCTTCCCCGCTAGCCCACTGCTGGACTCATCAGGAACAACAATGCCCACATATATATAAACACAAAAACCCTACCGAATCCTTGACATGGTTACGCAATGATTTACGAGCAGGAGCTGGATTTCAAAATTCGGCAGAACATAAAAAATATTCTTCTAAGACACTGGCAACTGTCACCCCCTTCGACAGTTTAAGGTGCCAATCCTGCCACCATGGAAATGTTGCTCCCCCCCTCCCCGTTCCCCAGGAAGAAGGCATGACTGCTCTGCTCTGACAGTGCCCCTGCCTGGGTGTGTGTGGGAAAGGCCTCAGTGGGGTGAGCTTGGAGCAGCCATGTGCCTGGACAGTGGGGAAAGTTCGAGGTCCCAAGCTGCCCAAAGCACACAGCTCAAAGTAAGAGAAAACCACTGTCTCCTACTCTGAATTTTCTGAACATAAAAAGCAATTTCAAATGGGGGAGGAACTAAATCTTGGCATTCTATAAGTTTTCCTTTATTAAAGTCATTCAGTGGCTTTGGTTTATGGCTCTGTGTGTGTGTGTGTTATGTATTGTGTATTTTCCCTCTCACAACCATTTTCCTCTCTCCTTCTTCCTTTTTGATCAAAATGTCATTATGCCAACCAGATCTAAGCTCTGAAAACTCCTATTCTGGATCACTGGATAGTTCCGAAGGAGGAGGAATCATTTCTTGATAATGTCTCAACTCCCGAGAGCCAAAACTTGGCCACATTTCCCACAGGCTCTTCCCCATGCCCTGCATGTGCCTACATTGTAGGTCCTGAGTGACCCGATGAAGGAGCAACATTGTGACATGTTTTGCCATTTTACAGTCCCGGTCAGGCATTGTCCGAGGGACCCTTGCCCGGGCTCTCCACCAGAGCTTAAGCCTCAGTTGAGGCTACAGGTGGGGACTGTCCCTTTGTAACTCAGCAGAAGAGTATCATGTTTAAGAATACCATCCACGTGCCTGGCCCTGTGGAAAGCATGCTACATGGGTACCGTGATCTGCATTTGGGGGTGTCCTCTCTCCACCCACCTCCCATCAGTGTCTGCGGCTGGGATCCTGCCTTGGCCCATGGGAGCTGCATAGCAACATGTCTCCCATACTTACCAGCCCTGTGCCACCCTCAGCAAGCCTATAATGTGCATGGTGTGTATCCAGTCTCTCGGGGGTAAAACAGGAAAGCAGCTCCTAATTCCCAGGGGTGCTGTGAGGATTAAACGAAACTACGTGAGAAGCACCTGGGGGCCCAACACAAAGAGGGTACTTAGGAAATTCTGTTGGCCAGCTTCTGTTTGATAAGTAGGAAACAAAAATCTGAGAGAATGAGATGAACATGTGGGAAGTAATCTGGGAACATTACAGAGTTATCCAAAGATAAGGAACTAAATAGAACAAATAACAAGATGGCTGGTGTGGGCTAGAGCTGCGAAAGGGGACTGAAGGTGCCAGGTACGTCTGTAGCAAATGGTTTCATGGAGGAAGGCCTGAAGAAATGGCTTAAGTGGCTGTGGTTCCCCTTGAGGAGTATGAGTTCTGCATACAAAAAATAAAATAAAATAAAAAAATTTTGTAAAAAAGGTCTTTTGAAAAAAAAATCCAAGTGCCAGATTCATTTCATGAGATCATGGAGGTAAAACGAGTATGAGAAAGAGCATGGGCTGGGCCAGGTGGTACAAAGGTCCTGCTCTGCTAACAGCATCTTCCCCTGAAAGGTCACCCATAATATCCTTTGTGTCTATAACTGTGGCAATTAGTAACGGCCCCCAGCTTAGCAATGAGAGCACTCCTTGATGATAAGAGCCAGCCAGACACAATCTTTCTACTCAGAGTTCAGGGTGTACGTATGGGGGAACCAGGCAGATTCACACGGTACATGCTTCCAATTAAAAATACAGACAGGGAAAAGCAAAACGAATGTCACAGAAAAGAAAGTGCTGCCACCCACTCTTGGCCTAAAGGTCACTGTGCCTCAGCCTTGGCCATTATCTCCAGCCTCAAAGGTCAGGGGGGCTGTCTGCATTTCTGGGGAGTATGTAGGCTTTCATGAAGCCTCAAAGTGACTATTGCTCTGACACCAAAATTAGTGATAAGCTCTCAGGAGAAGACGCTAATAGAGAAATGGAGTGACTGTAACCTTTTCCGCCATCTCTCTTGTCGGCTCCGTGAAGCAGAGTCACAAGACATAAAACGAGAAGTTTCCACATTCTACAAAAGACTACAAGACTGCTGACTTAATTGGGTGCGTAACAAATGGCTGTACCATTGCCAACAAGAAGTCATCAAAGAAGAAGAAAGTAGCGATTAAAACATCTCATGACATCAGCTTGGTGTGGAAGCAGTATCATGGTATATGTGGCCAGGTCTTAATATGACAGTATGGGGTGTTAGTCACACGGTTCTACGAATAGTCCAATCATTGTGGCTTACCATGAGCAAAATACACTGTTTTATTTGCAGAAGTTCAGGAAATTTAAACATAGAATGAACTGGACTTGGAGTCAGACAGACCTGCATTCAAATCTCAATGACTGTCCACATTTTTTTTTTTTTTTTAAGTAGCTCCACGGCCAGCATGGAGCCCAACATAGGGCTTGAACTCATGACCCTGAGATCAAGACCAAAGCTGAAACCAAGAGCTGGACACTTAAATGACCAAGCCACCCAGGTGGCCCAGTGATTGTCCCTATTTGGTGGACAATTTATATCATCTTTTATCATTGCTGTATTGTGATTCCATAGTTTTGGCATCTGGAAAGTTAGAATGATTTGAATATCCACAGCTTATGATAGAAGCTTAAATTAACTGAAGATCTAATGTGAGGAAAGATAGAAGAGTACTTTATAAATGACTAGGTACAATATAAAAACAAACAATAATCATGATTATTATTATCAGTTAGTGATAACATCAACCCTGAGGTTATCCATACATACTCTGAGGCAATGCTCCTTTTCTGCATCAGACCCTCCCAGGAGAGAAGATTTTCTATTGTTAATGATTAAATGGAATTTGAGACATGCTATACACACAACTACTTCAGTGGGATGATTCTGAAAACACAACAAGAAAAGTAAACCCAGGGACATAGCACATGCCTGAGCATAGGGCTGACTGTGGCCTTTGATGGGTGGCAATCAGAAACAAAATTAGCAATTTGTAGTACTTCCGCGAAGCTTCCTAGCAACAGAGATACATAAATGACAACACTTATGATGATTATCCTAAAACCACCCTACCATTAGGACATGATATTGCTCCTTCCAACTGTGGCCTAGCTAAAGGCATCTGACATTTTTCAATTCATCAGTAATAACAGTAATAGAGAATCTGGTGTTTAAACCTCCCAAATATAGAGGATGAACAGGAATGAGTTTGTGTAGTTCAAAATATTTGTCTCATTTCTCACCAGAAGGACACTGGTTTTGGTATCAGCAATACTCGAGAACAGAGAGAATCACCCAAATTCGCAATAAGGATTTTCTTTCTAAAGTTCAGTACCTGACCTGGAGAAAAGGTCTGGAGAAGATGCTTATAGTAGTTTTGAGTATAGTTCAGTGCTCCAGAAGTAGCTGACTCAGGCTTGGGGCCGGCCTAGAGCTTAAGATCACATTGCTCTGTGGGCTGACCACACTGACGATGTTCTTGGCCCTGTCTGCTTTATTGGCCTGCATATACCTCACTGGGAGACACAAGTTATTTGGTAAGATGTGGGAGAATTCTGCTCTTTAAAGTCTCCTGGAGCACTGGATATCAAAGTCATGAAGTGCCTCTTGGCTTTTCATGTTGCAAACAAGAGAGAAAAACAGAGCCTAGCAGGGCAGCTAAAACTTAGGACCAACTTTTACGATGATACAGAAACCACATGACAGGCTGTATAGGCGCCTGCAGAGCCCTGGACTCCTTCCCCAGGTGCTTCTGCTCTCTATAGCTACAAGGAGCCATAGGAAGGAGATAAGCAATTCTTGACATGGGTGAGATGTTTCACTTGAGATGTATGGATGGCTTCTCTCCCCAGGGAGCCCGCGCACGGGCATAAGATCATTGTGCTTTCACCAGATTTTCCAAGGGGTGTTGGTCACTCTTTCCCAAACTTCCCCTCCCAACTTCTCCTTAAAAGTGAAGAACCAGCGCAGTAGAATTTCATGTGATGGAAGGGGTCAGATTTAGGGACAGGATTGTGAAGGAGGACAAGGGCCAAAACGGAAGCACACCTATGTTGGAGTGTATTCTGCTGTGCTTCTCCCATTGGGCAGGTACAATCTGACTCTGGTCTTGGAGGGCACATGTGTATTGTAAACAAAATAGAGATTTCTGGACTTACTCTGTATATAGTGAATCAAGAATCCTGATGAAGGGCCTGCGAATCCAAACTTTTCCCAGTATCAAGTGGTCCTTAAATCCACTGAAATTACAGATGGCTGTGCTGATCCTTCCCCACCAACCATTCCCTTAACAGGTCGGAAGATCCTCACCACCAACCCAGGAAACCGATCAAGGGAAGAAGGAAATATGAGGCACAATGAGAAAAGCTTGGGTGAAACTCCCTTCCTTCCCTTCTTGGCATAGTGGAGGGCACTATTGATGGCATGATAGGTTCTGTCTCTCAAGGAGGAAGCCCTCTAAATGCTTCCCACCACTCCATGTTTTATCTCCCTTCCAATTCTCTCCCCAGCAGAAACACCTACCAGTATACACCTTGGCCAGGTGGCCCTGGGAACAACAAGTCACCTGTTAAGATTGAAGCTCCGGTAGAAGATCTCCTACACGGAATCTCTTGGGGGTGGGATCCATCCATGATTTATAGAATTACTGACTTTTAAATTTGTTTTAGAACCGGAAGGGTCCTTTGATAGTGTCGAAATACTCGCTGCACAAGTAAGATTTTAGAAGTCATTGATGCAAATGAATTGATACTTTTACAACTTAAAAAACAAAACAAAACAAACTAAACTACACACACACACGCACACACACACACACACACACACACACACACAATATTACATTACGTATGGATCCAGGGGAAAGACTACTTCTGGCTACTTCCAGAAACTGCATGTTTATTTCTAGTAGGACAGTAGAGAAAGTGCTGGCCAGAAAACACTGGAGAATGAGGAGAGGTTTAGGTGTCCTTTCAGAGATGGAGGGCAGAGAAGCTGGCCCATCAGGGAGTATATGAGAAGAAAGCGAGGAAGAAGGGATGCTGTTCTGGATAAAGATGAGCTTGGGAGAAGGCTCAGAGGACAAGTAGGGCAAAGGGATAAACTTTGAGCAAATCTGTCAGAAGAGGAATGAGGCCTAATGGCAGAAAATCAGAAAGACAAAGGAAACTCTTGCTCCTAATCATTATGTAGAACACTGCAAGGGTGAACACACAGAAAGCCATTATGGCTTCATTCATTCGTCCATTCTTCATTCAATAAACATTTAGTGGGAGAGCATCCAGGGATGAATGACATATGGCTGGTGCCCTCAGCCAGGAAAATAATGAGAGACATTTTCATTATGGCGGGGCAAGGGCTATGATGGATGGAAGTTCAGGGACACGCGGGCAAAGCTGGAGTGCTGACAACACATGTCAGGGAAAGCATTCTAGATAACGTGGTGCCTCATGAGGCTTGAAGGGAAAGAGTGAGCAGAGATTTCAATCACAGGGGCAGAGGCCCAGGAGGTGGAGGAGTCATGAATCGGGAGACTGAAATCCTCTTTGCTCATGCACACAACCTGGGAATAAATGTGTCACGTGTGAGTCTTTGCTCTCTTCACCTCGAACACCCCATCAACACAACACGCCGGGCTTTGGAACACAACCAGCAGTTTACTTTCAGCCAAAGGTTCCTGATGTTGCTTTCTGGGTATTTGCAGCTAAAGGTATGCCTGCTTCTCTCCAGTGTAAACAGAGGAGTTAGAGCTGGCACTGAAACCGCCCATGGCAGCCTGCAGCCAAGTTGAAGGCCTGCCGGCTGCTGAAGGGCTCTGCAAAATGGCACACAGGTGCTCTCGTCTAGCTATCCACCTCAGCCGCAAAACCATCTGAAGTGTGTTGACAGCTGCAGTAAACACACTCAGAGCTAAACGTAACGGAGCAAGATGATTAGCACCGAGTAGAAGCTGCAGCGAAGAACTCTGGTCCCCGAGTCCACACAGCACGGTCGTGGCACAGGACAGCTGGGAAGAGATCTCGCCGGCCATAGACAAAGTCTCTATTTCCGGATGAGAAAATAAGGCCCAGAGAGGTGAACGAAGGCAGGATGGACTGTGCAACGATCGAAGAAGCTACCGGCATCAGGGGAAGAGTAAGGACTGAGATGCGCAGACGGGGAGTCTGCATCCCAAGGCTGGAACTCACCGACCTCAGGAAAGTTCTTTAGCCTCCCTCGGCCTCAGTTTCCTCTTTGAAATACGGACTACTGTCAGAACTGGCTGCACGGTCTGCTCATGGGGAGCCCAACCCACTCCTGCCTAGACTCAGAACACTAGATTTGCATCCTTGGTCCACCACGTACGAGCTGTGGCTCCCTTGGCCTCAGTTTTCGCACCTGTTAAATGGGAATAAGAATGCTAGTATCTGCCTAACGACTTGTCAGGATAGATGGAAGGCTTAAAAATGAGAGCTGTGTAAGTTTCTAAGCAAGCGGTTGCTATTGTTTTACTATTATGGCAAGACACATTCTGGGCCTCCCCACCAGTGAGCAGCTGGGGCCATGGCGAATGTACACAATGAAAGAGAAAGACCATCTGAGGTTTTCTTGTTTTGTTTTGTTTTCCCCCTGGGCCACTGTTGGATTGCACTGCTTGGACTCTGCTAGCCGGGATCAGAAAGTTTGATGGGCCAGCTTGGAGCTCAAGAGTGAGAACAGGTCTGTAGCATGGGCAATGCGAACCAGTCTCATTTCAGGGTGGAATCCCAAGGGACAGTAGGGACACAGTGAAGCAAGGTGGCAGCAGGAAGGAGAGGAAAAAGCCCAGGGAAATGTAATAGCCCGAGTTTCATTCTAAGTTTTCAGATTCATTAAAAAGAAAGAAAGAAAAAAAAAAGCACCAAAAAAAAAAAAAAAAAAAAAAAAGAAAGCAAAAGAAAAAAGAAAGAAAGAAAAGAAAAGAAAAAAAGCAAACCCCAGTTTGGTCATTCCCCAAGAAACAACAGCAAGGCTGCTGATAGTGCTGAGAATGGGAACGCCTGACTTTCTCGCAGCTTCAGCTGGCTCACAATTCCCTCAGCTTGGTGCTTCTCCCGATCCCACATCTCCAACGCTCTAATTACATTGTGCTGCAGGAAGAAGGCCTGGTGCCCTTGGATGTGAGCGATGGCTTACTTGCCACAGGAATGTTCTGTGCTTTCTATGCTTCTCCCCCTGCCCCACCCCATTCCCTGCCTGCCCCCGGGGCTTGAGAATGAACTGGGCAATATTTTAGGTGTCTTCTATGCAGAAAGATGACAAGCTTATATGTGGTCTCCTTTCTAACCCAGGCCCTTGCTTCTGCCTAAAATATTCTTTTCTGGCTTCCCTGCCTGCTCACCTCCTGCTTGCCTCCAAAGCCCAGGGCAGGGCTCCCACAGGGCTCTCTTCACCTCAGTCTCTGCCCTGAGCACTTATGGAGTGCTTACTGTTTACTTGTTTGTCTCCCCGCCAGGGCAACGGCCTAGTCTTCCTCATCGATTCACCTCTGTATTCCTTTGGTCCAATGCTTTGCACATGGGCCGCTGCTCAGAACACAGTGGGTTTAGGGACCCGCAGCACGAGCGCCACTTGGAGCCCGTGAGAAGTGCAGAGTCTCAGACTCCATCCAGCCCTCTTGAATCTTAATCTTCAATTTAACAATATGCTCAGGTAATCTGAGGCCACATTCAAGCTTAAAACACTAGACCAGGTGGGGTGAGAAACGCTGAATCAGAGTTTGTGAAGAATCCAGTTGTTCCTGCTACAGTTCTCTGTCCTCCAGGAGGACACACTGTGAAGGGAAAGCTAACTCTTCAACCCTCTCTCCTCAGCCCTGCAGTAGATCCTGGATGTGAACTCTGCAGAGCTTGGGGGCCTGTTTCCATGTTCCTACCACCTACACCTACTACTTTCAAAGAAACCACAACCTGGACCTGGAACAGAACTGGACGTGCCAAAATGCCTGAGGACATTTCACCGAAACGTGGCTGGCCTGATGGGAAGCTGGCATGACGAGAAATATCAGGAGTCTTCCTATTTGAGGTTTCGAGCTTTGTGTTGCAAATTCAATGGTCCAGATTGAGATCGGATGAGTCAAGTTCAGATAACCATCCAAACCTTTTAGATGGGGACTGAAACCAAATCTGTGTTCTCAAACCATTCTAAATGTGTTGATTGCTGGTTCTGGTTTGTCGTACAACCCTATCCAAGAGCATACACTCATTTCTCTAATAGTAGATGCATAATTTGCTCAGCAGTGGAAAATCTAAGTGTAGCATCAAAGGTCAAAAGTTGCGAGAAACTTGACACCTTCGAGACTGTGCCAAACCTCAAGCTTCCAATAACAAAGACTCTCAGTCAAACCTTCAGAGAAAAATAGAGGCCATCTGACCCGAAGTCCAGCAAAACAGGTATGAACTATGCTGTCTCTTAAAAATGGCTGAACTCTTTGCAAGAGCGTTGAGGACAACCACCACCTAAGTAGCACATTCTGCCCCCAGAAGACTAAAGCCCAAACGTGGTTCATGAAATAGCAAACCGCAGTCCTGGCCTGTGAGGTATGGAAATAATTACTGAAATTCGGGATCCAGAAAATGAAACCAAAGTTCTCATCCTTATCTCCTAAATTCCCTAAATTGTGACATGCTAAATAAGTATTTATTATTATCTGAGTACAAAATTTTAAACTGTTGGCTGCATATCAGAGCTATTAACTCAATGTACATTTATTGGGCATTTACTGTGTGCTAGGGGATGGTTTGGTATTTAGAATTCAATGTGGAACTCCCCCCTCTCTCCTCCCACTGCCTTTCTCTTTTCAAATATTTAGTGACCATCCACCAGGTGCTAAAAACTGTGTTGGGGCCTGGAGCGGGAGATTTTCTGTCCTTGAGTCCCTGATGTCCCAGCTGGGAGGGACAGATGCATCCACCAATTACATGGTAGGAAAAGTCTTTTTATAATGGTGGGTACATAGTCCATAGGGATATCCTTAACAATCATGCTCTAGCTTGAGCCCCTGGGAAAGACTTTTGGGCTCTTCCTGAGGATGTCAACAATAAAACTAGATCCCAAAGACACCATTGACAAGGCTTATCTTTTTTGGAATTGAAAATGCATGAGGGAATCACATGCATAACCCAGTTGATAAAGAGGTCAACCATCCATAGCAGAGGTAGCTTAATGTCAACCACATGTCTCAGAAAAATGTGCTTACCTCTTAATTTTTGAAAATCAACTCCCACTAGAGGACCTGGATCTGTCTGTAGATTCAAGCACTTACACTGGTGAGGCCACATTTCTGTTTAAAAGCACCTTCATAAATGTTTGCTCATTGGGCTCTCAGAGTCACTCCCCCCGGGGTCGTTGGTGGCTTGTCACAATGTGACATGGCTAGTATGTGTGGCACTGAGACAAGGATTCTCTTTACACTGTACTCATGGTCAAGCAAAGGCAGCTACTTTTTACTGTTAAGCGTGAGAAATATTTTTTTGAAATTCCAAGGAATGAAGGGTCTCCCTAAACCGCCTTTCTCTTTATGTAACTTGACACTAAGTATCCTGGTGTGTTAGACTCCCCTCTATTTCAGTGGCCCTGCAGAAGGCCACACCACTCAGATATCAGGAGACAAAAGGATCTAAAGGAATTCTAGGTCACTGGGCTCTCCTCAGTAGGTATACTAAGCTGCCCTGGAAATAGGTCCTTAGTTTTAGGACAGAAAGAAATCAATTCACGGAGGTGGTCAACCTTAAGCTCAAATTATTTTCATTCTAGATTTTATCATAGCTCTAGTTGACAAATATGCCAACCTCCATTAACATGGAATGCAATTAGTTCAGAGGGGACAGAAACTGGGCACTTTAGGAATGTTTTCTATATACAGATCTTTAACTACCTTTAGAATTTTTCTTTTTTTTTTTCTTTAGAATTTTTCTAAGCCTGTGGACTCTTCATTATTCAAAGACAGACCTTGATTTTCACCCCTCCTCCCAAGGTTACCTCCTGTGGGTCTTGGCATCCCTCTTCTCTGCAAAGGTCAGGACAAGAAGGAGGAGGGAAAAGTACAGAGAAACTCAAAACTGTCTATCTGTTAAGATTCTTAGCTGGGATGTATATATGAGAAAAAAAAAAGTGGGCAAGAGAAAGTAAAACTAATACATGTGCAAGGGCAAGAAAGCCGTTTATCCAATAGGGAGAGAGCCTTGCTTGAGAGTACCAGGCAGGACTCAGACCCACAGTCCTTTAGATCAAGACACCGATGGAGGGCCCTGCAGAAAAATGTGGACAATGATAGGACAGACACCACTGGAATTGGCAAACTGCATCCTCTCCCACCAAAGAACACATTCCCCGTGGTGAAAGAGAAGAAACGGGGAGTGGGAGAGGTGCTTTGGGCTAAGGAAAGAAACAAAAAAAGAGGCACTTGTATGAGTTTTCATGTTATTTCAGTGAAGTCATAATAGGACAGTTTCTCTTCCCAAAGCTTACCCAGAACAGCTATTTAAAGGGGGGGGGGAGCAGGAACTGTACAAGCTTCTACTAGATTCTGAGGTCGGAGCCTTAATTAGAGTCACGATTGTATTGTACGTCTATTTGTGTAACTGTTCAATTAGGAATGTAATAGCTGGGACAGAGATCTTAATGAGCTTTTAGTGTCGTGATGCTTTAAGACTGACTTTTTTTGGGTTATTGTTATTATTAAGCTTTCATATGGGCTTTTTCCTCTCTGAAGTCCAATTATATAGCTCTCCCTTCAGACAGGTTGAAATGCAAGGCTAAGTTTTTGTATGTCGAGTGCTGGGCATTAAAGATGCCCTGTTTCTCCCTCATCCTCTTCATGGTTAGTATGTAAAGAGTCGCTTGGATCTACCCCGTGGTCAATACAGCCTCTGGGAATGTTGAAACTGGAGGGCAAATCTTTCACACAGGGGGAAGCTGAGATTCGGAAAGATGTAACAACCTACTGAAATGGCACAAATGGTGAGTGACAGAGCATGGTCTGGCACCCAGGTGTCCTGATGCTCCAGGAAGAAAACAATCGGGTCACTTGTACACGTCAGAGTTGGACTTACATTATGACATCTACAAGCCACCCAGCTGGATCATTCATTACGAAAAGGAAATGCATTCCCAAAGACTTTGCTCTGTTGATCTTCACTCAATAAGTACTTTGCTCCATTTTTCTCTGCCCTTCGCTGCTTTAACTTGGTGCCGTTAAAGATGATACTACATGTTCTGTTATATAAAAGGGATGACAGTCCAACGCACCCTGATTTAAGTACACCTGGTCTGTGAAACCTGTATTCACGAAGCCTCCTAAGGGGAAAATGGTGTTCCTTTCTGTTTTGTTGCTTTAGAAAAAGATTCTCTTCCTCTGTTTCCTCATATGTAAAATGGGCATAATAATGGCAGCCACTTTTCAGGATTATTGGGGAGACTCGATAAAATACTACAGTTAAGCTCTTTAGCAGACTATTTGGAAGACAGTCAGTTTCAGTCTGTGCTAGCTGCTTTTGCTCCCATTCTCTCTCATTGACACAAAAGAATAGCCAGAAGATTCTCCAGCCAAGCAGTCAGAATCACTTCTGTATAAGTGGAGAAGACTGGGTGGCAGGCTGGGGTGGTATATGCGCTAATATTTTGAGATGATTAAAAAGAAAGAGAAAATTAATGCCAGAGCTTGTGAAAATGGCTGTTGTGACAAAACAATTATTCTATTATAAATTAATAATGCGATTCATTTATGATGTGTTATTGAGTGCTTGAAAAATGAACTGCCCTCAAATATTCTCTTCAAAATCCATTTACTGCCCAAGATAAATTTAAGGGTAGTGTCACATTTTGAAAAATGTTATTTTATTGGCCATAATTTTTCATGATTCCGATGGGGACCCGGTGACAGCCCAACACAGCAAACGTCCTTCATGTTGCCATCCTTTCTTTTTTTTTAAAGCTGAATTGTCCTGGGACCACTTGAAATGTGATTTATTTGTCCCTGGGCCAGCAGAAGGTGAAAATGGATGTTTGGCTAGTTGAAGAGAAATGGAAATGAGACCCTGCAGGCTGACTTATTCAGTGGAAAGAGGTAAGTAACTTAGGCACATGATATCACTCCACATTCTGACTACATGGAGTTCTAGATGATTCACGTCCCTTAGAGGCACACATGGACTTACATCTGGTCTACCAGGAAGGAAGAAGGCAAGAGCACAATCAAGAGAATGAGCATGTTTGAGCATCTCAATGCTAGGCCTTGTGCCATATGATTTATATGCCCTGACTCATATCGTAATGACAACAGTCCAGTGAAGCTTAGGTTCCATGAGATAAGAAAGTATGTTCAAAGTCACAGAGCACCAAGTACCACCTGCTAGCACCAGGTCTGTGCTGAGTTTGGGCTAAACCGAAGGGACCACGGTGTTGCAGAGACTTTGTTTTATCTTATCTCCTCTTCTGGGGAATAGTGTCGGGCATCCACGTTTACAAGGAAGTTGATGTGGTGAGGAGAAAGTAAGAGTCCAGAGAAACTCCAGATAAAAATGAATGAAGATATGTTGAAGTCCTGGTTCTCCCGGTGCATGGTCCAAGGTTCTTTCTAGCACACTCCAGTTCTTGGGGATGAGGTAGGAGGATGCCAGACAACTCTGACAGACTACGCCTTGGGCTGGCTTTTGGAGAGATTGGGTTCCAGCTCAGTTGGTCTGTAAATCCGACTCTCTGCAACCTGGACCTTTGCTTCTTCCCATCTCCACTTCCTCATCTATCAAATGAGGAAGTTGGACTAGAAGTTCTCCGAGGTCCATTTCAGCTTGAACATTCCATTATTCTATTATCTTTGTGCTCTGATAAGTAGATGCGTGTAGCCCTGGGCTTATTAATATTAACTGGGACAAACAAGTGAAATTACTTTATGAAAATCGAGCTGTGGTTGCTGCTTGGAGCCAAATCTGCCTTATGAGACTCACTCTAAGCACTGGTAATGGGATTGCTGATGGCTCCTTGGCCAGAGCACATGAACGCCCTGCAGTTTCACTTTCCAGTCGGTGCCAAGGGTGAGTGTCCTCCACAGACACATGAAATTGAGGTACAACACAGTTTAAGTGAAAGGAATAAATCAAATCAGTCACATTTCGCCTGACTCGTCTTTCCTCCATCTCCCTCCCCATGCTTGTTCAGTGCAACTCAGCTCAAAGGTAGTTCTTCCCTAGAAATGGCCCCTCAAAGGCTCAGCCCACAGTGATGGGTTAGTTCTCTGAAGACTCGGAAGAGTTCCTGTTCTCTGCATTCCGATCGTTCATAGTCAGGGGCTCAGGCATGTCTCTATGTTTCAGTATCCGAGATCTGTAATGAAGATCCTCTGTGCCAGGGGCAATGTTTTATGCTTTCGGGAGGATAAAGGATGGAAGGGCACAGGCTACCTACTTGACTTATAGTGCCCTATTTGCCAAGTTAATTTAATGCTCTCCTTCAAGAACAACTACACTTAAGTATTTTAATGCATATCCTCTAGGAATTTTGCTAAGGCTACAGCGAAGTCGATCTCCCAATGCTCCCAATATGTCGTCCTCTGAGAGAGATTTCTTTTCACCATTTAATTGCAGGAAAAATAGCTACCCCATTTTGACCATCATTTTGTTTTTAAGTCTTGTGATTTAACAGGGTCTCCCCTTTTGTTCTGGCTTTAGGGATGCCCCGGTCAAATATAAACAAATTGACACAATGTTTCTCATTCCATTTGGTTTGTGTAGTATATTTTTCATTTGGTCAAGGTAGCTTTCACTTTTATTTATGCTTCCTCTGATCCTGGCTCTCTAGTCCTATTTATATCCTGCCATTGTATACCAGAAGTTTCCTTTTAATTTGCCCCCAATATTTCTTAAAATGAGGTAAAAATAGGAGTATGGGCATAAATCAAACCCATTATTTCTTTGAATCTGAAATGCCTAGCATCATGCCTGAAGTTCGGCGGCTCCTCAATAAATGCGTACTGCTTGCTTTAGAGGGAAACACGTTTTACCTTAAAAAGAAGCCGTTTCTGAGAGCCAGAGTTGCTTCAAGACCAGCTGTGTGGTTCCTGTCACTAGGGGTTCTGTGAATAAACTGAATAAGCACTTTGGCCAACTCAACCTCAGTTTCTTTAACTATAAAATAAGAATAATAATACCTCCCTTTGAGGTGGTTGTGAATAGTATATGAGCGGGTGCAGGGCAAGCGGGGAAGCTCTCAGTGCACTCAGCCAGCAGTTGGAAAAAAAAAAAAAAAGTAGCCATTCTTATTGAAGAGGATTCATGCATTGAAAGCTATCTTGTTAGTTTAAGATTAACTTCCAAACCTGACTGTCCTGTCGGGTGAGTGAGCTCTAAGTCATCAGAGGAATCAGAGACCCAGGAGCCAACCACCCATTCTGCTTGTGTGGCTGTTGTGAGGGCGATTTACATGGCTGGTGCGGGCTGGATGAGGTCACTCTTCGCCTCCTTTCAACCCCACAGTGAGTGATACTTGGGTGTCAAATCCATTTAGTCAGAGGTAGCATAAGGGTGTTGGCGGGGAGGAAGATTGGAATGTCCTTTTATTAGAAGTTCTCTCTTCTTTCATGTATACATTTCATTTGGGACCTTACCAGTTGGCTATTATAGCATTTCCCAGGGAAAAACATCCCGGGAGGGGAGACTTGAGAAGATGTCAGAAAGTGCTTCATGCCTTGCTATCTATCTGTAAGTAAAGAGATGCTACTGCTACGGCTTGCCAAAAACAGGTTGGCAACCTGATTATTTCCACCAAGGCAAGACAGCACACTTCAAACAACGAAGCTGTCTAGAACACATGCCAAATGTGATGGACATTCAAGTTTCATTACTGTCAACCTCACACTGAGTCGCTCCATTATGCACCCGCATTATTTTACAGTCTTTTGATGGTGGTGTCCTTCAGAAAATATGCCACATCGAGGAAAAAACAACCACATCAGCTCTCTACATTTTGGGTGGAATGACCCTAAAATTGCAGGTCCCCAATGCAACCATGGTAACCGTCTTCCACTGACCTTTTTCTAATGAATTGACAGGCACCTGAATGGGACAGAATTAAGAGGTGGGAAATTGTCCAGAGATACAGATTTTATGATTTTAAAGATGGAGTTTTCTTTTTCATGAAAGTCCCAGAAGGGGCCTGTTTTATAATAGAGATTGGGGCAGTACGTGTCTCCCCAGATGGTCCACAACATAGGTGGTCTAGGTGCCCCTGTGTCTACGTGGAGACAAAATGGCAGCCTCTGTAATGAAGGACAGGTTTCCATACTCCTGGGTCAGTCAATACTTTGGTTGGACACAAGACTGGCAATCTCTTGTTGGTAGAGCCACTTGAACTGTGAGTGGGCAGGGCTGGTGGCAAGCAGTGGCCAGTCACATAATAAGTGCTAAAAATATTTCAGCTTCAAGCTGCCTCAGCTGGTCCCAGGTTACGGAATTCCCAAAGCTCTTATGTGGGAGATGCTCCAGGCTTTTGCGGGGCAGGGGGAGACACATTAGAAGGCAAGCAGGCAACTATAGTTCTCTCTCTCCTCCCTGGAACACTGTAAAATGGGCAACAATTGAATAAGTACTGCTGGTCCCAAGGAGAATGCTGGTCCCAACCCCCATGTTATCCTCCTCTGGTCCCCTCTGGCTTTTTGTGGACTGCCTTTCCTCCTCTCTCCACACTCCCCACGCTTCATCCCAGAGAGAGGAGGCAACTCAGCGAGGATACGGTTTACAACTCTGAATCTGCAGCAGTGTCAAGTAAAAGGGACTGTGGGGTTGTCTATCTTCTTCAGTTGTTTGCTTGTCTTCCCTCACTTGGGGCAAAAATCTCATCATGGTTGATTAGGCCAAAGAAAAGATCTCCTGAAGTGGTCTTTGCAACAGTGTCATTGGAATTCAATTGGACATCTGGCCAGGACTCCTTATTACTCATAATTTCACTGGTGAGGTGATGAGCAAGGCTGGGGGCACTGTCATCAGCAGCATAACCAGGTCCTACTTATTGAGATATTTATTGCATTACTGTTGTGTGCCAAGCAGCATGCTAAGCACTCTGAGGATATATAAAGGTGAGTTAAATGTAAATCCTGTGCTCCAATTAATTATCCTAAATGAGAAGAGATTAGATACTTATCCAGATAACGAGAGGGTGAGAAGTGCATCCAAGAGCCAGAGGCAGAGATTTGGGGGGATTTTAGGAGAGGCACTGATGTCTTCTTCATATGGGTAGCTCCCAGAATGCACAGAAGAGGCCACTTCTATGCTGCTCCTCGGTGGATAAAAAGAACCTGGACCTGAGGAAGTGGTGGTACTGGGACAAGTGGCAGCAATAATGAGGCAGAGAGGTGGTTAGCCGGCAAATGTCTGTGTTGCTGACTCAGCTAAAGAGACACCTTGCTTTTGTATGGTGCACCCAGCTTATGACCACGTGTGTGTGATGCTCACTTTTGCACAGAAACCTGCTTGATGTCAGAAAAGCCCAAGACCTTGCCAGTGGCCAGAGTTTTCCACCTCCCCAGTGAGCATTCTGGTTCTTGTTGGTTACAGACACCATAGGCTAGCTGAATCCTTACCATCACTATTCACAGATCAGTCACTTGTAGAGTTGATTAACCATTGGATGACATTGGAATATGCCTGCCTCTGGTCCTAGTGGGAGACAAGTCCTAATCATATTGTTCTTCTCCAAAAAAATCAATGCCACCTTCTGCAGGAAACTTTTTAAACCATGTTTTATTTCTTTTGTCTACTCTACCAGTCCTATTATGAAGATACACCAGAGCTGACTGGTTTGCCAGATTTAAGCTGGGAAGTTTCAGATGGATTCTCTTTCCTCCAAAGTGAAAACTTCTGGAAACAGCACATCAGAACAAGCATGGGGAATGGTGATATAATGGACTTCCAGGCACGACAGCTCAGGTCTAGGAAAAGAGATGGGCTAGAGATCTAGGCAACAGAAGTTTTGTACATTTTCCCAAATTACACTCCCGCTGCAGATCAAAGTTGTGTGTTTTTTTTTTCCTCCCCAAAACCACACCAAAGCACACATTTGGAGGCCAAACTCTTCAAGGGCACTTAAGAAGTATTTGGTAACTTTTCTGTTAAATTTAGAGTTCAGCTTACAAGCCCAAGGTGTACTAAATAATGACCATCATTGAACCATTGCCCTAGCAAACAAAGCATTGCTTATGGGGCCAGAGGACTATATCTACATGAGGTTTGAAGTATTTTATGAGCACCATTTATTTCAAGAGGTCATGGCCAGCCATATTACCCAAAATGCCACTCATCAAATATGTATCACCCAGTCAGATTTTGACTGATCCAATTCTTTTCTACCTTGTTAAAACCATTCAGCCTAGGAGAGTTGATGAAGGGAATGTTATGCCTACATCCTACAGGCTGGCTGGCTTTTCCACTAAAAAAGGAAAACTTTCCCCTTTTACAGAAGGGGAAAGCTCTCTCTTTTCCAGTCTCACCAGGTTCAAAGCCTCTTATGTAGTCAGTTTCTATAAACCACAAGCATATGTAATTAAAAACTTTAAGGATGCAATGCAGAAAAAATGGGCATGTAAATGCAATGTGGTATCCTGGGTTGGATCCTGAAATGGAAAAGGGACATTAATGTAAAAAACTGATGAAATCCAAATCAAGTCTGAACTTCACTTACTAGTAATGTGCCAATGTTAATTTCTGAACTTTGGCAAATGAATCATAGTTATGTAAGAGATTAACATTAGGGGAAAATAGGTGAAGTACATCTGGGAAATCCGTATCATCTTTGCAACTTTTTGTAAATGCAAAATTCTTCCAAAGTAAACACATTATTAAAAAACTTTTTGGAGGAACTTATGTTTTGTCAGTGCTCTAAGGAAATCTTCCCAATAGGAGTGTGACATCGTAGAGAGAACACTAGTCTAGGAGGAGCTCGATGTCTGAGGCCCAGAGTAGAATCACCCCAATATCTAGTGATTGAAGATGTGGTTTATTCACAGGCAGAGGGACTCTTGCTGCCCCAAATGCTAGCATTACTGCTTATTGAACTGTCATTCCAATCAGTTAGTTTCCTCCTACTGCATTATTCTGTGGCTCCCCCACACCTAGACTATCAAATTCAACTCCTTAGCATGGCACACAGGTCTTTAACCTGAATCTCCAACACTCTCTCCTATTTGCTCTTTCACAAGCACACAGGCTGTTTAATGTTATATGCCTTTCACCTGCTCTTGTCCTCTCTGAATACCTTTTTATATCTTTCTCACCAGGGTAATCCCTACTCATCTTTTCTTTGTTTTCTATTTTTCCCAATCCTTTATTTATGGCCTTACATCTTTCTCTACCTTTCCTTCTTCTCAGTTTTCAGGTTTCACGTGTCAAGTCCTTAAAGATTCTTCCCTGACCTTTCCCCTCTCTCAACCTCAGCTGGTTCCTCTCCCCAGTCCATGATCAAATTGTTCATCCCATATTCTGTCTCCCTAACATCCTCTGCACCAGACGGTGGTCTTTTATGGGTAAAGGGTGTGTGTGTGTGTGTGTGTGTGTGTGTGTGTGTGTGTGTATTTTCCAATATCTTAATCATTTAACCAAGTATTCAGCACAAAGTAGGTTATAGGAATAAGCGAATCAATGAATAAAATGGTCAGGCCACTTAGATCTATTCCAGAAGTATGCATGTACTTCTAAGGCCAGGAGAATTTGGTATTGAACATAAATGTTATTTCTACCAGAGTAATTTCCAAATACACTGATATGACTAGCAGTGAGCTCACACATTTCAGTAGTACTAACAATATGTACAGAGCATTTTGCAGAATGACATAATGAGAATGACAACATTTTATGACTAAGTACCAGATAATGAAAGAAAATTAATTAATGCACTGCTAAGATAAATGACTGTAAGAACCTGGGGGAAAAAAAAAAACCCACCATAGCTATTATGTTTCCAAGTTGGTTCTGGAATATAAAGTAGTTTCTACTAAGCAACTCTCACATCCAAATAGCTGTATTAGCTCTATTAAATTGGGATACAACTAGAGATACCCAGCTGCTGTTTTAAACAACCCCCAAATAATACATTCTGGAGCAGAAAGCAAATTTTGTAGGTAACTGCCAGGTATAAAATACTAGGGAATTGATCTTTGCATAATAATTCATGAAAGAAGGGGCAAAGACAGAATGCAAAGCAGTCTCTCTCTCCTTCTAGGCATATTTGTCTATTAGCTTTATGGGGACTCCCCCTAAAACAAATAAACTAGTTTTCAATGTCAATATTAATTTTACCAAGCCAAGACATCAGGTCCTGAAGTAGCGGCGGAAGGGGGAAAGAGGGTAGAAAAACCTAAACCAACTACCCTACCTTTGGTAAATGCTCAAGAAAATTGGTAAAAATCTCATTTTATAAGTTCACATCTCATAAAAATTATGTATTTGAACATTATAGTTTATGGGTTTTGTGTAGGGTGGTGGATAGCTTATTCTAAAATTCTGCTTATCTGTAGACGGAAGCTTTATCTACCAGGGTATAGTTGATGAAATTACAAACTTTTTATCTCATTCATTTTTCTTTCAAAACTATATATTAACCACTTACTATGTACTAAGCATCATTCTAGATGCTGAAAATACTGTAGTAAACAGAATAAACTTCCCAGCACTATAGCCTTCCATTTTAGCTTAGACACCAGCAAGCTGCTTTCACAAAGGGTCAAGAAAGCAAATATTTTTTACTTTACACCCAGACTATCTTCAGCAGTACTCAACCTTGCCATTGTAGTAAAAATGCAGCCATAGACAATATGTAAAGAAATGAATGTGGCTCTATTCCAATAAAGCTATTGATATAAACAGGCAGGGGGCCTGATTTGGCCTTGCAGGCCATAGTTCGCCAACTTCTGTTCCAGTCCATGAAATTTCTTATAAATCACTGGCATGAAAAAGTAGTGGTACAGAATTTATGGAATGACTTACAGAAGTATAGATACTTAGTGTCGAAAAGGATATTCACTTAATCTTAACCTCACTTTCCCCTCATGTGGCAGTGTCAAGGTTGAGAATGTGGCCTTTAGGGTCAGCCTTCCAGGGTTCAAATCTTTGCCTTTTCCCCTTATCAAAGGTGATTTGGGGCAAGCTACTTAATATCTCTCCGCTTCATTTTTGTCATTGATAAAAGGAAAATAATGATATCTATACCTCAGGAGGCTCTTAAGATAACCCAGATAAATATGTATTCATGGCAGTGAATCACAGGAAACCCACAACAAATTCTAGTTTTCATGACAACAATGACAATAATAACAGTAACAACAAAAACAGAAGTCTCAGAAAGGGGACATGACTGGCATGTGAGTACCAGAGTCCTCATGGGAATCAGGTACTATGCTTCCCAAGTCAAAGTCCTGTCTAAACTGCAGGATCCATGAGTAATAAAAACTAGACAACTAAGCAAGACTTTGCTCAGTTCTCCAAGAAACCTTAAGGCTGCCCTCTGATACATGCAGAGGGATTTGGGGAAAACAGAACTACTCCAAACCTTTGGATGGAACTGTATGTACTGTTGTCCCATCTAATGTTCAATAGTGAGGCTACCAGTGGACAGTACCCTTAAGAAGAATATGGTCATCAAGAGAATGAATTCTGCAGTAGAGTCTGCCTAAGGTGGATGAAAGAATCCAATTCTTCCATGCACAAATGAAGCCAGGCCTTTAGTAGATTCACTATAAACTAAAATGCCTGGATGAGGTTAAACGTTTTGGCTTCTTCTACCTGGCGGTGTGCTCCAGGAGACCACCCAATGAGCCTTTTGAAATATTATTTTTCATGGTAATTATTTTCAACCTTTTGCTTGTTTCACTTAAGGATTAGGTTCTCCAAAAACTCTTTTGAAGACCACAGTTGTTCGGTATATTTAATGAAAGTTATCCTCAGGGAAAGAGAAAAGCCAGAGCTGTGAGAGCCAAGAGTTTTAGATCTTCATATGCCACACCCTTCTGAAGGCCCACATATTTCTACTATTTCAAGCAAATAAATCCACAACAGCATAAAGGTTCTCTCAGGGAACTTTAAACTAATTAATTGTGGGTGTGACAGCTAGAAGGCAGAAAGTTAGTTTCCTGAGGTTGGTCCTCCCCTGAAAAGTGCTTTTTTTCTGAGGTTAGGTGTTTTCTGGGATCTGTCATTTGTGGGTTGTGACAGGAAGTGGGAGGGCTAAAAGACCACCACACAGTTAGAGTCAGTAGAACTATCCTTCTGACAAATGGTTTAGCTACTAGAGACATCTGGGTCATGCTGGCCTTGAATTCGATTTTGAGGTCTTTCTTCCCATGCCAAAGACAACGGTCTCTTTGGAAGTCATATACATCACTGCAATGGTGCCCACACACACCATACCCACAACTACTTTTAAAACATTTGTTATCAGATCAAGGCAATGTAAGAGGGTCACATGACTCAGTCAACCTATAACACAATGTATTGCATTTGTTGAGATGTTTGTTGAGTTCTTTTCTGAAATGGATTGGAAGAGAGCAACTCCATGTAGTACTTCAAAAAAATTTTTTTTTTAAATTTTATTTATTTGACAGAGAGAGACATAGCGAGAGAGGGGAACACAAGCAGGGGGAGTGAGAGAGGGAGAAGCAGGCTTCCCGCCAAGCAGGGAGCCTGATGCAGAGCTTGATCCCAGGACCATGGGATCATGACCTGAGCTGAAGGCAGACACTTAATAACTGAGCCATCCAGGCACCCCTCCATCTAGTACTCTTGATTCCAACATTAATTTGTTTAATATACAAATGGAACATCTTCTATGTCTAGGAATTATCAGGTATATGATGCCATGAACACACAGTTATTTCGACAAGGATGAGTGCAACAGACAGACATCCAATTACAATTCAACATGCTAAGAGCTATTACAGATGTATATGTATTTTAGGATTATGGCAAAGACATTTTAGAAGAAATGCCATCAGAATCCAGGGGTGAGAAGTGGTTCATCAAGGCAACTAGATGGAGAAGAATAAGCATGTACAAACACAAATAGAAATAGAAATAAAACTCCTTGGGACCTACTGTAGTCTTAATAAAACTGAAAGCTGTGTTCCCTTCACCTGCTTCAGTGTGTCCTCTCTTATCCTTATAGATCCCAGTCTTCCCAGGGCCTACCATAATGCCAAATATTTTGTAAGAATACTATAATAATGTTGAATGAATAAACGAATGAGTGTTCTTGCACCTGTTTTTGGCAAGTATTTCTCCCTAGGAGATAGCAAGTTCTCTGGGAATAGGAACTGAGACTATTTTATGTGATTCCAGGATATCCTAGGATCTAGTTGATTTAGTTGGTGATTTAAAAAACAATCAAGGAAAAATAAATAAATAAATAAAAAACAATCAAGGTTTAGACAAAGATTACAAGCCAATTCAATCAACAAAGAAGAGTTTTTTGAACAAGTGGTTCTGTGACAACTGCGAGTTTACATGCAAAAGAATTAAGCTGAATCTTCGCTTCGTGGTGCATACAAAAATTAACTCAAAATGAATCACAGACCTAATTGTAAAAGATAAAACTATAAAACCTTTAGAAGAAAACATAAGAATAAATCTTTGTGACTTTGGATAAGGGATTGTTTTCTTAGATTTTACTCCAAAAGCATAAGTGACAAAGAACATAGATAAAAATATTTGTGCTTTCAGGGACATAATCAAGAAAGTGAGAAGACAACCCACAGAAATGGGAGAAATTCTGACAAGTCATAGATCACCTAAGGGATTTGTAACCAGCATACATAAAGAACTCTTACAACTCTACAATAAGAAGACAAACAACCCAATTAAAAAATGGGTAAAAGATTTAAACAGACATTTCTCCAATGAAGATATACAAAAGGCTAATAAGCACATAAAGATACTCAACATCATTAGTGATTATGTAAATCAAAACCACAATAAGTTACCATCTCACATCCACTAGGATTGACTAAAATCAAAATCACAGATAATAAGAAGTGCCAGAGGAGATTTAAAGAAGTTGAAACCCTTATACACTGGTGGCAAGATTGTAACGTGGTATGGCCACTTCAGAAAATAATCTGGCAGTTCCTGAAAATGTTAGACTTATAGTTACCATATAAACCAGCAATTCCACTTCTAGGTATATACCCAGTGAACTGAAAAAAACGTGTCCATACAAAAACTTGTATGTGGACATTATTTATAGTAGTAACATTATGTATGATAGTAAAAGACTGAAACCACCCAAATGCCCATCAACAGATGATTGGCTAAACAAAAGGTGGTATAACCATACAATGGAATATTATTGGGCAATTAAAAAGGAATGAAGTACTCACTCATGTAACAGCGTGAATGGACCTCAAAAACAAGATAAGTGAAAGAATTGAGTTACAAAAGAGCATGTTTTGTATGATTCCATTTATATGAAACATCTAGGAGAGGCAAATCCATAGAGACAGAAAGTAGATTAGTGGTTACTAGGAGCTTGAGGGTGGGGAGTGAGGGGAGTGACTGCTACTGGATATGGGGTTTCTTTTCGGAAAGATGGAAATACTCTGAAATTAGATGGTGATGATAACTGCACACCCTGGGTATATACCATTTAATTGTAAATTTTAAAAGGGTGATTTTTAGGGGCGCCTGGGTGGCTCAGACAGTTAAATGTCTGCCTCTGGCTCAGGTTATGATCTCAGGGTCCTGGGATCTCAGGGTCCTGGGATCAAGCCCCACATTGGGCTCTCTGCTCAGCAGGGAGCCTGCTTTCCCCTTCTCTCTAGGCCTGCCTTGCTGCCTACTTGTGATCTCGTTCTCTCTCCCTGTCAAATATATAAAATCTTAAAAAAAAAAAAAGGGAGGGGTGTATCTTATGTATGTGTACATATACAAGATATATTTCATATCTTATCTATGAATTATATTTCAATAGAGCCACTATTTTAAAAACATCATGCTAGATACTGTCCCCTCATTATTACTATCTTTGTTACCATCACGGTGGCAAATGCTACAAAGCGGTTACTTCATGCCAGCTGAAAACTTTACAAAATAACTGCTGATTGGATTTCTCTTTTGAAACGTTAGCCTATGGGGGCTTTGTTTTAGAGCAGCCTCTGTCTTCTATCTTTTTTACTTTGGCTCAGGGTAGAATTCAGTAAACACTTTTTGACTACTAGCAAAACGCTGCTGTCTTTTCTTGATTCATGAAATAACCAAGTATTTTTAGTGAAAACACCAAAGTGCACCCTAAAACTCATGAATCCATTCCAAGGTCTAAAAATTTCATGACCACCTCCAGATCACACTCACTTGTGTTCATTCCTCGAGGTGCAGCTACACTAAACAATTAAACAACAAAAACCCAGCAGTCAAACCAGTTAACAGGGAGAGCTCACTCTGATGCTATGGAATTACATCTGAATGTACCCATGATTTCTTCTCTTTGCAGATAATGGTAAAATTGCCTAAATCACACACCAGCAGAGCTCTAATGAGACCTGATTTGGGTTCATTTCTATTCAAGGCAAACTAAACATGTAAAATGCCCTACTTCTAACAGCTCACCGTAGTACACAGACCTTAACAATGGATTCCACTGAAGTAAGTTTGGGCTGCTGAAGAATCAAGTGTGGAGGCTAAATTAAGTTAATACTATTTTCCGATGTTAAGGAGGACGGAGTGACTTTCTCCTCACCAGCTCTCAGTCTCTCAGGACGCAACCAGAGCTGCGCGTTTGGCATTGCTTTGTTGGTGGCTGGTATATCTCACAAGGGAGGAAGAAAACTGGAGCCCAGAAACTAAAGATGTATTGAGATAGCCTTGCTCCTTTGTGGGTCTACCTGCTTGTCCCACAGGGACCGAGTCTGGGTCATTTTCAGAGGCCAGTCCTGGTCCCTGAAAGGCTTTGCTTAGAAGAAAGCTCTCTTCTACAAGTACTCTGTTGAGGCACATGGCTAAATCCCAACTTCCTGTCAGTGCTCAGACCTCTGTCTGAAAACCCAGGCCCCACAGAAGCAGCAGCCATCAGAAGCAACATTACTATGGTGATCACCTATTGGGCTTTGTTTCCAGATGAAGTAGCTTGTGCCCAGAGGTAAGCAAGGTCCCAAGTAACTATAGCAGATTGGTTAAAAGAATTTTCATTACTCAGCCCTCCCTCTAATTATCCAGATCTGGTGCCTTGTCTTATCGTCTTTAGTCTTTGTTTTCTTCATTTGAGCTCCCTGGATTCCAGAACTTCACTGCATATCTATCTGCTCTTTCAGTCCCAACCCAACTACCCCTCTGTCAGCCTGAGCAGGTTTGAGAACAGGACTCACAGATCTCCTCTGACCCTCTAGTTCCAGGTGTCATGCTTTTTGAAAACCAGCTGCCGCTGGCCCTCTTGGCTATCCAGTCCCTCTACTGCCCATGTTCCTGTGTGACAAGGCCAGGCTGTTTCCATGTGTTAGAAGCACAGGCTTCCTCTCCCCTGAGCAACTGCCAAGAACAATCACCTGGGCTTTGCAGTGTACTCATCAAGAACAAGGGTCTCGGGGCCCATAGCACTGAATCCTGACTTGGCTGGATGTCAGCCAGGTAGTTTCAGGGAAGTTATTTGTTTTTGTTTTTTTAAGCTTTTTGGAGCCTTGATTTGTTTATTGGTAACATAAAAATAATTAAAGGACTTAACTCACGGGACCACCAGGTGAGGGTATGTGAGATGATGTATATAAAAAGCCCTTAGAATGGAGCCTGGTGCACAGAGAATGCTCAGGAATATTAGCCATCGGTGTTATTTGGAAAAGCAAAAGCAAACAACTCTTGAAAGTCAGTAACACACCAAACACCTAATTAGATGCAACCTGATCATCTTATAAAACGCACTATTTATATAATTTGAAGCTTTTCGGCATTCAGAGTGTCTGATCAATTATTTAGAGTACAGAAACAAACGGCGAGGACCCACTTTAAGACAACACGAAGTCACATCAGTGGACAGCAGACATACGAAGAGATCAGTAAAATCTATCTCTGATAGGCTGATAGAATTGGGGTTTAAGGTCAGGCTCTGGAAATTCCTCCTAGACTAAGAGGAAATGCTTTGAGATCTTATTTGGCAGAAACAAATAATTTCCTTTTTCACCGCTTGTAAAATAAGACACAAACATAAACATTCCACCTTTCTGTGTCATTTTAGAATACTATTTCCTTTAAAAACAAATATACACCAGCGTGATTGTGGTATTATCATGTGGGCTACTATAAGAAGGTGATTTATGAAATCTGTGACTGCATTTCCTCTTAGCGTGCTTGAAGAAAGAATCTGCATCATCACCCATGGGTCCCCTAAGAGGGCCTGCACACACAATTTCTTTTCGATAAAAGTGGAAGAAGCAGATTTGCCTCTCTGTGAGATCAAAATGCTTTCTTTTGACCAATTTACATCTTATTTCACTCTTTGGTTTCCAGGAATATTTAAGGCTCAATTAGGAGCAACCCTGCAGGTCCATGGGCCTGTGTATTTCTATTCTCTTGCCCCACCCTTTCCCTGGAACCAGTTTGACATTTTTCCCCTTCATTCTAACTTTTCCTTGGTCCTAATCCAAACAACAATCTCTCTGAGGCTAGAGATGTTTCCATTTTTGTAGGTTAAAACCCACCAAATTTCAACAGCTTTGTTTGGTTCAACCTATTTTTACCTATTTTTTAGTTTGTGGGTATGTTGTAGGCCAGCTCAAAGCCTCTGTAAAAGGTATAAATTAAAATAAAATCAATTAAAATAAAATAAAATAAAATAATAATGGTCTGATTTCTTCAGACATTAAAATGATGAAACAAAGATTAAATTTCTTATATTTCTGCTTTGAGAAAATACAAAAAGCTCTTGAGAGTTGTTTGAATAACTTGAGAGTGACTTGAGAAATACAAAAATCTCTGCCAATGGTGTTATCTCTCCCCCCCTTAATTATAGGGTTCCTTTCCTTAAATGAAACCAAGGCAGTTAAAAATAAACAAATTTTGCCCTTCACTTGCTCATTCAACACCTCAGCCACCATCTTCCACCTCCAATTTAACCCCGAGGCCTTTCTTTGCCTTGGCCGCCCTAAGGGCTCCTCAAAGCACCTTTAGAAAAGCACTGATCTAAAGGAACAAACATTAATGAGGAGAGAGGTGGGGACAATGGCCAGCACTCTCCTTTCCAGCAATGAGTTTTACTGATGCTTAATTTCATCACGACCTCAGGACCCTTGATCTATCTTTATTACTGTCTGTGAGGCCTCTGTTTTTATGGCCCCACTTGCTTGACTTCCCCCTGAGACCTCGAGCTCCGTGGCTTCCTACACTGTACCCGTTCTGGGCACAGCCACCAGGGTTTCCACTATTGGAGAAAGGTCTCACCAGGAGAAGGGCCTAGGCGGACACATGCTGGAGAGCCCCATTCCTGGCCAGTAATCGCTCCAGACAGGTGCTCTCAACATATCCCACTCTCCTGAAGTCCCCTAGCCCACCCACTGGGTGAAACAACCATGTTAACATTCAGTAGAATTCAACACCTTTGCTGAAAAAACAGGGACCCCACTTGAACAATAGCCTGGCTGTTTGAGCTGAGGCTCAAAGCACACTGCAAAATGCAAAATGGCCACTTTGCCACCTCATCCCAATTTTTAATAAACACCTAGGCTTCCTTTCACCACCAAAATAAAAAAATTGGGGGGGGGGTGGCAAGTGAAAGAGAAAGTGTTAGAAAATAGGGTGACTCTGAGGCTGAATAATGATGGCACGAAAAAGTGTCCTTGAGGCATAGGGACCACTCAAGAAGGAAATAACCCCTCCATCCAGGGGGCCATTCACCACAGGGAGGTAACATTTGAAGCTCTTTGCAAAATGCTTCCCTGCTTCTGCCTTCCCTTGTTCACCACAGAATTGATGAAAAGGAAAGATGATAAATATGTTTATAAAAAAAGAACCAATTCAATAATTCATCACCTTGCCGGTGTACAATATAACTACTACAAAAGAAATTTGTTTTCCTACCCACTGACCATGAATGGGCACCTGAGACGTAAATACGGCTCAGAGCATTGTCCTCGTGGGCATGTGTTCCAGAACTGTCCCCAGCACGCTATCCAGGCCAGTACCCAGGTGGCACTTCCTCTTCAATTAGCCCTGCTGTTCCTGTATCTACCACCTTTTCTGCCTCCCCATACAAAGCACGCTGGCGATCACCCAAAGTTTTGCTTTGCAGCAACCATGAAAACTCACTAGGCATGGAATTGTGGTATTTCTTGGCTCAAAATGGTGCTTTTCAACTGGGGGAGTGATTTTGCACCCAGGGTACATCTGGCAATGTCAGGTGACATTTGTGACTGATTGACACATCTGGGGGTGCTAGTGGCTATTGGCATCCAGTAAGTGAAGTCCAGGGGTGCTGCTGAATTATCCTACGATAGCGACGATAACCCCCGCAACAAAGAACCGTCCTGCGCCAAAGTTGAGAAGCCTGGCCTAAAAGGAACACAGTAATGAAAATCTGTTAGGCCAACCTCTCCTTTCACAGACAAAGATATTGAAGCCTAGGGGGAGGGAAAGTTAGAATTGGAGAATTCAGTCAGTAGGAGCAGAGGCAGTGCATGGTGTCCAGATTAGCTGGTTCTATACCTCTTCCCTGTGGCATGTTTATTCTAGAAGGAATTACTCAGAAAATGGCACTTACCTTTAGAATAAAAGGATACACACCTAAATGGAATCTGTGATAATCTCTGATTGCGCTGATTTTTCTCTTTTGTTCTGGTGTGCCCAGCCTGGATTTATGTGGTTTGTTAGTTTTGTTTTGCTTTCATGATAAACAGTTACCGATTTTATAAGCAGAAAACAGTATATTGTCTTCACTTCTAAAGACTATATGAAATACAGTAAAATCCAGCTTGACTAGTTAATATTCATTGCTGGCAAGAACACGGCAGGATCAGCTTTATGAGGTGGTAGGGCAGGGATGGGTAAGTGGTACAAATGGGGATGCTTCTGGAAAACAAACTGGTAACATAAATTCAGAGTCTTAAAGATGTTCACTCAGAATTTCAAAGATTTACATACCAGAATGTGAAGTGAAGCTTTATATATAATAACAGAACCTTGAAAATAATCTAAACATCTAATAGTTATTAGTGTAATAAATTCTAACTTGGCTTAATAAATTATATAAAAAGGTATTAATTGAACCTCACATATATTCAAATGATGTAATGCTATGCAGCTGATAAAAGTCATGTTTTTTATTATTTTAGGGTTGGTGTCCCCATTAAATTAAAGTCTACGAGTTCAAGGACATTGCCTTTTTGATTCCTTCTGCATTTCTGTGTTCCTGGGCAGTATACAGGAATTACTGGTGAGTGAATGAAATGAATGAATGAACATGGTTACCGATGACTGACATTTTCATGATCAGTATCCTTTTACTTTTCCTCTATTTTTCGAAGATTCTCCAATGAGTCTGTGTTGCTTTTATAGACAGAAGAGTATATGTAGATTATTTTGCTGTTGCAAAATATAAAAGAGCACCTTAGAACCCAAGTAAAGAAGGGGAAAGATGCAGAAGGCAAGGGCATACAAAAGGGCATTCAGTGCCTGGGAAGCCCGTTCCATGACGCAACTGAGGGATACAATGATACAGCTACCATGGATTCAAAATATGGGAATTATAATAACCCACTGGCCCGGCCACAGTGCTTTGTTATAACTGGTTTACTCTTTCAGCATTCTTCCCTCCCTTGAGCTTTTCTCCTACTGGTAACACCAAGAGCTGAAACAACAGAGCAGCCACAAATCAACAGACTCATGTGGTCAGAGGCTCCAGTGGCCACAAGATCAGAGGCATTGTGGCAGTGGAGGCTGGGGGTGCTTTTCAACTGGATGTGCGTCTGCAGCTGACAAATGGAATAAAAGAACTATGCTGTGGTGCTCAAAATAGAACAGAAAAATGTATCCCAAAGAGAGAGAGAGAAAGAGAGAGAGAGAGGGAGAGAGAGAAGAAGAAGAAAATGACACAGACATGAGAGGCTGGCTTCTGGAACAACCTAAAAAGACCAGTGTTAACCCAGACCCATGAATATAATTCTCCCAGCCTTTGTAGAACTTTTTTTTTTTTTTTTCCCCTTTTCACAAATGCCTCTTTGGGACTGCAACCCTGAAAAATGTCATCTGCCCTTTTCCTGGAATGGTTAGATCCTTATGTCACCTAGGCAGGAAAAAAAAAAAGTGTGATGATTTTATATATTTGACTACTTGTGGTCATCCTGGTACAGTAACCAAAGAAAATAAACAAATCTAAATATAAATTCACGTGTGTGTATAGAGAGAGAGTCGAAGGGTCACAGAAGAAAAGAAGAGAGGACTACAGAAAGAGAGGCAGGGAGTATGTGCACAGCTGATGGGAAGGAGTGGACCTATCGCTGTCTTGGGCAGAATGAACAATTGCTGGAATAGTCTGGACTTTAAGGACTCTGATGAGGACCACTTGCCCAGACTCATTCTCTCTTCCCTTCTTTATCTCCCTGAACTTTGAGAAGCAGCATATTCCTTTGACAAGAGAAAAATCCTTTCATTCTCTAATGAGAAATACAGCTCACAATGAAAATGGCCCCCCAAAGGGCATGTGAGTCATAGCTCTCTCATCTTCCTTGAGTATAGGTTTTAGGGACATAGGAGAAGGGTGAGACAAAGTCAATGAAGGATAATAGGCCATCAAAATGAATGTGGCTCTCTTATAGCCTGGTCCTAAAAAGCAGTCTTTTCCTTTGATTCCATGCAAAGAGCACATATGATTGTGGTAGAAGAAAGATGGTGGTAAGTTCTTTGGCACTCTCTCCAGTCAGAAGCGGGGTTGAAATCTTCTCTCCTTGAATCTAGGCCAGTCTAGATATGTTTTTTACCAACAGTGTAGAGCAGAAATGAAGCTATACCTGTTTGGGGTTCATCCTTTGAGAAGACTGGTGGCTTCCACCACCTTTTCTGGAGCCCTGAACAGACTCTAACTACTGTGTGGTAGGGCCAAGTAGAGATGACTTAAGAACGCAGGAGGGGATGGGGTGTAGCTGAGCTCCAGACGTCCAGCTGTCCCTACCAAGCTGCTGAACGTGCAAGTAAAGGCACTTAAGACCCTTGAGACTAGCCTGGCTACTGCTGAATACTAATAAGTGACTTCAACTGATGTCATGTGGGAAAGCAGAATAGTGCAGCATAGATTTGCCTGGATTCTTCACCCATTAAAAAATGTGAGATAGAATAAAATGGTTTTATTTTTAAGCTCCCAAGTTTTGGGGTAGCAAGGTATATAGTAATAGATAGTCTGGCCTAGACAAGAGGGTTATAATGACTGTCTGTTTTCAATATTAGCTTTGCCTCAGAAATTTTCCTGTCTATCAATCTCCTATCTAACTATCGGTCGAGCGATCTGAAAAAAGAAAATATAGTCTGTGCTCTTAACGGAATGGAATGCAATACAATTGGTAACTATCCTGGCTCAAATTTCAGCATTGCCCCTTGGTTAGTAGATGACTCAGGCAATTACTGTGTTCTTTGGGCCTCAACTTCCTCATCTGTAAAACGGGGGCGACACCACCTATTTGATGGGGTTGTTGTGACTGTCACATGAGAAAGCAGATGCAAAGCACAGAGCACAGGGCCTGGCTCACTAGCATCGGCTTCCATGGTCCGTGATTCCCCACACCATCTAACTCAGCCTCGCCTCCTGTTTCCAAATCTCAGCTAGTTTCTCTGCCACCTCATTTCCCTGGACACTCTTGATTTTTCCAGGCAAACAACTGCCTCACGATTTATCTTGTTTAGATCTCAACCCTACTCACTGCTAGAACTTCACCAAATTGAGGGCATCTTTAGAAGAATCCCACCTGGTATGCAGAAGGTCCTTAAAGGGAAAAGCAGACAAGACCTTGTTACATCTGGAGACAGCATTTCCCCAACTAAATCAGACAGCATGAGTTGACAGAAGGCAGAGCATCAAAACAGTCATAACATAGACATTAAAAAAAAACAAAAAACAAAAAAACATATGGAGGGGCCCTGAGGATGGAGATTAAAAACAAAAACAAAAACAAACTAGAAGGTTCTAATGGGATCTAGTTACATTACCAGACAAAGGTGAACAAGGCTGGGACCCCTCAGCGTCAATTACAGCTCACTAGGACTGAGGGATAAGTAGGTCTCAAAGGCTTTACACTGCAACGTTTTTGCCTCCAACCAAGTGCAGAAGTATCCCACATGAAAGGCCCAAATTCCATGCCTGGGTGGTTCCTGTGGAACCTTTCCTTACACTTGCTTATGTTAAACTCCTTATAGAGTTGGCCTGCCAAGGGCCACCCAGTTACAACCATGGATGTCAATCCCTCCTGCAAAATATTTCAACCCATTTGCTTAGTCAATATAGACAGCTTTGATCTCCACCTGATGTGGGTCTCCAGTAATGAAAATAGCAAATTTTCTTGCATAAACAATCGTAAGGATGGTGAAAGGCTTAAAACTCTTCAAGAACAACTTAAGCCATTACTAAAATTAGTACACCATCATCTAGGTTTTGCAATGAATATATTTTACAACTATAACTTCTTCCTAGACAACTGGGTCCCTTCTGGAATGGTCTGGCATACTTGCTAAGTGTTTATGGCACAGACTTGGAAGACAACTACAAACTCTAAAATCCCTACCATTTACAAAAACCAGACGAGACTTGTGGTCACCACATTTAAACCTAGCAGCCTCCTAGAACAACATCGTCTGTGACTATCTCTCTTCTGCTCCTGGACCATAAGATTGCCTTCCTCAATAGTTTTCATTGCTTCTGGAAGTGATCTGCTCTTTGTCAGGTTGTTGCAAACAAAAACCAAGACAGGTCAGAAGAAAGCTGCCTTCACTGTCGGCAAGACATTTTCCTGTACCAGAGCTGAGAGGGAAAAAAAATGAGAGAACGAGGGAGCACGAGAGCGAGACTGAGCTGGAATTAGTAAAAAGGTTTCAAGTGCCTCTATGATCTTTTAACAGAGATGTTAAGCATATCAGATTTGCAACCCTTCGTGGCCTGAAGGGATCTAGTTATGTGGTCAGTTGTGAAGACATTCTCTTGTTCCTACTCTGACTATCATGCTGTCACTAGGGTGCATGGCTGGTTCATGATAAAAGGCAGCCAAAGTGGGGTTTTATAGGAATTTCAGAAGTCTCAGCATTATTGAAGACCCTTGCCAGGATTAAACCCCAGTTCGGCAAACCAAAGTGTTCTACATATTATAGACAAGAGCAGAGGAGCAGAAAGAGAAGGAAAAGGCAAAGAAGCAGGAGTATCAAATAGGTAGAAAAAAGCATCTTTACAGACATGTTTGATGTGACTTCAGGGCCATCTGTTTCTTTCTTTGGGGTTGCACGCTCGTGGTTGTTTGGCATCTGGATGGGCAGAGGATAGGGAAGGAGCTTTTAAAAATAGCCCACTCTCTCTGGAGCAAGGCAGTGCTAGCTTGAAAGGTTGGTCGTTCGGAAGTACTAAGGCAGGCTTGGGGACGGCCCCGTGCACCTGCCGCCCCATGGCCTCGCCCGTGCCTGGCTGTGGTGAGAAGGAGGAGGCGAAGTGCAGGCTTGAGCAATGACATTCTGTTTCACCTCCAAACAGCCAGACTCCTTAGACCTTCCTTCCCAGAGTCTAATACTTCATGGAGTCTAATCATGAGCTTCTAAAAAGAAGGCTAGTGAGAACTCGAAATGAAGAGATCCTAAAAATTAGCCCTAGTCAGCCAAGAAAGGGTATCCCTAGAGGGGGTCCAAAACAGGCTCTCTCCATCCCCATCTTGCTCTGTGAACCTCACCTCACTAACCAGGCTCCTGCCCAGGAGCTTCTCTCAATCTCAATCTCTCTGCCTCTTTCCCTCTCTCTCTCTTGGCCTCATACACACCCAGCTACACATTGGTTTCACTGGCTCAATTCTCAACACTTCCTCTGAGCAAGTGTTCTCTGGTTTTGGTGTTGTTTTACCTGTCCTCTTGTGCTCTAACTTCTCTAACTCCAAGTGCTTTTCTGGCTCACCTCAAGATTTTCTCTTCCTTTAAGACGTCAGCTGGGTGTTTGTGGATTCAAGAGAGGAGCAGAGATCAAAGCTGTCCCTGCCCTGGGTGACAGAAGCCTGCCACTTTGCAAGTCCTTCCTGCAATGGCAATAACCCTCCTACCCTGAGGGCCCAGGGCAGATAGACCTGAGTGGACCCTCATATCCCTTCCGCTCAGAAAAAAGGCAGGGTGGCAGCAGAGGGCAAACCTTCATCACAGAAAGACTGTTGTGTTGCCAGTGAACAAACAGTCACTGGAGCCCAGGAGATGAACACACAGAAGAGGTGCTTAGGAATAAGAGGGCCACCTCTGAGGCTCCTTTCCTGACCCTTCCTTGTCATGTCCTTAGTCCTGTACCTGGAGTTTAATCTGCCTCCCACAGTCCCATGAGCATCCAGTGTTTTTCCTACCATCACCCTGGCAGGAGCTGGCTACTTCCCACCTCACTATGAACCCCTCGACAGAGGGAACTAGGAGCTCTAATGTTGTGTGTCCAATGTACCCTGCCCAGTCCCGGGTGGAGAGAGATGTCCCTAAATGTTTGTTGAATTACTGATCATTTAGACCAGCCTCCTTTGGCAGGGGGGAAACGGGGGCTGAGAGAGAAAGCAAGGGAGGGAGAGAAAGAAATCAACCTTTCTGCAATACCCATAGCCCAGCAGGCATCCTAGCATTTGACATTTATCACTTCTCTTTCCTCCCAGCACCCCAGGGAATAGGTTTCCCTGCCCCCACAGACTTGCTAGTGAGTGCCGCGACACATGTGTATTTGGGAGACAATAAAATGCACGGTTCTTCACAGTCAAAGGAGAGTGACCATGGCACAGACGAGTGTCTGAAGCCTCATGCTGACCTGGAATGGCAGCAGCGCTGTGCAGGGAGGACACTTGGGAGGCACCAAGTCCTGCTGAAGTTTAGATCTGGCCTCCCTTGAAGGCCAAGATACAGAATCCCCAAAGCTAAAACGCCAAAGGGCAGGAAACCCAAGTTGGGAAAACACAGTTGTGCCTTACCTCCTTCGCCTTGGCCCACTGGCAGACTTAAATTTATGCCACGCAGAACTCAGATGCAGAAATAGACGCGGCCTCAGGAAATGTGGATCGTAATGGACGGCAAGGGATGTAAAAATACCTTAAAAGTATGAGATTACTTCCGAAACCCTGGGGACGATTTATAAAGAGTAAGAGATTATAAAACAGCACCAGTAATTTCCCAATTTTGAAAATAGAGGAAAATGTATTACACAACCATAAATCCACTCTGGAAGGTTCTATTCATGACAGGGATTAGGATTCTCATCTTTCTGCAATACCCAATAGCCAATATCCAATATTCCACTCCATCTTCCCACAATAAGTAACCCAGATGTCACCGTCTTCTTTTCCAGTGGTCTGTGCCATGCACATAAGCATCCCTGTGTTACGTTGGGACTTGTTTAAAGTCATCCAATGCTAGGACCCAAGGCATTTTCATGATCACGGACGCTAACCCCCTTACTTTACATTTGTGCAAATTGGGAGCTCAATGAATTTTCTCCGAGTTAACTGTGGAGATGGGCCTAGAATACTGCATAGTTTCTAAAATGTCTCACAAATGCCACTTTTTAACTCTTGACCATCCCAACTCCTCTCCGAAGAATGCAGGGTACAAATGTTAGGAAACGAGATGCTTGCTATAAAGAAGTATGCTGCTTGTCCACACCTGAGGCCCTAGCAGCAGAATCATGAGCATGTGAGCAGAGGTGGGTGATGCTTTGGAGACCCCACGTTCCTGTGACCAGGGCATTGGCTCCGGGGCCCCTTCTCGGGGACTGCGGAGAGCAGCTGAGATAAGGTGTGGCCAAGGGCTGTTCTCTTTGTGTCATTTTAGTGGAGCTAGGATGTTATGCAAGGAAATCTTTGGTATTGCAATAATCCTGGATTATAAATAATTTAGCATATTTCTTTGTAAACTGCAGTCCAGAATCCTTGCAAATAAGAAAAGGATTAACTTTTTTAGAAGTACTTGCTCTTGAGACTTTAAGTTCAAGGCAGAACAATGCTTGCCGTGGTAATTCCATCTATTTTAAGATCACAAAACCACACCAAGTTGAAACCAGAGCAGAAGATATTAATGCAGTGCTCTCTCTGAAGGGCCCAATAGTGGGACGAGAAAGCTTTCAAAGGGAATTAAGTAGACAGAGAAAGCTCCCTGTTCATGTCCAAATCACAAGGAGGCGGCTGAATAGGATTCACAGTTCTCCATGGGAAGGACCCACACCATAGCTAATGTTCAAAACAGGGGGGAGATGTCTTGGGAAGATCAAGGACTGAGAATTCTGCTGTCAGAATCAGCTGCCTGCCCATTAGAGCCTCAAAAGACCCCCTTCCATGTGCGAGCTGATATGATCCTGCAAATGAGCCCATTTTTCTTTTTCTAACTGGCCCAAACTCTATCTGAAGGAATGTGTCATTATGTAATATTTCGCAAGTGCCCTTGATGTAAGCTTCAGATCTGGTGTGTGTGTGCGTGTGTATGCGTGCGTGTGTGCAGTGGGTGAGGGTAAGGGGTCAGTGAAGAACAAGATATACACAGAAAGTAAAGAAATTGGATGGTGAGCTGCTCAGAATGTGGAAGAACAGACAAGCATCCAGGGTGGGCATCTGGTCAAGGGGTCGGCACTTGGTCGGGTCCCATGGTCAGAGGTCATAAGAGGAACAATGCTAGCTGCAGAGAAAGCCAGAGCCAGGGAAAACTGAAGGGTCAAATGGGCAACAAAAGACAGAAGCAGAGATGTATAGACTCAGAAATCACCAGCCAGCAAGAAGGGGGCAAGGCAGGGGCATGAAGGACAAGAGACAGGTCAGCGAAACCACACCTCCAAAGCCTGGTCTCCAAGACCCTCCTTGATCTGGTCTCTGCCGGTCTTTCTAGCCTCATCCCCTGCTGTCCCACATTTGACACCTTACATGCCATCAAAACAAAAATGCAGCAGACTCTGTTCTCCATTCTTGCCTTCGTTCCTTTGGTTCTCTGTACCCAGACAACCCTTTCTTCCACCCCTGATCTCCCATTTTCCAAGATGTAGCTTTGGAGTCACCTCCTCCTGGAAGCCTTCCTTGCTCTCCAAACCTTGGGTCTGGGTTAAGTACCACTCCTACAGGCTCTGATGACATTGTGCCAATTTCCAAGCTTCCATCTAAGAAAGATGGCAGAAAGTTTTCATGCAAAGGGTCAACTCTGAACTCTGAAAAGGTCATGGCTGTTTGGAGGCACTTTGTTAAGGATTCTGAGGTCTCATCTGGAATCACTAGGAAAGAATGTAGCAGTCAGTTAAGGGCCCACTTCAGTGCACGGCCACAGTCTGCCATTTCTGCTGTCGACCAACATCCTCATGAGCCAGATGAGGAATTTGAGGCTGAAAGACAGGAATGTCTGCCCAGCATCACAAGGCTAGCTGACAGCAAAATCAGAATAGGAAACCAGGCCTTGTCATTCTTAACCAAGTGTTCCTTGGATTCACAAAGATTCCAAATCTGGAATATTGAAACTCTTAACAGATTCTTAGATCTCTTCAGAGGAGGAGAGTAGTTATTTAGAGAAAGAGCCACTGAAGGGAAACAGGCATTCACGATTTTGCTTGGACACCGCCTGCCCGAACCTCTGTGCCATATAAGGTTTCCTCCTGCCTAATTCTCCCCGAGTCTCTGCCTTTTTGCTCTTCTTTAGTTGGTGCTGTTGGAACTGCTGGTGCCTGTGACCCAAGATAAAATGAAGACTTCTGAACCGACTCTCCCGATATCACAAATGCACTGCTTCCTGTCAGTGAAGAAGCCAAAACGAAGATGAAGCTACATTTCCCGACTTGGTGTTTCACTCCTCACCCAAGTATCAGAAACTTTCCCGAGAAGGAAATATACTTAGAATGGTTTCATGAGATGCACTCTTTCCTTGTCACAGGGTAAAGGGAATTTTCCAGAGGGTTCCAGTTTCAGGAGGTTACAAGGTATAAAGAGAAGGAAAGCTGGCACACTCTCCATCTGACAAGAAGTTGTCACGTTACCACTGTATTTAAATTTAGCTGCGACACTCTGAAGGATTCTAAACTGTGCTTTCCTGAGACCTCAGTGGTGACACGAGACACGTGCTTGCTGACCCCCTCTCCCATCGTCCCGTGCTTGTCAGAGTTTGGGAGGTGAGATAAATTCTCCCAGCATGGCCTGAGCTTGCAAAGGGTCATCTAACCCTTAAACCTGATGAGAATCACCTGGATGTCCGCCTTTATGTGCTTCAACAGCAAATGACCTGGTTGGCCAGGTTACCCAAGGACACAGTTCTAACCAAAGACGGGAGAATTCTCAGAACTGGAGGCAAACGTGAGATGATGATAGGACATTCCCTAAACCCCCTATCCCAGAATGCTCAACAGCAATTAGCAACCATGTCCTTTGTCTCACCTCTGCTGTGTTTTTAGCAGCTCGGTTTCTTCAGAGGACAGGGCAAGTGGGAATGGGATCAGGCTGGGAGTCCTGATTTTCTGAGGGAAGAGAGTGTTATTACATGTTTTCATTTCAAGTCTTACCGAAGGATTTCTGGGTAACGAACCCCCTACCCTGCCTGATGAGACTCTGTCATCTTTGGGCGCCCACCTCACTGCTCCATGAGAAAGTAAAGAAGCCACTCTGGAGGTGAATTCTAAGCAGCTGAAGAGAGAAGAGTGCACTGTATGTGTTTTTGTTTTTTTTCAAGTCCTATAAGGACGAGGCTCTTAAGGGATGAGGGAGCATGGAGGAAGGAGAAGTGGGTGACAGAGCCTCTGAAGGATCAATAAATTCGACTGTTTCTTTATACAAGGGGAAGGATGGTGCAGGGAGGCAGATGGGAGAAAGAATCCCAGAATCATAAATTTTAAAGCTGAAAGGACCCTTAGAGGTCACCTAGTATAACCTCCTCTGTCTTATAAATGAAGAAACCAAAAGTCAGAAACGTGAATGCCCAAGGTCAGGCTACTTGGGAAGAGCCAGGACCTGAATCGTAATCTCCTGAGTCCCCAGTCCAGGACCTCTCCCCCAGTCCACAGAGACTGGGCTGATCCACCCCATCAAGCAGCCACGTGAACACTTATGTGTCTACAGGGTGACCCCCATGCCTACTCCCTAGGGACCTCCCATAATGTTCCTCTCCTCAAAACCAATGTCATGGCTTCTCACTTTCTCTGAAAACTATCTTTGTTGGCCACATGGGCACAGAGACAGTTCTCCCGGTGAAGAGCTCTCACGGCTGTCTCTGTGAAGCCAGCAAAGCTGCTTCGGTGATCATTTTTTACCTCGGCAGCTCCCTGACAAGAGGATTAAAGCAGGCGGCTTTCAAAAAAGTCTCAAGAATAATTTAAAACTCACTATGCTAATGCTCGCCTCGAGTTTTGTACACTTTTGTGAAAACTCATAAATCTCTCCTGCCACACATTAGCAGCAATCCTGTCACTGGCATGACTTAATGAAATTAAGAAAGAAATAGAGTGAACCCAGTCATAAATTAGGACCAGAAACCTCACTGTGCAGACAAAGCTTTCAAAGTCACAAACCAAAATCGAGCGTGGAGTCACGAGTCTGGGGATTTTTGAGGGAGTAGGCGGTAGTTCTCTTGGAGGGGGGCTTCCTCTGCAGTCCTTCCTGCAAACAAGATGGGCCAGGGACTAAGAATACAGTGCTTCTTAAATGTTAGCTTGCATCAGAATCGCCACAAGACTGTGCCACAACCCAGTTTGCTGGGCCCTGCTCCTTGATTTTCTGATGGGGCAGGTCCGGGGCGGGGCCTGAGAATCTGCATTTCTAGCGAGGTCTCAGGCGCTGTTGATGCGGCTGGTCTGGCTGGGGAACCGCACTCTGAGAATCTGTGGGTTGGAAAGACCCACTGAGGCCTCTGCTGAGGTGGGATTTAATGACAATGTGGGGAGATGGGAGGTGAGGTGGAATTTAAAAAATCCCTTCACAGCCACAGCAGGTAGGGTAGGAAATCGAAACGCACAGACGTGAGGACCCCGTTGTCATAGCACCAGCATCGAGCGGTCCCTTGAACAGGGAGGTGAGCAGTGTGTTCCAGCTCCTTTAGTCACCTCTAAAAGATAATGCCTATCTGAGCAAAAGCAAACACCGGGAAGCTTAAAAACCTGGGGTCCCCATGCTCGTTCCTCAAGCAGGAGAAAATGTCTTTATGTAGAGAAAGTGCAGTGTAAATAGAAAGTAGGGCTCGATTTCCTCAAGCTTGAGTCAAAGAATCTGCTGAGAAGGCCACATGACACACGAAATGAAATCCAGGTCCTTGATACCCAGAGGCAAGAAAGAGAACGGAGGATCCAAGAAAATCCAAACGTTCCTGAATTTCTCCAGTAAACAGTTCTGATTGGATTCGCTGTCTATTTTGGAACATACATGAGGTTCATTAATTGGCATACATTCAACAGGAAAAAATAAAAAAATTAGAAAAAAAGGGTGCTGGAGGACAAATCAGTAATTGCTCCTTTAGAGCAAACCAAAGTTACTGAGAAAATCTCCTATAAAGGCTCTGTCAAAACAAGTCACTTAAGGATTAGTGAGAGCTAAATCCTTCGTCAGAGAGATTTTCCTCAACAGTCGTAAATGGGTTTTAGTATCGGAAAATCTTAGGAAATATACTTTCCCTGCCCCCACCCTCCACCCGGAATGGTTTTCAATAGCTTGGCATCTTGGAGAAGCACAGTGCTTCCTTAGACTGAGGCTTCTTCTTAAAAAAAAAAAAGAAAAAAGAAAAAAGAAAAAAAGAAAAAGAAAATAAGTAAACTAAACTCTGTCGTTTACAGCAAAGTCAGTGGCTGGAAATAAATCATGACAAGACCCTGTGCATATTCCAGAGGCTTGCCCATACGACACACACATTCAGGTACTGCCCTCTCCTCCCTCAGCAGTCTCCCTGAGAAGAATGAATATATGGCTATTCTAAGCTGGTGCTCTTTCCTCAGCTTTCCACCTCTTTCTACTTGGTCTCTTTCCTTAAGATTCAATTGCTCAATGTACTCATGTGGTAAGGACAGGAGCTTAAACTTCTTCCTTAAACACGTCTAGGTGATTACTTTTTTTAATGAGAAAAAGGTGAACATTGATCATATCGAACTTTCTTCCTGGCAGCCAGAATTCTAAGACTACACATTGTAATTCTGTCAGCAAAGGGTCATCTTTTCTCTCTCTTAAAACCATCAATCAGGACTCGCGTTATAGTTCTGAGCAGTCTCTGGAGTTCCTCTCACCGGATTAGGGAGGTCTGTCTCTGTTCATTAAGCTGGTGTAGAGAAAAGACCAACTCACACCATAAGCACTGAGAGACACGCCGGTGTTTATCCCCATGAGAGGGTAAACTGGCCAGGCCATTTTCATATCTGCCTCCCAGAGGGTTACACTCCATTTTTTCTGCCCAGATATTTGTTCTCCTATCAGATCTCAAAGCTAACACACCCTGGACATCACCAGTGCCAATCAATGGAAAGCTAGCATACTTGCAAAATGCTCTATGTGTGAATAAGGATTGATTTTACCCTGGTGATACACAAGCAACTCTAAATTTCCCATTTCCACCACTAGATGCTCAGAAAAATCCATTGCCAGACAAAAATATTTCTCCTGATATGCATATAGCATCTTAGTTACAGACCTGGTTTTAGGCTGTTTCCTTCTCACAGAATATGAGGGAGCAACCCAAAATTCCAATCCCCAAATATTTCCCTTCCCAATCTACTCTATACCTAAAATTTCACCACTAAAAAAATCCTTACAATATTTTAAGTCTAGGAATACCCTTTTCACATTAAATTATTGCAAGAAGCAACCACTAAATCTACTTAATGAGCAACACTCCAGAGACTTTATCAAGTCTTACTTTGGTTGCCTCACCAAGACAATTTAGCCTTGGGGTTATACAGACCTGAGTTGGAACCTAAGAGCCGTCCTTTCCTAGTGCTGTGAACTTGGGCAAGTCACGTTTCCTCTAAGTGCCCCGGCTGTGTCACTTACAAAAGGGGAGTCAGGGTACAAACCTGCGAGGAGTGAATAAAGAAACAGGAAGAGCATACTGTGTGGGGTTTGCCATCTGGACAGTGCTCAGTAATGTGAATTCCCCTTCTCGCAGGCTGGCTGGTCAGGGAGAGTGATCAGGATAGATAATCCTCCCCAGGTTAAGAAGCGATAAAGAAACAGGGCACATGGTGGGAAGGGCAGCTCCAGGAGGGGGTCATCACCTGTGTGCATGTGTGTTGTTCTTAAAGGCAGCAGTGGGAACAAGGAGAACACCAGTCACTCAGGGGAGAGGACTGCAGAGCTGAACTAACGGTCAAAAAAAAAAAAAAAAAAAAAAAGAGAGAGAGGGCCAGCCAAGGCGCATAAGGACAGCCATTTGCCTCCTCCTTTCATCAGCTGACAGGGCAGCTCTATCCGTGTCTTACAAGTCCCCCACCAGTTATGCCCTAACTTATTACATATCAGGGCCTTGCACTCATTATCTCCACAATGACGTCTCAAGATCTCTGCCTGTGGGATTAATGAGTAATCATGGTGTACATATAATCTCCTCTTCGGTAGAGATCACATTAAGCAGTTGCCTTAAATCTTGTTCTTGTAGTGGAGGGGATATGAACACTAGATGAAGAGGCAAAGAAAAGCGTGAACTAATGATTTTGGTGACACGTCCAGGAACCATAAATGCCTACTTTTGGAGGTAAGAATAAGCCTCCCTTAGTCTGATTAACCACAGCTCAGGCAAGAACCTGTGTTTTTGTGTTCCACGTCCACTGGAGAGATCTGCCGTGGCTGAAGATGTATTTTTGAGACCCAAATTGAGCCCCGTTTCCCAAGTGAGCTGTGAATTTTATTTCTGTTGAAGTCCGTATGAACTTGTACTTTCACTGAAAAAAAGCAGCTTAAATAAAAGAGATGAACCTGGAAATTTTTATGATGTCTGTCCCTAGGTCAGATAACGCTTATGCACATAACGCTCCCTCGATCCCATGAAAGTTGACAAGTATAGTCCCACATCTTAATAAATTTACTTCAGTCTTCTTATGCTTTCTCTCCAACACAGAGTCATCTAAATGGGGAAGCAAAACTGTGCCCACAATAAAGGAAGGAAGACCTTGTAAAAAGAATAGGCAGGGCTGCACTGAGTTAGAGAAAAGATTTCATGTTTCCTTACACACCTGCCTCCTTCTATCCTTGTCCTGGAGGAGCCAATGCTGGAGATGGGTCCTAAGTAGAGGTCGAAAAACTGTAAGTTTAGCAAAGGAAGCTCTAATTCTTGAGTATCTACTATGCACTGGGCATCTCACTTGCAATGACTCATCTGACATCACACGTAACAGCCCAATGAAGCAGAATTATTTTCTCTACAGACCAAAGAAGCAGAGGCTCAGGCTGTCCAAGCTGCAGATGAGTAAGTGACAGAACCAACCTGCAAACTGGGTTCTGGTGACTCCAAAGCATGGACAGGGTAGAGCCAGGATGATCTTCAGGCTTGGGAGGCCTTCTGTTTATTGGCAGGATGGGTTTTATTCTAGGCTCAAGGAAGAGAAGGAATCAGAACTGATAACTCTTTGTAAAGCTCAGGTCCTCTAGGGTTAAAATGGAGGCAGGAGGGGAGGCAGGGCAGAACCCTTCCAAAAATTAGGCAATGCTTTCTGGGAAACATCACATGCGATTGGATGGTGAAGTGCACCAAAAGCAGCTATTCAAAACTACCATGAAGTTCTGTGTAGTATACAGTTGTCAGGGATCCAATCTGAGGGCATGAGGGGGGTTGGGGGTATGGTGGGGGACAAGCCATGATCTTGGGCTTACTGATGGATGAGACCATGGTAGATATTCCCTGGAAATTGCCAAAAACATCTAGCAAGGAGTCCCATGGACAGTAACTGATCTTCAGGCCATCTATAAGCCAGCACTGGGGTCAGTGGTGGTCCACATCCTATTTAGGGGAACATGGAGCAGTGTTTCATCTCCACACCACCAGGGGTTGTCCACAATGCTACAGAAACCATGGTTTGGCCTTGGGCAGCCAAAATGCAAACATGTCTTACACACGCCATTTTCCAACCTCGTCTTCTTCTATCCTGAGTTAGGATCTCCTAGGCAAGACCTTAGAGAAGTAAATATGAATATGTCATTTCCAAAAGTCCTCAACATGGAGAGCACCGACCACCTGGGCAGGTCAAAAGCAGATTAGCGCGCAGTATGCTGAAGTATATGTCCCAATATGGACATGGCACCTTCACAGCTCTTATCTGATTGAGTACACAAATATGGGCTGGAAATGAAATGATTACTAATTTTCTGAGGGGAAAAGGGGAAATCCAGTATAATGACTGGGTAAAATGTTAGTAATGAAAGGTAAGTAACCCAGACAGGGAGTTTCCTAAGCAAGCAGAAGCCAGCAGTTTTCAGCCACACTTCTTTCATGGTGTTCTCTTTCATGGTGTTCTCTTAAGGTTAGGTTGATAGATATCTGACATGCTTGACCATCTACTGAAACCACCTCTTGCCATTTTACCAGGTAGGGATGTCAGCAAAAAGCCTTTTCAGCATGAGTAGCAGCCCACTATCCAAAACAACTCCCCACCCTTTAAACAAACGACTAAGTAAACCCAGATTAAATACAGCTTTATCAGGATGGAGTTTGAGTAATCTCTGAATCAACAAAATCTGGGGGAATGTGTGTACAGAATATCCATTATACAAATGTCAGACCACAAAGTCAAACTCTTTCTTGAGATGCTGTTGAGGACTTCCTAACCCAGCCAATACAGGACAGTGAGGGAAGCCCGGAGTCCTGCTGGCTTCCACCCGACAGCCTCCTTTTCCTGATGCAAAGATCAGGAAAGCAGATTTTCCGCAGAATTATTCTAGTTGTTTCCGGGAGAGAGCAAGATAGCCTTTTCCCCTTTGTCTAAATGGAAAATTCCTTCTGTGAGCTGCTTTAATTGCTATGGGTTAAGCTTGCACATCACACAACGTGACAATCACAATACAACTGGCACCATTTGGTGCTTTTTAACTTTTGTTGGGTACAAGATACAAAGACCAAGATTAAAAGGGTCATGTATTGTCTGCCAAATGGAATGCTTCAAAGTGAAATGGTTCAGCCACATAATTAGGGGGAGAAAAGAAAGAATTAGAATACTCCCTCACATACAAAATTAAGTATGCTCACAAACTGATCAACACAGGAAAATAGAAACATAGTAGCCCAAGAGCCCACAGCTACTTGGATTGCAAGGAGGGGCATTTTAAAACAGCATCTTCCTGATGGATACTGAAATGCATGGGCTGCTGTTTCAATATTGCTGTTATAACAGTCCAGGATACTGATAGAGCACAAGGCTGAGTATGCTTCAGAATCAAACAGAGCTGGGTCAAATACTAGCCTGTTCACTCACTACTGACGTGTGGTTTGGGGCAAGTGTCTTATTTTCTGAAACTGCCTTATATTCTATAAAACGAGAACCATAGTGCCCTTCCTCATAGGTTTTTTTACACAGATATAATAGGATTATATGTAAAGTATGGGACCTCTGCACATACCACATCCTTCATATTATTACTGTCCTCCCCCAACTTGGAGGGCAGAAACCTCACATATATGTCTCTTTAGTTTTGAAATTATGCCTATATATGAAAAGCACACAATAAGTACTTCTTGGCATTTATTCAATAGCAAACAATGATTATTTATCTTTTGTACCGTATAACCCAGAAGTTCTCAAACATTCTTGTTTCATGATTAATGTATCAGTCATTTTTTCTTTTATAGCACTCCTGTGCTAAAAGAAATTACCTAACAGTTCTGTTTATTAATCAATTAGGCCAAATAACTTAAAGAAAAATAAAAATAGGATTTTTATCGTTAAGTAATCACAAGTACTTACTTCACAACTTCTGAACCCTTGGCATTTGATGGGAAAGCCCCGCCCTCATTTCCTGCTCCACACTGTACCACGTGGCTCTGACTTATATTTTACCAAATGTCAAAAACCTAGCTTCACAAAGGTGTGACATCACTGAAAAGATTGTCGTGCACTCCAGTAGTGAAACTGTGAACTGACTTGAGCTGGTAGTTCACACGATATCAGACAGATATCAAGAATTGATACACTTTCCTCAACTATTTAAACTACTTCCTGGCACTCTTTTGAGTTCGCTATAATGCCCAGGGTGCCTTGGCTCACTGTCTGGGAACCAAAAGGCTAATCTACCATATCAAATCAGATTGTTCTCCTATGCGACTGTATCATGGAAATACGGATGGGACAATGTTATAGGTCCATCTGAAGAATGACAAGACTTGTTATGACAGCGGCCTGGCTGTATTTCTATTTCGCTTGTTAGCCTTCAGTCTTTCACTTAGTTAAAAGCTGTCCTCGTAATGTCATATGGTCACCAGATAAATTCTGCAGTGGCGCTTCTAGGAATGGAAACAGATAAACATCTATTTATCTCAATATCAAATGTTTACTTACTTCGAAAACCATAGGGTAGTGCAAAGTTTTTCACTTTCTCATTCATAGGAATTCATAGGAATTTGTGAGCTGTGGCTCAGCTTCCTATGGGTTCATGTGACATGAAGGAAGGGCCTCTCTCCTCTAACATGTGAGAGGGTCTCATCATTTCAGAGCTCTGCTTGCATATATGCAAGCCCCGGCATCTGGAACCAAACCCAGGTCTGGGGAAGCAACAGGGCTTGCCACTGCTCCTGGTTAGAATGTGTTCTATCTTGCTTTATAGGCATATGCACAGAGCTGAAAAATGATTTAAACCCTGCTCAGGACAGTGGTAAGGAGAGGCAGGGTGGGGCAGATGGTATATGGGGCGCATACTTAACAACGGCTCCCTGAGAGGGAAAACCCTGCTTCTCAGCGCTGCCTGGTTTCTAGGTTACAAAACCCCCACCACACAGGAGTAAGGTCACCGAGTTCAGAGTCAGGATGAGAAGCACACCACCAGCTCTGGGTTTCTGCTCTTCTAGAGCTGCCTGGAGAATGCTCCTTTAGCTAAAGGGAAGATATGCAAATGTTCAAGTTTATGTTTTCCTAATTGAGGATTTCTCTCAGAAATAATAAAGTTGAAAGGAAAAAAAAATAGAAGAGTGCTTTGGAGAGAAAATAGGCTAATATGAAGCATTTTATGCAGGGGATGAATTCTGTGACCCCCCTCTGGGCGTGGGGAGACTACCCTAACCTCTGACCTCACCGGCTGAGCCGTCCAGCTCAGGGAAATCAAGTCAACGGTATTCATCAGGCGCCCAATACTTGTATGAGTAGTTTTGGAGGGTGCCAGGAGAAGACTGTGGAGACTGTCTATTGGGGTGACAATGTCACGGGGGAGAGAAGGCTCCGGCCTCTACTCACAGCAACCTTAGAGGAGATCGGGTAACGCTGTCTTCCCCAGGGTACATGCTTGGCAGAGACAAGCAGGAGCCACTGTTTCCACCACTGGACACATTTATGGGCCCTATTGCGCTATTTGGCAAGAAGCTTTGTATAAATGTCTTCTGGAATCCTTCTATGGGGGTGGGGTGGGGGGCGGCGGGCGGTGTGGTAGTCACTTTGTATCAGGCCTCCGCACTCGCTCAAGGCTCCAGCCACATGATGCAAAGCTCGGCTTCATTTTGAAGTTCAACCGGCAGAACTATTCTACTCCACCGATTCTTCCCCCCAAGCACTGTGCAATTTGAGGTGGCCGTTCCAGAGACTCACCATCGAGAAGGTACAAGCTCTCCCAATGTATGTTCACAGAGGAGTGTACACAGAAATAAATGCGTAGAAACACAATAGTTATTACAGGGGTGACTGCCTCCCCAGGGACCCTGAATTTAGAATTATGCAAAACAGGAGGCCAGTCTACGACTTCACTTAACAGTGATTTAAGTGAGGCAGCAATGAGTAGAGTATCTTCTAACATGTTAAAATTTCCATGGCAAACCCATTATAAAATGCTTTGCTGTCCCATTGATTTGATAAGCCCCCAGGGGTACCTTTTGCATTCATATACAGTGATATATAAAGTATCTGGTTTGCTTTGAAAAATGGAAGGTCGGTACTAACAATCCTTGGGCTGCTATGATTTCCCTCTTATTTATAATGAGTGCCTGCTAATTGTGGACCTTCTGCTCGGTGCTGGTAACAGCATTTGTTTTGCACTGGAGGGGTCTGCACACTAGTTACAAGGCATCCCTGTTCTTCGTAACATTTCAAATACCAAGTAACAGTAGACTTAGAGTTGAAACAAGCGGATCACTGTGCCATTTGCACATCATCCTCCCCAAGATTTATGCTGGTGTCATTAAAGGCCTCCTCTCTAACTAGGTTCACGTTTAGGATTTTGGAGGTCCTTACTGGGGCAGAGTGGAGCTTTAGATGCATGGTGTGTGGAGTAAGAGGGGTTTATTCCCTAAATATTTATTTGCACGGGGGCTGAGAAGCAGCCTCAGGCTGAAAACCAAGGATCACCACGGGAGGATCCAGCAGTGCCAGTGAGACTCAGCCACAGGTCTGAGAGTCTGATGGGAAGATTTTTGGATGGGATGGATGTTCTCTTTCACTATGCTGGCTAGAGTTTGAACCTATCTGGCCCTAAGGGCTTATATATACCTCGGGGAGAAGGGGCTGTACACATCAGCTAAAAGAACTCCCTCATCAAGTTCTAGAACACTTTGGGGTTCAAACTACTTAACTAAAATGAAACATTCCTAAATGAGCCCAGAGACAGAAAACATCTTTCCTCACTTCAACATAGGCTCCTATTCTGTCCTGGTAATGAAAGATTTGAGAGGGTTGGTGGCTAGAGCCAGCAATCAACCATGTGAAGAGGAGGAAGTCCATAAGAAACGGTCAAACAAACAAACAAACAAAAAAGTCCTAAGGGTGGTGTGGTTTGGGGCCGATACTGATGGCATCAGGGGAACTCAGGGCTAGCAGAATCTAGCACTGAGTAAAAGCCCAGACTAATTCCTAAACACACAGAAAACACCATGCTGGGAGCTCAAAGGGACATTGAGTTTTGGAATGAGCTTTGTAAGGGGCTGTATTGCCTGCATTAACAGGTGAGGGCTGGAGGCTCTGGTCTTAGTATTAATGAGACTCATTCATACCCATGGGCTGGAGAGGCTTAGAAACATTTTGGTCACATAAGTTTATATCAGCCCCTCCTCTTCTTCCATATAAACTTATATTAGCCCCTCCTCTTCTTCTTCTTCTTCCTAGTCTTAGTTGTGTTATAATCCCTGATCCTGGACCACTTCTCTGAGCCACTGTGCAACCAGGTTCTCTGAAAGGTGTGAAGTATATTCACGGGTTTCTTCTGGATTGACCTGAGATTCCCTCCTTTGCATTGCTATGTGAGTGCAAAGCATGATGATAAAAAATATCATTCTCCAGACACATCAAAGACAGCTCATTAAATCAACTTTTTCCCCCTGTGTATCTGTTGTGTGTGTGTGTGTGTGTGTGTGTGTGTGTGTGTTTTTAAAACAGGGACCACTGTGCTTTCTTTCAAGTGACAAGAGTTATGACAGCTGCTCTATAAGGTATTCAATGGTTAATTAAGACACCAGTGTCATTGCTGAGCTCTTTTGTGTTTCGTAGAAAGCAGTTGCTAAACAGATGAAAGTAGGTCTGAGGCAAGGGGTAGCATAACTATTATTTCAATTAATAAATAGCTCTAAAAGTGAAGGAAGTGATACAGGCCTTAGGAGCATCCTTATCTGCCCTGGTTCTGTCAGGAAAATTCAACAGAGCACTTGTGATTGCCACTGCTTCTGTTTAAGGGATCCAAGTAAGTGGGGTCACCTGTGCTGAGCAGGTTAGCATCTGCCTGGTTCTTGGGGCAACCCCTAGTGACTCATGTGTACCCTGGCACATCCACTTCACGGCAGCCGAAGGAAACTGCGCCCAACTCACCTCTTTCTCTTCCACCTGGATCCTCTCCTCCCTTCTCCCCCTCCCCCTGCATTTCACCAAAGAAGCCCTAAAATGTATTTTCAGACAAATATCAGGGAAGCATTTATAAATATTTCAGAGGCGTTTCATAAATAAATAAGCAAATCTACAAAAAGACTTCCCTCTTTTAATGAGATCTTGGCTGTGGTATATGCTTTTTATTGGAGCATCATTAAAACCAGTTGGGGAGATTTTTATACTGGACTCTCTTTTGGGGGGTTTCAGCATATATGAAAAAGCCTGCTATGCATCTCCGAAACGTGCAGGCTCGTCCCTGACAGATTAGGCAGCTCTGGCACGAGGGAACAGCTTTTACTCTTTTCAAAGTAAATACTAATCAATAGCAACTGTACCGACAAAAACCTTCTTGCCGCTTAATTGCACCACAGCTACTCATAGACCTCAACAGAATTTTCCCCTAGATGTAATAAAATTAACTACCAGGGGCTGAGCTAGTAAGTTATCACCATCTCTCTATTCAAATGTAATTAACACAACCCCCCAACTGCCACTCGTACCATTAAAGCACCACGTGTATGTATGATTTCCAAACAGGGTCTGAAGGTCATGTCCACATCAATCTTTGCAACACACTCATTCGCCCAGGAAATCAAACTGGCATGGAGGTGGTCCCAGCAATTACTGGAAATCTCTCCATCTCTGAAATCTTGTTTCTTGTTCCTCTTCTGCAGCTTAGTGCCCTCTGTGGTCTCTCTGGCCATGTCAGAAAGAGCCAGACTGTGTCAGAGGCAAACAAGTGATTTAAGCTGATTTAGCAAGCAAATCTAGTACCTAGCTCTGGGCTGATCCAGCTGCTAGAAATGTAGGAGTTTTAACAACAGCTTGGGATGGATACTAATGGCCCCTTCTGTTAATAACTGCTAATATTTTTATCACACATTAGGATTTTTTTTTAGGACTTTTACGTACATTTTTCTAACTCATTATTATTGTTGGCAATTACAGTAAGAACAGTGGCCATTTATTGAACACTTGGACTAAGCGCTTTACATATCTATTTTATCATTTAATCCTTAGAACAATGTTATGTGTGAGGAATTATTACACCTAGTTTAAAATTAAGGAAACTGAGGCTGAGAGAGAGTAAGTGAGCCACGTGCTCCGAGCACTAAATCAAGGAGCATGAAAATTTGAACCCAAGTGTCTGACTCTAAAGCTCATGCTGGAGCACGTAATTGCTTTGGGATGGGGGGTGTCGTCATCATCACCACCACCATCAGCATCATCTGCATTTTACACATGCGGTGAACAAGGCACAGAGAGGGAAAGCAACTTGCTCAGGGCTGTCCCACTTGGAAGGGTTGGGAAGAAGAGCTAAGGGGCAGTCACAGGGAGTGGTTAGTGGCATCTCTGATTCCCTAAATGCCCATCATGTCATAGCAGCCATTCTGCCTTTTTCAAGGATCACTGGAAAGGGCAATAGAAGAGTCCCGAGACATTGTCCATGAACCTATACAAGACATTGCTTGGTGACATTCAGCCAGCGACATGCCCTCTCTGGGCTCAGGGACCTCAACTACATAACAAGTTAGAGAAAACACCTCTTAAGTCTCTTCCAGATCTAACACTTTCAGCTAATTGTGAATTCTTGGAGCTAGAAGAGACCATCCATGGAAATCCAACATAGCATTATTTTCTCAAAACTTGACTTGTGGGCGCCTGGGTGGCTCAGTGGGTTAAGCCGCTGCCTTCGGCTCAGGTCATGATCTCAGGGTCCTGGGATCGAGTCCCACATCGGGCTCTCTGCTCAGCAGGGAGCCTGCTTCCCTTCCTCTCTCTCTGCCTGCCTCTCTGCCTACTTGTGATCTCTCTCTGTCAAATAAATAAATAAAATCTTAAAAAAAAAAAAAAAAGAAAGTTTAAAAAAAAAAAAAAAAAACTTGACTTGTAATGCCCCTGTTAGAGAACCCAGATAACCAGGTCACAAAGCCATAACTTTACAAAAGCAGTGACGGGCTGAAGATACCCCCATGTCCAGCTTTCTTTCAGGACTAATCCAGGAGCTGCTCCAAGAGCCCACAGGTAAAGACAGCATGAGCTCCCCTCCATCTAGTTCCCACGTGTAATCTGGCAACGTGGCCCCAGTTGTGAAGAGGTCTGCGCAAAGTCAGTGAGGTCTGAAACTCCACTGGCAACTCAGGTACTGTCATTCTCACCAGTGGACTCTGCTGTCAGAGATCTGCTCCCAGGTGCACAATTAAAGGACCAAGGGTCCTTCTATGATGGCAGTTTCTTGACTTCTTCATTCACAGATGCCACATTCTGGCCTCTGAGACTGTACATGGGGTCCGACTGCTCAGAACTCCCCACCTCCACCCAGAAACACACAGGCCACATGCTCACAGGGTTTCTTTCCCGCCCGTAGCTCATCCTGGGCAGGAGGCTTGTGGAGTCAAGTTTAGAGTTGATCCACCTTGGTGAGGCCCCTGGGTCAGGCCCTTCATTAGCCCAGCTCTGAGGGGACACTGGCGCCTGAGCTAACCATGTTGTGTTTGTGTGTCGGAGGCTGGGGGACCTTTAGTGTCCAGAGATCCTTGGCATCAATTTATTTCCATTTAAGTATGTTTTCCCTTGATTCAGAATGAACCAGGAGAAGCAAAAATACTAATCAAATCAGAATGCAAATATCCAAGGCTCCTTTCTCTCAGAAATGCCCTATTTTCCCCCCTCCGTGGTACTAATGTTTTAGAAATAGAAGGCACCTCTGGAGGGACAGGATAATACAAAAATTTAAAATCTGTAGAAAATGAGTACAGGGGTAGGCGGCACTATTAGTGCTACTAAAAATAAGCTTTGGGAAGCTACAATAAATGGAAAAACCAGAAGAGCCATTCCTTTTTTAAACTGTATTGAAAATCCTGTATGTCCGGGAGCCATTTTCTCCAGAGATTCTAACAATAATACTTTGGATTCAATATTCATTTCTATAGCAGTCTCTTTCCCATTTTGTCTTCCCACCTGACCCTCTCCTCACCAGGGTCCCAGTAATGCAGGCTGAATACTGAGCTTGTTACACACCCAAGACAGTGTGGTTTTGCCAACCCAATATTGTGTAGATGCCCCAGCACTGGGGGGATTACGCCCTGCTTGCCGCTTGGTATCCTGAACACACGAATTCTTTTCCTTTATTTTTATTTTCCTTTATTTTTAAAATATTTTTATATTTCCTTTATTTTTATTTTATTTTATTTTATTTTTATTTTTTTACCGAGAGTTCTCAGTCTACCGGAGACATACCACCCAGTGCTGGAGAGAAGGGATGTCCCCTCAGACTCAGGGATACTATCATCCACAGAGCCCAGCATGCTGCCCCATCTGTTTGGCCCCTCAGTGGATGAACTTCTCTGACCTTGTGACCTCAGGACGGCAGGGGAAGAGGACAGCTCTGCTCGTACCACTCATCCCGGGGCAAGCTGACACACGTCTGGGGATGCCATGTGAACCATCGACAGCTCTACCGGTTTGGAAAAAATGGCTGCAAATATTCAGACCCATAAGGATACGGGCTCACAATATGCTACCTGCTTTGGGTTCTCTTCCAGATGCTGGACACATCTGCCAGCCTCAGGCACAGACGCCCAGGGGACTTACTCTGAGCCATCAGGGAATTTCTGTGATTCAAACAGAAAAACAAAAAGAGCATCTTGCAAAGGCTCAGGTGTGGATGCTTCAGAGACTGGCCCCTCAGCACTTAGGTGGGCCACCAGGAAAAGTCAAAGTTGGCAGCAAACCCAGCATCGAAGCTGTCTCCTGCCTTTCCATCTCTCAGACGGAGCCTTCCTGAAATATTTCATCTCCACACATACACCCCCATAAATGGAGAGAGATGTCCTGTGAGGAAAGCTGTAGAAACAGAGTCACAGAATATCCATAAAGGGGGGCACTTACAAAGCAGCCAGACCACTTCCTTCATTCCACACATGAAGACACCAAGGAACAGAAGCTCAACAGGGCCCCGACTCAGCATGTGTCAGAGTTGGGGACAGAGCCCCAGCCTGGGCATCCGCCTTCTAATTCCGAATTCTTACCACCACCCAGAGCCCCTTATTTTGTTTCTTGTTGGATTCATGGAGTCTCTGGGAAGAGAGCGGCCTCCGGTGGGACAGGAGTGAAAGGCTAAGATTCACAACACCTCCCTCGTTTTTACAAGCCCATCTGGAATGTATTATGGTCCCCCCCGCCCCCCCCCTTTTTTTTCTTTTCCCCCTCAGTCTGGGCATTTCTGCCTCTTAAAAGCACCTAACCCTTCACCGTGGAGGTGATGCAGAAATCTGCCAATAAAGTAAGCCTGAAAGCCCTTTGCTTCCTGCAGAAAAATCTATATGTGCCCTTCAGCCTTATAATTGAGTTGCAAAGGGGAAAAATAAAATTGTTTCCTAGCTGTGTGGAGCCATTCCACCCAACATGCCAATAAAAAGCAAGTGGTGTTTTTGTCCATGGGATGTCTGGGTTCAGAGTCAGATCTATGTAGCTAAACAAGGGCTAGGTTATTACCAACAAACGATTACACTCTGGGTTGTATCGAACAGAGAGATATTTGAACTCTTGAAACTAATTGGAAGAGTTCCGAAATGTCAGTGTCAACGTTCCCTGTCTAGATTCCATGAACCGCAGTGGAAACTAACCCTGAAATTGAAAATGCTGCCTTCCACAAAGCTCCATGTTTCTATCAGAAGATGCAAATACTAATCCTGGGTAGGCAAGTCACTTAGCTCCCAGAGCCTTCCGATGCCGTCAAGCAGACAGAGAATAAACCATCTGCATTATCTTTCTGCTGAAATTTGTTGGGAAGGTTGAGGGAATAATAATACTCTAATCTGTAGAGCACTTTGGCTTGTAAAAACCCCTTCCTTTAGTCAGTCTGAATTACTCCCTGAAAGATCTCTAATCAGGTGACCATCACCTACCTCCAAACAACCCTGTGCAGTTGGGAGTAATGGCCCTGTTTTAGAGATGAGAGGACAGAGGCTCAGAGGGCTGGTTAGGTGGCTCACCTAAATTCACACAGCTCGACAGCCACAGAGAAGGGACAAGCCTAGACCGGCTCGTTCCACAACCACTTTTCTCTCCACAGAATCACAAGGCTTTCCTCGTGGCGTATGCAAGATTTTTCCAAGGTTGAAAAGAGTGACCCTATAATAACTAACTAAATTTATCCCCACCCTCCCAGTCACATCAATATCAGGAGTCCATGCTCTTTTCCACAGACATAAATAATCTCTGGAAGTCTCCGGGTGTCTTTATGACCACAGTGGGCTCTGGGAGCACCTGCCTATGTCTGATTCACTGATGCATAGGTGGAATGGCTGGGCCAGACTTGCAGCATACCCTCTGCTCCCAAGGCCATTTACATGGCCAGGTTCTGAGAACATTGGATTAATTCGATCTTTCATCATACGTGGTTGATTTTATCTATAGACAAAACAGATGGCTGCCTTTCTGCGGTGATTTCCAGGTTCTCAGGGGAAAGCATTTCTTCCTTCAATTCTCTTCTATCCCTTCCTCTAAGGTTTTAAATCCCCTGAGTGGGGATTTAAAAATAATCATTTTACAATGAGAGACAAGTTGAAAGTGCAAATATATTAAAGAATCAGTTCAGGGCAATGGATTCATTCATTAGTGAATAAATTGAATACTAATCAGTTCTTCCGGGGAGCAAGAGAGGCTGAGAGGGAAGAGGAGGGTATCAGGGCAGTGTTGTTGGGAAGGTCACAGAGGTGGGAAAGGGGCAGAACCAGCACACTAGGATCCCTGAAGACAGTCCCCTAGCTGTACTGTTTTGCTTAAGGCAATGCCTGTTAAATGTTCTAGGCTCTAGAGAAACGCTTTGAGGATCCTTTAATGGGTTAGATTAAAAAATTTTTTAAAGCAGCTTTATTAAGATTTACATATCCTAAAATCCACACATATTAAGTATACAATTTCATGATTTTTAGTAAATTCCTAGCCTAGTATAGCCATCGTCACAATGTAGTTTTAGAAGTTACATTTGAAGAAATAATACTTGGAAAAGTAAATACTGTTTGCCCATCACAGTACACGATAGGATTTCTTCTTACCAACATCTGCCTCATTTAGGCCCATTACAAGAAGGCATAAGGGCAACCCTGCTTTGGAAGGTCTGCTTCCTTTTCTTGGTTTCTATTTCATTGCATGTTGGGATGTGGGGGTAAGCTATGAGCCCAGCCACCCAGTACTCGGACTGAAGGAGGGGCCCCTGGGGTTGATGGGAAGGTCCACTGTAGATGGGAGCTCTACAACCTCCATAACCACTACTTGGAAAGTTACAGAGAGCTCCTGGGCACACCTCCGGTTTCTGAACCAGGAGAACAAAAGTGTGATCTGCCCTTCCACCCCAGCCTCCTACACCCACCTCTCCCCGGGAAGCGTGAAGGAAACTGGCTCACAAGTCGGCATTCCATTTGGCAGGCAATGCCCCTCTCACCCCAACTGATGGCCATGTGACAGGCTCCTCTGTCCTTTATCTCTGGGCACCAAACTGACTTACCTCATTCTAGGTCTTTCTGTTTCACTGTGAGTCAACTGGAAGACAGAAAGGCAGCCCTATTTTAAAGTAAACGCTAGAACAAAGACTCTGTTGTGCTTTGGTGGCATTTCTTAGTAGCAGACATGGGTAAAGAATGGGCATGAGCAAATATTTGGTTGAGTCTAGAATCCACTTAAACACTTTGGATTTACTATTAAGGGTCAAAATAACAATTGTGGAGTTAGAGTCTATTGACAGAGTCTGAACAAATGAGGTATATGCCCTTACACATGCTGTTCTCTCTTTTGAGAATCCCCTTTCCTCCTTTTGCCTGTCCTTCCACGTGAGAGTTCTCCAGATCCAAACAACGGACCACTCCTTTCCCCGTGTCACTCCTTCCTATGGAACTTAGTCGGCTGGACCAGGTCTTTCTGTTCTGTCTCTGTCCCCCTTCCACACTCTAAGTCCTGTAGAAAGGGGACCATGTCATATCCTCCCACGTAACCCTGATGTCTAAGGGTACCCCTGGCAGAGTGAGGATGCCCACGAGATGCCCTGTACTCGATCGATGAGGGAAGGACAGTGAAAACAGAGAGGGGCGCACGTGCAGAACCAGTGCCTCCTTCCGCAGGCAGCTGTGCTAATTTGCCAAACTTCCCATGGCCAGGGAGTGATTTGTGATAATTTGTTGAATTAAGAAATTGTTTTGGACTAAAGAAGCAATAAACGTAAACGGCAACGCTGGATTGCTGAAGTAAGGGCTGGAGGCTTTTGGAGGGAGGAGCTTTCCCTAATATCTGCCCGCTGAGAAGGCTGGCGGAATGCAGCTCCCAGAGAAAAGAGAGGAAATCTGTGTCTCCACAGCCATGGTTTGTGGGGATAAGCAACCACTCCTCCTCACAAACGTCTACCATCAGAGCTGGATCCACAGCAAGAAAGGCAAATGCGTGCTTTCAACTTGTGGTTTATGGAAATGCCTTCACCACGTTCATTTTGCCTGTCTTGCCCACCGCTGCTGCACCCCCAGTGCGTACCACAGGCCTCAGAACACAGTCAGCACTTAGTAAATACTTGTGACGTGAATGAATATTTCAGAGTCTGGCTGGCTTCTTTCTCCAGAAAATATGTATTTTTGCCCCCTGTGCTCTGTGCTCTAAAAACACAAATTCCCTGAACTGGATTTTCCATTGAACATCTCAGCTAGTCCAGGAAGTGATCCGTGAATGTGATTAACAAATGGAAAATAAGGAAGGTAAGCCCATGAGTTCCCAGGCCTGGGAATTCCGCCTCTTGGAAAATAAATGCAGTGAAGACTCAATATCTGAGACGTCCTCAAGTGATCATCCACTTTCTGAGTGGCCCCAGGAATGTTCAAGGACTCCGGGGGAGGGGAGCACAGAGCAGGGGAGGAGGACATCTGGGAAGATGCAGGAAGGACCAGAGGGAAATGAACTAAGGTTTCTTTGGAACCTGCTCTGGGCCAGGCACCAGGTGAAGTACTCCCATATCTGACCAGGGAACCTACTAGAAGGCTATGGCAATCAGAACTTTACAACTGAGGAGGGGAGGGTCAGAGAGACTGCATGTCATACCCAAGGTTGTCCAGCTAGAAAGTGACCCTACCAGAACCTGAACACAGATCTAACTCTGTGGACAGAGATCTTGCCAGTCCAACACATATCTGGCCCCTTAGAATTCCTTTGGATTTGGAATCCCATGGGGCAGAGATAAACAAGTCTCCTTCAATTTCTGTAGCCTCCTCTCCTTAGCGCAGTCCAGAGGAAGGATCAACAACGGTTTCCTAAGCTGTATTCATACTTGTTTACCAATAAGTAGTAATGACCACAGGACAGACACCCCCTGAGGGAGGGCACACACCTACAGACTGTGGGCCCCAGACAACGTGCCCACTGATTTCGTGGTGGAGCATGGGCTTCTCTGCAAACCCATGCAACTCAACCATAGCAGCATCAATCCGGGGGGCTTAGAGAGGGCCTCCAGGCTCTTTCAATAGCAGCATTTATAGTCTCCTTCCTGTGGCTACCTTAGCTGCCCAGCCCAGATGATACACGGCCTCCCAGGTTTGTGCATGAGTCTGCCCTTGTTCAACATTCAAGAATGGTTTTGAGTGGCAGGTATGCGTTCGTGTAAAGGTTGCAAGAGGTCAGCATCAGGAAGCTCAGGTTCCAGCCCCAGCTTTACCACTGGGTGGGAGGCAATATAGCAGGAGAGGGCTGGTTCTTCAGCAAATCACCCTTCTTCCCTGACCCTTAGTTCCTCATCTGTAAACTGAAAAGACTTGACAAATTATTTCTAAGCAACTCAGATCTTTGTATGATGCAAGTACTCTGTTTTCTGCACTGCCCAATATAGTAGTGACTAGCCATATCTACCCACGAAGTACGTGAACTGTGGTTAGTGTGAATGAGAAACTCAATTTTTAATTGTAAGATTTTAGTTAATTGAGATTTTAAATTTAAACAGCCACATGTGTCTAGTGGCTCCTGTATTAGACAGTGAAGGTAGGAAGCTTCATCCCTAAGAGGCTGAGAAGGAAGCAGTGTAAGGTAGGATTAAAGGTTCCAGTTCTCACAGACGTGGGTTCAAATTTCATCCTGCCACTCACTAGCGATGAGGCCAAACCCAAGGTATTTACCCTCCTCAAGCCTCTTTCCTCTTCTATCAAAATGAAAATGACTTCCACACAAATGTGCTGTGATCAGTGAAGGAGATCAAGCTCTTAGTGTATTGTCTGTTACATCATGAGGACTCCTTACATGAAGGAGTTGAGAGGGTTTTTTTTTTTTTATTATTATTAATCCATTACCTCCTTTACAGACGCTTCACACGCAAAATTGAGCAAAAGGAGAGAGGTTTAAAATCCACTGGGCGGGGCCCTGGGAAGTCGGTGGGGTGGGGGGCAGGGGAGGGAGGAGTGAGGGAAGGAAAGGCAGTTTTGTCTACTTTACATTTTTCCCAGGGCTGTCCCTGTGTGTGTCTCTGATTGGGTCAAATTACACAAGATCTAGCTAGATATTCAGATTCCCTCCAATGTGTCTGTATGGTGCAATCCTCCCAGCCTTATAAGCGAACAGATCTGACTGGCCAGGGATTCATGAGCAGGCATTAGCACCGAGATTTACAGGTCAAGAGACTGAGGGAAGGGAAGGGTCCTTGACATTCTAAGCAAACATGAGGGACAGCCTGTGACATCATGAGGGCACTTGCTCTGCTGGTCAGCTGGCCATTTTCTGGTTAAAATTCTTAAACAGAGAACCACCCACTGGAGTAAAAGAGAAAGCAATTGATGAGAAAGTCAGTTTGCAGCTCTTTTGCCCCCAAAGGTATCACCTCTGAATAACTCACCTCCGCTCCATTTTAAGAAATGGCTTCTGACCCACCCGATCCCCAGAAAACATACTTCGAATCACCTGGAGGATTTAAAAAAAAAAAAAAATCCAATGCCCAGCCCGGACCACATAAAATTAAATAAAAAATGGTGAGGGTGGTGCCCTACGATGTGTCTGTACTTTTTAAAGCCTCCTGGATGATCCGAAGGTACGTGTACATTTGAGAACCGAGTGTCAAGAAGGAACAACCTGGGGAGCCGCTCAGGGGTTAACCGCACGGGAGTTCTCATCTGTATGGCACACACCCCAGGCCTCATCAGACCACGGGGGTTCACGTTTCCCTTAGCACACACTGCTTGTCGCCACCAGAAAATTTCTCAACCAGCATCCTCCTGAATAAAGTCTCATTTGGGCCATTTCCACATTCTTAGTGTTGACAGGGAAATTCCCCTCTGCATTGGTGATGGGCAGGGGAGGGGTGCTGTAAAACCAAGCCTCAAAGTAAATCTGAAGTCGGCTTCCGGAGCCCAGAGCCATGGGCCGGCCGGGAGACTCTCCAACCACTTCTGCATACTGCCACCTGGTGGGAGCTGCTCCCAACTTTGTTTCCGCTCCTCCGTCGGGCTCCGGCCCCCGCCCCCAAATAGGTGTAATTTAGGAAAATGCCACGCATTTTCAATCCAATTTACTGGTACCTGCCACACTGATCAGACTTCCTTCTCCTTCTTCCTCCCATCTGGTTAATATAATTATTGCTTTCACATGGGTGAAGCCATTTTATGTAATAGCTTTGTTTGTTACTATGGTTACAAGTTTAGCAGTACTTTGGAAGATAAATCCATCATCCCCAAGAGCAGCTTTCTATTTGTCAAGGTGCAGCCCGGATGCGCCTCGGAAAACAAGCTGAGGAGTGACATTAGTTTTCTGTCCTAAGGAAAGTGGCTTTTTTCGGTCTAATTGTATTTGGAAGTCCTCGAGCCTAGGGTGGACATGCCTTGGAAACCGCTGGGCGCTGTCCCCCTCTCTCCCTCCTGGTGTTTCCCTGCCTGAGTGAGGCACCCATAAGGAGAGCTAACGGGGAGAGTCAGAAAAGTTGGCTGTAGAGCAGTCCCAGTGGCCAGGTCAGGGCCCTCCTGTTGCCCAACTAGAGCTGTTACTAGACTGTTTACTCTTGGCTGATTATTTCCCAGCTAAAGGCAAGGGCTGAGAACATAATCTCTCAGGAGTTAAATTTCTTTGGGCGTAATCCTTTCCTCTCACGCATCTGAAGCATCACCCCTTCTTTCCTGATGGAAATGGAGTTATAATCTCCCTTCAGAAAACAGCAGAGGCTCAGAGCTGAGTTCATTCTGCCACCCTCAACTGACAAAGCGTGACAGTGTCTCTGCCCTGACAGCGCTTCACAACGGCCGGAAGCAGACCCAGCCCTCAGAGTGCAGAAGGTGAAAGAATGGCCTGTGAAGCTGGGCTTTCCTCTAGTCCTTGGTCAATGATAACAGCTCACCCCGCGGAGGGCTGGGAGTTTACCACCCCCTCCCCGGGCATAAACCCATCTCATCCTCCTGACAACCCCAGGGAGGAAGGACTCATCGTCGACCTCGCTGGCATCACTCTCATCTCACAGGAAATTGAGACTCAGGGGGATTAAGCACGGTCTCCCGGTCACACGACTAGCCAACGGCTAAGCTGGGAATCATCATCTTTGGTCTCCAAGTTGTGCTTTCATTCTAGGGAGTCCTCCCTTACTTTCCAGATTCCAACAGCAGGGACCAGGAGAAAAAAAAAGAACAGGCACTATCAGTTCCTTCGCTACAGCTTTGACAAAACCGAGCTGAATAAACCCCAACCATCTGCTTCCCTCTTTCGGTGAAAGTTACTGGTTTGGTAACCCATTGGTAAATTTCCAGTGGCTACTAATTAACTAACCGTGTCATCTCACATTTATTATCACAGAGCAGGAACGTACTTATTTACACCACTCGCATGGCAGGGTAATTTGCAGTTATATAATTTCATGGTAATTACGATCGGAATTGCCAGGTAGAAACTAGGCACTGTGGAGGTGCATGTTTACCAACAGCTGGCTACCTTGGAATTACCCATTAATGACATGATTAGCTGTGGCCGTGTGCGAAAGGTTATTACGTAAGGGACTGCATCTTTTCATTCCCAATTAGCAGAAAAACCAGGAACCTGGGTGACACCAGGAGCTTTTTTCTTTTTTTAATTTCTTCTTCTGGCAGAACAAGATGCAGTTTTGCAGGTCTGTCCTGTTTCTGGGCATGTCTGGGGTGCTCTGGCGACAGGGAGGAGGCAGAAAGATTTGGCAAAGTGTGCAGGCACTGAGTTCTAGGAGGCTAGACTCCAGAGCTGTAGGAATTACCAACTTGTTGAATATCGGGGGAGGACTCTCAGAGAACCTACGCTTTTGGGTTAAGGGGCACAGAAGTCAGGAGGCTGAGTGATTGGTGATGTACAGTGTGGGGACCAGGAGACTAGGAGTTGCAGAAAGGAGGCCCAAAGGAGAGGGGATGGTGGCTTCCACACACTAGGAACAGGGGTGCTGGGAAAAGGTGCGTGGCTGTAGTAACACACGCAGGGTGTGAAAGCCCCGCCCCACTAAAAACGAATCTGGTGTCCAGGCTGATTTTCTGGGCCACAGTGTCCTCCTAGTCCCTTTTTCCACATCCCTTCAAGCTGACTGTCCCTGTGGTTGCTCTTGCCGGTTATTTTCACTGGATATCAGCAGACATGGGGAGAAGAACCCCACATGATATGATGGGTTCTCAACCCTCCTGGAGCATAGAATAACAGCATCACTGGCTCTTAGAACCGCAAGGGGCTCCTCATTTAACAGAGGAGAAGCCCAGGGGCCAGAAAGGTGAACATGTGGTCCAAAGTCACACACGTCCAAATACGCGTGTCAGAGGCAGGCCACAAATGCCTATCCTTCCTGAGAGAGAAGTTGCCCAGGCTCTCAAATGGAAAGGAGGATATAAACACAGCCACAGGACGAGTGTCTCTCCATCCACCAGGAAAGCCACTCTGGGATGATTTTTTTTCTTGGCCTTTTTAAATAACCTTATACATAAGACTCCTTCCTACAACAAATTACTTCCAGTGGTCAAGAGAATGCAGGCATTTTTGGTGGCTCTGACCTGAACTGCCTCCTACTCTAAGACAAGGAGACCTCCACCCTCCACAGTGATTCCTCTTTTCCTCCCCAGCTGCTAGGAGACAGAGAGCCACATTTTGTGCTCCTTTCCTCAGAAGGGCGTTTTCACTATAGTTTTCTTTCCCTCTCGTTTGCTCAAGACCTGCTTTGCCATTAGGTAAACTGTTTTGATCTTTCTGTACCTGTGTTTTTATTAGAAAATCTCTGGATGGAGGTGGGATTACCAACCAATCAATAAACAAACGAAAACCAAACCAATAATAATCTTAAAACTTAGGGTTCAACCATGCATGAAGTAAAATTTTATAGAGTTTACCAACAAATTGGGAAGGATGCCAGAGCCTCCTGTCCACATACATACTGCAAGGGGAGGAGGCTCAAGTTTTTGTGAAAAAGGAGAGCAGACAGAAGAGGCCAGTTTCTTTACTGGCCCCTCTCCATCCTGAGTATCACCATCTTTCCCCACCAACCACTACAACCAGAAGAGCTGGAGGCAGAATAAAAATGGTTTCTGAAGCCTGGGGGGCTCAGCTGGTTAAGCATCTGACTCTTGATTTTATCTGAGGTCATGATCTCAGGGTCGTGGGATTGAGCCTTGGCTCCACACTTAGTCGGGAGTCTGCTTGAGACTCTCTTCTCTCCCTCTCCCTCTTCTCCCCACCCCACAACTTCTAAAATAGATAAATAAATCTTTCATTTAAAAAAAGCTTCTGGTGACCTTGGAGTGGTGCAGTCTGGGGAGAGAACTATCATAACCTGGAACACATTTGATAGATAAATAGCAAAGAAAGACAACTTACATTTCCTGGAGGGGTTCAGTGTGTCTAGTGCTGTGTGTGGTAACTCTCTCTGTCTCTGTCTCATTTTACCATCCACCTCCATCACTTTTCTAGGTAACCTTTTTCTAACTTTTCTCTAAAATTGATTTCATCATCCTTATGCTTATGGATAAGGAAGCAGAGGTTCAAAATTAAGTCCTATCTTCAAGGTCAAATAATAAGTAGCCATGGAATTTGAACCCACTCCCATTTGTATCTGAAGCCCACACTTTTTTCTACCATATCACCTGCATTGTTGGACATTCACTGTCACCTGAAGCTGTCGTGAGTAGGCCACCCATTTTAGGTCTCTCTTAGGCCTAAGGTCATCAGGCTTCATGCAGGAAGAACAATTTGGGGGCTGTAGGTATGATGCATGAGGATGACCCACCTAACCAACGGTTAAGAAACCCATTTCCTCAGGTTCACAGTTAATCACAGGCTACTCCAATAGCTACATTTCATCCTTCAAAATGAGATTGTAATGACACCACTTCTGTAATACTGACAAACCTTCAAGTATGCCAAATGTCAAGGTGGACTGTATTAAAATTTGTATTTTATGAAATGTTTTCCTTTATTGATGTTCTATGATTTGTGATGTCCTGGTATTATGTTCAATCTCAGATGCAGGACGGTTCCGAGCAGTGTTCTCCTTGCGTTAAACTTATTTCAGGAAAGATACATGAAGCACTGAAGGCCTGGGTTGGGACTTGGGATACATCAACACTGAACCAGAATATTCCAGGCTCAAACCTCAATCTTGGTTCTACCTCACAACCTTCCAGGAGCCTCTGCTATTTCCTAGTCTGGTAGAACTAAGGTAGTTGATTTCTTGATCTATTAGAAAAAAATGAGTGACAGAACAGAAAAAAACAAAAAACTGGAGCTCCTGGTACGTACGTATGTATGTATGTATGTATGTATCATTTTGTGTTTGTAAGAGACAACTTTTTGAAGCCATAATCATGATACCATTATCATTAAATACTACTGCTATTAATCGAGTTTCCCTGATTACCCCAAAAATGTCTTCTTATAACTAGTTTGCTCAAATCAAGATCTAGACAAGGTATATGGTTGGGTATATTTTCATTCTTAATTTTCTTCAATCTTTTAATAAACCACAAGGGCAATGGGCAGAGAGTCTGTGACATTTGCTACCAGTCACAGAATCCTTTGTGGAGAAGGGAAAGGGTTCTGTGAGGAAGTCTCCTGGAAACACACAGAGTTTCTGTTTCTAGCACTGTTCTGAATTCTTTAGAACCAAATGGCTGTTGTCATGGTCAAAACTGGATTTAACACAATAAAGAACAAAGGGAAGACCCTTCAACACAGACCGTGGACACAGGTGTGAGAGCAGCGAGGGTGGTCACACAACAGACAAAGGAAACCCTATGGTGAGGATTTCCTGGGAGACAAAATGTGTGGTATCTAGCTCAACTGTTGGAATCAAACAAGAGTTTTGAGCTCCTCAAAAGAACACACTGCCAAGATTATGGGGGAAATTGTCCTTCATATCTTTCCTCTGTGCTATTTTGTCTTCATCTATGTTAACTTCGCTCATCATCTCGGAGCCTGGGTGCCTTCCTCTGGGGTCTGAGTCAAGGCAGTGTCATGCCCCCAAGCAGGGTCCTCCCTTGTGCTGATTCCTTAAAAACAGATGGTCTCTCAGACTGCATACATCTCACGGTCCTTCCTTTCAGGAAGGCACCTTACTGAATTTTATTTATTTATTTGTTTATTTAAGTTTATTTATTTGAGAGAGCAAGCGAGCTCGGGGGGAGGGGCAGAGGGAGAGGGAGAGAGAAACCCAAGCAGACTCCACGCTGAGTGCGGGGCCTGATGTGGGGCTCCATCTTTCGACCCTGAAATCATGACCTGGGCTGAAATCAAGAGTCAGATGCTTAACTGACTGCAGCGCCTAGGTGCCCCTACTGCATCTTATTAAAGAACCAGTGAATGTGTTCCTCCCAACCAGATTTTGAGCACCAAAAGGAAAGGGCCCTCATTCTATTTATCTGGGGATCCTCCTTCCTGGCTCAGCACCCAGTATACAGTAGGCCCCGAAGTAAATGTGTGTGGGATATATTAGTGAATGAGGGTGAACAGAGCTTGTGGGAAAAGCCCTGGACTACGGGCTAGACTACAGTCTTCTCTGTGTCTCTGATCCTTGGGGTGACCTGAGGCAAGCCACTAACTTCCATGGGCTTCCAGCAATTTCTAGGATTTCTCACAACTCTTAAAAGAGTCCCCAGTTCTAGAAAATATTTACTCCACTTACCAAGCTACTGTGTTGATACATCTCTTAATTTACATCTAAACACTAAGTGTTGGACAAAGCACTGGTGCCTTCTCAGAACACTCCACAGTGACAAGACTTCGTTCACCATGTTGCTCTATACCTTCTGTGCCTACTGTGTTCCCACCACAAATCGCAGTGGCAACACCACACCCAGAGTGGCCAGAAGGAACCCTCCCATCTAACTCACCCAACAGCATGCCGTGTGCTAGACGCGGTTCAACTGAGCTGCCTGAAAGCTGGAGTGAGCAGGGACTAATGAGAAGCCTTGTCTTACCCCTTAGCGCATGTCTGATTCTGCTCTGAACAGAGTGGACGATTGGCCATTATTCTGTATGGGCATAGGGCACTGCATTTCAGGAGGCGAGCATAGGGAGAGGTGAAGGCGGGCCGAGTCAGCCCACTGGGTGACACTCAGCTTGTACTTGTTCTCTCCTCTCATGCTATCTCTCCCATACCCGCTGCTCCATTCCATTCCAGAAAAAGATTCTGGCTTTTGTCTTGTTGATAATTTTTTTTTTAAGTTTTTGGTTTTTTGTTTTGTTTTGTTTTTTGTTTACTCATTGAAAGAAAGAGAGAGTGCATGAGTAGGGAGAAGGGCAGAGAGAGGATCTCAAGACTCCACACTGAACACAGAGCCCAATGCTAGCTTCAATCTCATGACCCGGAGATCATGCCCTGAGCTAAAGCAAGAGTCAGCCACTTAACCCACGGAGCCACCCAGGTGCTCATCTTCTCCAAGTGTTAGATGATTTCTCTGCGGTTTAATGTGTGATGAATACAGTGCCAGGAGAATGGAACAGAGGCATAACATTGTATTTATTTCATCCTTTTTTACTCATTGAAGATGAAGCACACGACTGGAATGAGTAGTCTCTCAACTTTTAAAAACTAGCTCATCATGCCACTACCACTAATACACGTTCATGGTATAAAAATGTAACAATATACAGTGGAATAAAGAAAACAACTAAAGTCAAACACACCATGGCCCTTTTAAGTTGTAGAGACTCCAGATTTTTTTTTCACACATTTATAAGTAAGTGTATTTCGTATGTGTCCATAATCATACTTCTACCCATGAATTCTATTTTATTTCTAATACAACATAAATTCTATTTCATGCCCTTCCATTCCATTGCTAATGGAACAGAATAGCTGTAGTACTACATGGGTGCATCTTTCATTTACTGAAAGCTTTTAAGATACCAAGGAATGAATGTTTTATGGTAAGGACAAATGGTTAAGGCAAATGTTTTTTCCTAGCCCCCATTCAAATATCCAGGCAGAGGGACCTCTTTCCCAGCTGACCTGCTCTGCAGGCCATTCTTGTCAAGGACTGCTCAGTGTACAGACCCAGAGCCAGCACAGGCAGGTCTGGAAAAAGGCTGGAACCAGAAGCAAGAAAACCTGGTCACGAACCCAACACTGTCTCTTGCTAGCTCTTGGACAGGTCACTCGATCTTTATGTTTTCGGATTCCTCGCTGATGAGGAGGGCACAGATAGAGTAAAATTAATTAGGGAAGCATTCATACACAGGCGGTGTAGGGAAGGGACTGGCTAATGTGGTGAAAATACTCTGTAAGCTCTAGTGATCTGAGAGATCTGAGGACTGGTAATTGATAAGATGTGTTACCTATTTTGAGGATCCAATGGCCATCTCACCATTGAGAGCTCCTGCCTGTCACGTCTTGGCAGACAGGCTGATGACCGGGGACAAAACATTCACTTCTGTGGACCTCAGTTTCCTCCACAGGAATCCGAGGGGGTTGGACCTGACGACTGCCAGGATTCTTCCTTTCTCAAGTGCCATGAACCTCTAAGTTCTTACTCATTTTGGGGTTCTGCCCAGGACCCAGCACAATGCCTGTAATAACACAAGTTCTTAGTAATATATGTTGAATAAAAGTGCAAGGAATAAAGGGATGGAAACTCTGCACTTGTCATGAATGGAGACAAAATGATTGGGGAATTCTACTCAAAGTCATCACACAGTGCCAGGTAATGATCAAAAATTCTGAAGCTGCATCTGGCCCACATGGTCTGACATGCATGGAAGGAAGCAGCCCTGAGGAGAGGATGGAGTATATTGACCTTGAACTGCTCTTGAACATCTAGGACAGAGGGCTGCCATCTCAGAGACCAGAAAACACCACACTGGGGCCTGGAGAAGGTTGTATATCACACAGGTACACACCTATTTTCATGAAGGCCTCTCTCCAACTGCATTTCATATAGCTTGTCCGTGTAGTGACACATTGCTCTTCAGAAGCCAAATGCCCTAAAATCTAGGGTCAGCCACCTTGGAGGAGATCCTGGAATGCACCCTGGCATCAGCAGGCACCCTGACTCTCTACCACTTTCCATGAGTCCTTGGCAAAGTCTCACACCTTCATTGGGCCTATGGACTCAGGAGTGCTTGGTGAAGAGAGTCACAGGGAAGACCATGGAGCTTCCCAAGCCTCAATCCTGCCCCAGCTCCAACCCCTGGGACCCTGGCTTTCCAGTGAAGGAAAACATTAAATTACATTTGAGGTATGATGGTAATCTTTCCAGAGACCATGTTGGGTAAATATGTAGGAAAACTTGAAAATGTACATAAACTCTGTCCTTACAGCTTCCTTTGTAGGAAATAAATAATTCTACAAATGCACAAATGTATATGTAAAAAGGTCGTCTTCATCTTGTTTATAAAAGAAAAATTGGAAGCAATCTATATGTCCACTAATACCAATTTATCAGTTGAATACATTATGATTTACCGATGAATGAAATGCCGTGTCATAAAAATGGTGATGCATAAATACATCACAAAAGATAGCCACAAGATATTACTACCTGAATAGAACAGTTTATGTGATATAGCCCATTCATGTCAATATATCCAGATTAATGCACACACAGAAGACGGCTGGAAGGATCCTTACAGACATATTAGCTTATTACCTGGGTCTTGAGATATTAGGTAAATTTTATTCTGTAATTTTTTCAAAAAAAATTTTTGTTTATTTATTTGAGAGAGAGACTGAGAGAGAGAGAGAATGAACAGGGCATAGGGAGAGGGACAAGCAGACTCCCGGCTGAGCAGGAAGCCTGACAGGACTCACTTCCAGGACCTCGGGATCATGACCTGAGCTGAAGGCAGACACATAACTGAAGGAGTCACCCAGGCTCCCCTATTCTGTAACTTTTTTTTTAAAGAAAAGACTCTGAACTCTTCACAATGAGCCTGTTCTTTTTTAATATCAGAAAAATAATTATTTTCATTTGGGGGGAAAAAAAAAAAGAAAAGAATTTCACAAGCAACCCTGGAGGGGAAAAGAAAGAGCAGAGATCTCTCCAAATGGTTGAAATGAGTTTCTGAGGATATAAGCGCCAGTCACACTCATCCTTCTCACCTGACTGACAAGGTAGAAAGTATTTAGCCTGAGTGGACCAGCTCTCCGAACTGCTTTTCCTTCTAGCTGCCAGGCGATGGATTCCTAAAGCAGAATGTGGGTTATACAAATCCCATGTTTTGGATGAGTCCTAAGGAAGCCCTCTCTGTGGGTTTTGGAAGGGAGGCAAAGAACTTGCCCTACCACCAGCTGAATCATTCTCCACCATCTCCCATCCATATCCTTAGCTGGGTGCAGCTGATGAACATGCCAACCCTCATTATTAAATAAAACTTCTCTCAATTTTAAATACTGACCCCGTACCTTCCTCTCTCTCCCCACTTCTAACTACAGATAGGAAACCCAATCCTTACAGAATGTCAGAGTCAGAGTAGAGAACATGTAGTCACATGTCCTCACTTTGCAGAGCAGGCCACATGTCCCGGAGAAAACAAATAATTCACGGTGGATATTGACAGAGCCTGGATTAGAATCAAGGGCTTCTAGCTGCCAGTCCTGTGTTCATGGCAAAGCCATGCCCTTGCTTTGGGCCCATTTATTTTCTCCTGCTTGGACTACTGCAATAGTCATCCAGCAGGTTTTTCCTCCCCCAATCTCCTAGACAGGAAAGCTCACTCCACCCTGGCACCAGAGGATCTCCCTAAAATATTGACTTTACCTTTCCTCTGAGTAAGTCTCTTCAAATCTTTCTCATGGCCTTCAGGACAGAGCTCAGGCTCCTTCACATCTCATATGAGCCTCTTCAAGATCTGGCCTTACTCCAGCCCCATCTTCCGCACTTTGCCTCCCATCTCCTAAATTCATACTCAACTCCAATCAGAATAAACTACTTATAATTTCTGAAACAGCTGATGTACATACTTGTGCTATTTACACACATTCTTTTGTTCTATGTGGAAAAATCCTCTACAACTTGTTTGCCCAGAAAAGAGCTAGTCTTCCTTCAAAACCCAACTTAAGTATTCTGGAAGCCTTCCCTAAGCCCCCAGCACAGTTATGCTTTCCCCCATATGCTCCCATAGATTCCAAGAGAATGACTCTGTAATAGTACTCAATGATTGTGGAGTGCATTTTGCTTTCCACCAGAGGGTAATTTCCTTGAATTCTTGAATTTTGTCTCTCACTCACCTTGTGAACACAGATCTTGACACAAAGATGAAGAGTACGCACTTGATAAAGTTTGGTGGAATAGAAGAACGATGAAATGGATGGATGGACAAATGAACAAAACCATGCCAGTATTCCTTTCATTCAGAAGCTCTTTCCACAGAATGGAACCTTCTGGAAGGCAACAGCAACAGTGAAAACACCTGGCCCTTTATATGAAAGCCTTTTCAACTTAGTCATGGATCACAGAGGCACCCCGGAGAAACCACTTTCCACACATGATAGCTGGAAATACTGCATGTTACTATCAAATAAAGGAGAGTTTATGATAAGGGGCTATCCCAGAAGTATGTAATTTAAGGATTCAATTCCTCCTTAAGTACTAGCCAGCTCTTGAAAACACAAACAGAATTCTAGACTGAATGCTCATGGAAGCTGACAAGACCATATATACCTGGTAAGGCTATGTCTCCCCTCTGGGAACCTGATACATGGCAGGATCCCTGTAAATACTATTTGCCAAATCAATCAATTAATCATTAATAACCAGAAACGGAGGCGTTAAATCAATACAATGGGCTGTGAGGAGCAAAGTGTTCTTTGTTTTCTTAGACCGTTTAGAATTAATAAAGACTCTGAGATCATCCAGTCTGATACCCACACTTCACAAGGGAAGAATTCAAAGCTCAAAGAGATTGAGTGCCAACCTCCCCGCCAATGCCCCACAGCAAATGTACGAATGACCTAGCATTGTGTCTGGGTCCTCTGATGGTCTTCGTTGTGCCATGCTGACCTTCAGGGCAAGTCTAAAGCTTCAGTGGTGATCATGCGCAGAGCTCTAGGCACAGGAGTCTCTAGAAGATACCAGACACCAGCAGAGGCTGGCTGGGAGGTGCACAGCTCATCATCCCCAGAGACGCTCACCTGTACTTCCCAAGGTTTTTTCTTCTTTCCTTTCTTTTTTTTTAAACACATCTTGAAATCTTTGGTGAAGAGTGTCTCCAGCCAAGAAGTAGACACATTTGTGTGCCCCCCTCCCCCTCTGCCCTCCTTTGTTCTTCTCTTTGAGCTGGGTCCACTGGAGGAGCATTGTAAGGTGCCCCTGCTGGGTCTACAAGGCCCCTTTTCAGTTCAATTAATGAGCCATAAATAACCCAATGAAGGTGTCAACACAGAGGGTAATTTATCATACCTTGTCAGGAGGGCGAGCCTTGTGAGGCAAACGCTCATTCACCGTCTGGTGCAACATGTTAAGATTTATTCCCAGCCAGGTCCCTCCTCCTCCAAGTCCCCCTCCCCCAAACCAAAATTTATCTTCCACAGGAATCCTCACAGGTGTACTGCCTTGACAAATAAGCTATGAAGTCTGGTATTCATCACTGGCTGGTCTTTGTTGGATGAAGGCAGCAAGAAATAAATTTATTTTAGAGGAAGGTACTTGTGATTCAAACATGCTCAAGGGGAACAGCGAGGTTATTTCCATCCTCCTGGTCTGCAAGAGAAGAAAGGGAGATAATGCTAGGACAGCCTCTTTCTTCATTATTTACTGCTTGGTAGAAGCACAGCCAGGACTTTCCTGAGACAGTGCCCTCAGCTGCAATCTGGGAGCTCTAGTCACACACTCTTGGAAATGTTGGGCTGGGAAATCTCACACTGGAGTGGAAAGTGCTATTAGACATCTGATGCTCAGAATCGCTGTACCAGGAGGTTTTCCAGCTTTGCTATTCAACTTCTGGCTTCCCTTGGAGTGCTGATCCTGAAATGTGAGTTTTCCTAATAGCCATCTGGGGGTACTTGTGAAAAGATTCCCAGTTTTCCCGACCCCTTCCCTCCCAGAGATTCTGATTCCGGAGATCTAGGGAGGAACCTAGGAATGTGTATTTTCATAAGCTCTTGCTGTCAAGTAATTCAGCTCGACAGAATTCATGGCACACACTTTGGATCAAGACACACTGCTTGGGAGAAATGTTGCACCCCCGGTGCTGTCCATGTGAACGTTCTATGAAGATGGAAATACTCCGCAATGACAAATACTGTATCTAATAATTGCTTGTGGCTACTGAGCACTTGGAATGTGGCTGATGTGAGAGAGGAACTGAATTTCTTCATTTTCTTTAACTGAAATGTAAGTTATCATATGCAGCCAGCAGTTGCCATATTGGACAGCACAGCTCCAGTAAATCAGTGAACATTTGAATTCTGGAAAGCAGGTACAGGCTGAAAAACTCAATAGGCACATGAAACCTGACATACCAGTCTCCTCCCACTCCCCATTATTTTGCCACAAATGAATATGGTAAGCCCCTGGGGGGTGTACCCTATTTCATCAGGTTGGAATAGGAGGCCAGAGAAACATATTCTCCCACCTCCGTTCCCAAGGTCTACACAAGTAGAGAAACAGAGAGATTCAATTCCTTAAGCTTCTACGTGGATATGTGTGTGTAATGGGGGGGGGGGGGGTCTCTGAGAATAAGATACGGCCCTGGTCCTTCAGGATAAGGTCCCTTCCTTCCCAATACAGGGAGAGAAGATAAACACACAAGTGACCCAACGCCAGATGGCACAGTGTGATAAATGCTTTAAGAAAGCCCTGGGACTATAACAGAAAACACCTAAAGAAGCAAGGGGCCAGAAGTCTGTCCTCCCCTAGCTAATGCTCTGAACACTTCCAGACATGAGATGTTCCTTCCCTACTTTGGAATTACTGAGACGGGTTTGTCATTAATCATCTCCAATTCACTGAGAGAACACAGAATTCTAAATTCCTTTCTTAAGTGCCCAAGGTAGATGTCTAACTATCTCTGCTTTGTGGAGGTGGAACCTCCCCCTGCTCTTTGTGGTCACCTTAGCGTGTGTGACTCTCATTCCCCATTCCCCTGCTATCTTATAGAGACTGAGATCCATGAGGGATCAGAATTCACTCATCTCTGAGCCCCAGGGCTTAGCCCAGTGGCAGACACTGGTAGGGCACAACAGTATGAACTAAAATCAAATGGCCTCATATTTGCCTAGGTGAGGCCCTTTACGTTTTCCTTAAGGCTGCAAGTCAGATGGGTAGGTGGGCCCTGAGAAGTAGAAAGTATTCTGTTCTTTGATGATAAAGGGCCATTGGTGTTTCTCGCTTTACAGTGTTATGGGAGGGGACCACCCCCAATATATTTTAAAGGGTGGGGGAGAAAGCCATATGGAAGGGTGACTGGTCAAGGTCTGATGTGGGACTCCCCATCTGTGAGAAAATTCTGCTTGGGAATGTGAAGGGTGTGTCTGATTGCCGCAGCAAATATGTTCACATGGGCCAGAGAGGCCCAGGAGGGGAGTGGTGGTGTGAGGCCTTGGGAGACCGCTGCCCCTGACCCAAGGCACAGAGACCCCACTCCAGAAGCGAAGGAACAGCCCACCAGCCTTCACTGGACTCCCTCTGCTCAATTAGACATTTAATCCCTACCCAATCTCTTTTTCTAACTCATTTTTCTGGCTTCCCAAGGAAGCAGAACCCCAGCTCAGAGCTGCAGGAGGTCCAGCTAAAGAGAGGAGACGCATGGTTTCAGTTTACAGAGGGATAGCTCTGCCAATCTCCCAGACTCCTGGACCTTTATAAGTCTCTGACATTCAACTCCCCTTTCTTTTCATCAAGTGGCATTATTTTGCCTCCAGAAAACAGGCACTGGTAATCAGAAGTTGAGTGGCTGATGCCAAGATTTAATGTTCCTGGTATCTTGCACAGGGCCAAAACTGCCTCTCTCTGCACACACATACAAGCACACACGTACATACACACAGAGGGACGTAGCGGGGGAAGAGAGAGAGAGAAAGAGAGAGAGCTACAGGAGAACTCCTTATAGGTTACACGGCACTGTGAGTTCCTTATAATCAAGTGTAAGGACAGGAAAAGAAGGCAAAAATCTCAACCTTCTTTCCAAGAAGAAAGAAAGAAACCTTCTTTCCAAGATTTTCTGCCTTATAATGATAAGAGCTTAGACCCTAAACCGTGGGCTGAGATCTCTGGCTAAATATTCATTAGGTCAACATAAGCTCAATGTTAGGCAGCCACATTAACCTCTGTATTAGCATGGAACTCCGGCTTCATACGTGTTAGAAATTCATGCTTATGTGCTGGAAGTTAGGGACTGAACTCTACCAATGGGACCTGTTCTGATCCTGAGTTCTAAAAGCAATCTCTAGAAGAATACTGAATCCAGAGATATCTTCATTAAAACAAAGACCCAATGATGGGGGTAGAGTGGCAACTTCTATTTGGAAGAATATAGCAGTACCAATATTTTTGAATTCACCCTCTAAAACAAACTATGGTATCCCTCTGAGTGGAAAGATTTCATGGTACTTGAAATTTCTAAGACTACTAACTGTGGAGAAATCTAAGAGAGCTGAGAAAACAGAGCTGCTTGAGTGGCAGTAAATAAAGCTCTACGCAGACATGGACCAAATTCCATTTCCACCAGAACGCTCAGTCAACTAGTATGCCAAATTCTCACAAAATATGGAACATTTTGGACCTTCCTAAGGAGAAGTCATTAGGAACCAACACTTCTCTCAGGAACCACAACTGTTCATGAGTAATTTTTCACTCATTGTTGGGGAAACTGAGACCTCCTTAAGATCAAATAACTAACAGGGAGTAAAAAGATGTTTCATCTGTTTATCTGTTACCACCAAGTGCCAAGTTTCTCTATGCAGAGCAAGGAAATAATTTCCATGCAACAGTTGGAGATGTGCAACTTGCGTTTGCCTGAAGCCATGGCGTAGAGAATGTGCGGCTCCCTTCAGATCTTGCATGCTACCAGCCACTTGGCAGGGCGGGTAACTGGTGGGGAAGCCTCCCAGGAAACCACAGCTCCTGCAAATGACTCAGTAGGTGGTTCCAACTCCTCTGAGTCAGAACCAAGCCCATGACTCAGCCCCTTGCCAAGGCTCCATGGCATTGTTGAGATGCTCTGGGCTTGGCTAGAATGGGATATCGAGGACCTCTGGTGTTCATCTATAAAGGAAGGAATGTTTTCTCGGACAGGTGACCAAGAAGAATGGACCAGAAAAGCAGCTGACATCCCTCACTGGCTCTTCTCTCTTCCTCCCAATCTGTGGAGAGTTGTGATGGCTTCCTAAATGGGAATCCTTTAATCTAAAAGTTCCCTCCTCCATCTTACCAGGAATATCCAGGTGGCCTCCCACAGCCATGAACTTGTGAACACAGAATACTTAGTTCCAACCTAGAGTCTTCTGCTTCCTATGGCTAGACCCCTGAGCAAGTCACCTCAAATCCTTCCTATCCCAATTTCATTCTCAGCCCAATTGCCTTCTTAGTGCCATGATGCTCACACCAACCTACTAACAAAAACTCTCTACCAGCTCCCTCACCGAGGCAATCAGGTCCACATCCTGGCCTGGGATTTGGTATTCAAAGCCCCATCTATCTTTCAAGCCTCATCTTTCTCTAGGACACTACTTGCAGCATGTGTCCTGGGCAAATTGGACCCCTTGCTTTTCCCTTGAGCATGTGTGCTTCCCACCCCCTCCCCCCCATCAGGCTTTCAGTTCCCTTTACTTGAGATCCCTTCTCTCTCTCTCTTGAAATTCCACCCAGATCAAATGCTACCTCCTCTGCTAAGCAGCTTCCCCAGATCACTCTAAGGAAGACCCTCTGGTTTCTCATCCCATGCACTGTTTGTACCTTCCTGTTGACATAGCACATTATTCTGAACTGCTGGCACCTATGTGGGTAACTTCTATCTCTTCCTGGATGGCATACTCCCCAAGACAGTGTGGGGGTGAGGAGAGTGGATGTCCTATTCTTGGTTTATTTCCCATCATGCCAGAGTATGTGAATTTGTATTAATGAAAAAATGAATAAATTTAGATTTATTTAGATTGAGGTGGCTGTTCTAGAATTATCTACAGCCGTGGTATTTCATCCCAGAGGTAGCTGCATGTCAGTAATGAAAACCAGCCCAGCCACAAGGTTTTCATATGGGAAAGGGCAGAAGCATTCGGTGTGCTCCTTTCTGTGGGCCATCCAACATCTTCGGGTATGTGCACGTAGACTCCCAGGGCCCAGATGCAGCATGTGCTTCAGGAGAGCCTAGAGTCCCTGGGCTCCTTCATTTCTCAATGTGATGGGAGGCACACTGGAGCCTTGCAGCCAACAGTCTTTCTGGTAACAAAAACACCTACTTAGCATAACACCACTTTGGCTCTACACCATATGTATCGACAGGGGTGGGTCACAGTGCTTTCTTGGCAGTGAGCCAGGCAGAGATTTGAGGTTTGGTTTTTGCTGTGCTCAACAGGTGGCCTTGATCTGTGTTAACAAGGCTCCTGCTTCTGTGTGACCAGCTAACAAGGAGACTGCCACCTGGCACGCCTTGTGCACGGAGACCCTCCTCAAAGCTTGTGCGCCTGCCCCATGCTGACTCAGTGATGTCTTCATGTGTGGGAGTAGGTCGGTGTCGGGGGGGAAAGAGTTTCTAAATAAAGCTCTCCTTTCCACTCTCCCTCCAAAGACTCGATCAATGTTCGTAAACATTGGCAAGGATGGAATTACCTGGGGGACCTTGTTAAAGCAACAGATTGCTGGGCCAAAACTCTAGAGTCTGATTCAGTCTCTCTGGGACACAGCCCAAGAATCTGCATTTCTAATAAGATTCTTGGTGATGTTACTGGTTCAGGGATCACACTTGAGAAGCACTAGTCTAGGTGATCGCAAGAAAGGTAAATAAAAGTTGTAAGAGATTGGACAAGAGATACGTACCTCTCTCCCCGCCTGCGGGCTCTTCTCCATTAAGATCTGCCCTCTCTTCTGCCACCGAAACCACCTTCTGGAAGGACACATCTGCCTATAAGGACACATCTGCCTATACCATTGGTTTCACTGCCTCTTCCTTGCCTATAGAATAAAACTCGAACTCCACAGCCAAGCTCATATGGACTAATCCTTAACTGTGTGCCAGGTACTGTTTTAAGCCCTTTACACATATTAACTCATTTAATCCACATAATTCTATGCAGTAGGTACTATTATTATCCCCATCTTAAAATAATGAATCCCACAGTGAGCCCTCAGGAAATATTTTCTGAATGAATGGCTAAAGGGACGCTCATAAGCATTTACACCATGTACTATAGAAGGCTGTTTCCATGCCAAGGGAGGCCATCAGAAAGTGAAGAATTGGCTGGCCAACCAGTTATTTGTTCCTGTACTATACCAAATAACCCGTTTGCCTGCAATTGGCTGGATATTCTGGCTTTGTGTAGACATCTCCTCACTGGGAGGAAAGCCAGAGTTAATCCTTCACAAAGGGTTGTTTAATAATAACCAGAAACTGGAGAAGAGCAGAAAGGAACACTATGATCCCACACAACCCGAGGAAAATGGACTGCTCAGGCTCATGGTTTCACGCTGCCAACAAGGGCCCCTGGTGCAGCCTGAGGTTTCTTAATTTTTATTATAAAAATAGAACATGAATATGTCTCTCCTGATTATCACCACCAATGCACCGGCAAAAACATCTCGAATGCATATTACTCTAATGCAACACTAATGCTTACATTGGAACAGAAAACCAGGTCATCTTTGAAAGTCTATAAATGGACAGCCCTGTCTGTCTATTACTTATTTATGTTTCCTGCCTTTTGCTTAACCAGCCTTGAGGCCCAAACAGAGAAAACACACCATACATAAAACTACCAGTCCAGATAAATAAAACATCAGACTCAAACTGGTAGCTTCATCCTTCACTGCTTTGGAGACAATGGACTTCACAAGCTAGATTTTGCACCAATGATCAGCAAAATGTGACCCTTTGAGACTGGGGGCAGGCAGTGTGGTCTTCCCAGAAGACACTCAGCTTTTCTCCTTTTGAAAATACTCTTGTTTGCCATGAATGAAAGACAATGATAACAAAGGGAGTTTGAACCCAAATCTCTTGGAATTGGGTAAACCAATATGGATGAATTCATCACCAGCTCAAGTTTCTGGGTCATCTCCAAGGGTTTCTTCATGTGGACTGCCCTGCAGTCCCCCAGCCTCGGGTTCACCATGGTGATACTAGCCACGCAGAAGACTGCACATGAGCAAGTCATTGTCAGAGCATCCATGCAGAGTTCCAGCAGAATGAGAGCTATGCCAGATTCAAGCCCAACGGATGTCCCCACGGTATCTACGGCCCTTCAGGAAGCCATTTTGGGGGAAAGGACAGGTCCATCTCTGGAAGCAACATCACTCGCCTGGCTCCTCACAGTTTTCCTTCTGGCTGCTCACAACAGCCCTCTCTTAGCTGGAACACATGAGGTTACTCTCATCCGGTTCTTGCCTTAGCCTGGTGCTAGGCAACCTGTGGAGTGGCTCTGTTGGAGGGATCTGGTGTTATTAGCAGCACAGGGGTATGTTTCCAGAAACAGCCTGGATGGAGAAGCAGACAGCATTCCTCATATACCTGTCAGCCCTTCAGCCTCTGTAGCTACAGAAGTGAGAACGTCTGCCTTAACATTCTCTCATCACCATCACTACCTCCAACGCAGATCACGGTGGATCTGCCACCCCTGAGAGCAGCCATGTGGAATGACCGATACGGATGGCCCTGCCTTAGCAACAGGCACTGCCCTTGACCATGCAGTGGTCAAAAAACAAGCCCTTGTTCTCAACATGCCCTTTTTCTTTTTTCATGTGCAGAGAATTGAATATCTCTTAGCTAATTAAAAAATGAGCAGTTGATGTTGATGAAATGTACAAGACAGGTGCCTCGATGGGGCAGGGGAAGATGGTAGGAATCTCCAGATGCCAAGGACTCTGTTTCCGCAACCACTCATGTAAAACCACTTCAATAAAGATTAAATGCTGTGTCAAGGTGGGTATGATGATTAGTTAGGAGCAGTATTAGATCTTACACTTTGTGATAAGAGGGGTGTATGTCTTAAGTTTTCATCTAATAATAACAATTGTAAATATTTACTTATCATGGGCCAGACAGTGTAGGGAGTGTTTTCATGTTGGATTGCAGATAAGGAAACTGATGCACCACAGCTGTCAAATGGCAAAGCTTCAGTTAACACCCTTGAACTGCCCCTTCTGCTGCGTAGCCTTGCACTGAGCTCAGCGGAACACCAGGCCCAGCACAGGCACTCTCCAATGCTTCCAGATAGTCATCAGTGAGCCTGAACATGGTAGTTGTTCAAGACTACTTCCTCTCTGGGTGATTATTATTGTTCATTTCATAAGGGCTTTATCTTGGTGAGAACGGACTCACCCTCATCCAGCTTGAAAGCCAAGTTCTCCCAAGCTTGGGGAAATTCTGCTTCATTAAACCCATGAGTTACCAGGCAACACAGGAAAAGCTTATCACAGATTTCCTGAAACTGGGTGTGACCATTTGGTTCAAAGCCTTGATAATTCTCTCTCTACACACTGGGGGCAGAAAATGTATGACTGGTCCTTAGAGCCTATTTTCATGGGTGATTTCTTCAATTCCTCACATTCCAACTTGGGTCTTGACAACACAGTAAAACCTAGCGCCACCACGGGCAGCAAGGTGGAACCAACAGAGCTCCAAAGGAGAGAGTTCTGAACTACAACTTGAATCTGGGTTCAAGTTCTTAGCTCCAACAAATTTACTATTTGCACGACCTTGAGCAAATCACCAAACCACTATGACCATCTGTGATCTTATTGGTAAAGGGGGGATAATATCTGTAATAGGGTGACATCAATTCTCATACCTCAGAAGTTCACAATTAGACCAATCAAGATACTCTATGCGAAAACATATATGAGTATAAATAACAGTAACAGTGATGATAACGAACATCTCTTAATTGCCTCTTAGGTGCCCCAGAATCCTATTAAGTGGATATTAATTATCTCTATTCCTGGTGAGGAAGGTGAGGCTCAGAGAATTGGCAGAAAAAGAGTTGACCCCAGGTTTTTCTAACTTATGCATTTTCCGAAGAGTTAATATCACTCCCACAGGGGTGAAAACTGGTTCTTGCCAAAAAATCTTACTCTTTTTATGTACATAGTGCAGGTGTACACACAACACATAAATACTTGATGTACCTATGATATGAAAATTTCATGGGGAGGACAATCAGGAAAAATAAATTGTCCTTAGAAGGCAACAGTGATGAAAAATTTGAGAAATACTGGTCTAACTTCACTATATCATTGCATTTCACACAATTAGATTATTATTCATACCATGCCATTAGGATCCTACAAGGAAAGGCTGCATCCCATGTTCAAACACGGTCCCAGAGAAGGTGGGGGCCACTTTAGTTGCCATTGTGGATGGTCTAGCTTAGGGGTCATGTGCAAAGAATTAGAACACCTTCACATTTAAATTCCATGGAGTAAATCTTCTACCAACCAAAATAGAAAGATAATGCACCACTAACGCTACCCACCCCTCTACCCTTGATGATATGTATTTAGATCAACTTGCACAAACTAGATGAGAGAAAAACTCATTTAAACATTTTTAAATAAAATCTTGGGAAAAAATAAAAATAACAATTGAGTGTATTTAGAACATTATCATAACTCTGTCTAAACCTTCCAGTGGGGACAGGGATTGCTCCCTCTCCTTTGGCTACTGGAAAAACTAGAGATTTATGTATTAATTCCAGTCAATATCTGTAGATAAAGAGAAAAGGAAGTGGCCCATCCTGCACTTCTTAAATGAAGAACATGCTTTCAGAAACATGTACAAGTCTAGTCACTGGTAACGACTTGACCAATGTTATTGGCTCAGGCCATTGCCCGTTGGTCCATCTCAACTTGCCAGGTCTGGCTTCCCTCCGTGCCCTCTGTCAGACCTCCCAGTGGGGCATTCCAGCTCCCCATAAACACTCTGACCTCCTCACCCTCACCTCCCACTTTGCCCTCAGCACCATCTCAGAGCTGGCTGGGCCTTCCACTCAGGGATCCACTCCGTTCATGTGTGTGACCGTATTCAACAAACAGTTACCCTACTGTCACAAGGAGCCAGGCATTTTCTTAACAGGGTGGCCCTACCTCTCTAGTTGGAGAGGCCCGATGGTCCATGGCCAGCCTCGCCCAGACTCCCCAGTGGCTGGGGAGCTGGAGAAGAGGGACCTGGCGTACTCAGAGATTCCTGTTTCTACAAATTGCCTTGGAGGCATTCTTCTGACTGAGGCAGGGCAGGGGCGCATGTGCTCACTTGTAATACGGGGCCAGGCTGGTCGTGAGGTAGCTGTGATAATCAATCCAGTTGCCATAGCGGCCGTAAGTGTTCATTTACCACTATGCGACCTGGAGCAGTAATAGATTATGCCTTTCGCTGGCGGGAGCTGTGCCAGCTGCAGCACGGGGCGGCCGTGTCGGCCATCAGTCACCACTCTCCTTCACAACCTTTTGTTCCCCACTCATTACGGTGAATTATAACAGGGGACAGCCCATTTTTCAGGAGACTCTCTCCTGTTGGGTGTAAGTGCTAACTCAGCCCAGGTTGTTCCAAGGCAGCAGCACGGGTGTGGGACAGTTTCGCCCACAGGTCCTCCCTCTGCTCCCTCCCCGAGCACTTAGAACGGGTGGAAAACAGAGTGTGTGCACTTTTCCACAAGGCAGGATAAAAAGCCACTCAACTCTATTTACTATAAATATTGGATACTGCATTTTGGTGCACTCTGCTGTGTCCCTGAAGGCCTGTCATGATGGTAAATTACATTATAGCACACTAAAGAGGCCATCATGTCAGCTTCGGGCCCCGGATTGCTACTCTGAGAAGAGTAGATCACTTCTGAAGTCACAGATGGGAGGATGAGGAGCAACACCTCCACCCCATCAGCATTTTGTGAAAGCGTTTCGTGTACTAGGGACGACAAACAATCGAAGACCATAAAAATTAGAGACTGGGTCAAGATCTTAAGCCACTAGGAGAAATCAAGGATAAAATGATTAGCCAAGATGACTCCCAATAGCCCCCAACTGGAAGCGAGCCAACGGCCATCCCTTGGTGAATGGATAAACGGACTGTGCGTCCTACATCGTATATACCACGGAATATGGCTCCCTATGACTCCAGCAATCCAAAGAAATATTAACACATGCCACAACATGGATGAGTCTCGAAAACATGATGCTAAGAGAAGAAAAGCGGAACACAAAAGTTCATGTACTACATGGTCTCATTTATATGAAATTCTAGAAAAAGAGCAAAACTGTAGTGACAGAAAGCAGATCTGTGGTAACACGAGGCCAGTGTTGGGGGAGGGAGTGGGGAGCAAATGGGCCTGAGGGAGCTTTTTAGGATGAGCAAAGTGTTCTGTATATTGAATGGTGGTGGTTATAGGATTGTACACAATTTCCAAAATTCATCGGACTGTATACTTAAAGCTGTTGAATTTTACTGTACATAAATACTCTCTTAATAAATGATTTAAAAACACACAAAGAAACAAAAAACAGAAGAGCACAGGATGTTGACTAAGGGGAATTGCCCTGACTTTTCTTCCTGTGACAGCCCTACAAGACAGAAGTGGTAGTCTATAGGAAAACAAGTTATACTCACTACGTAAGAAGGAACGAGCCTCCCTTGTGAACCTGACCTTGCAGAGCCCAAACGCGTCATAATCCGTGCAGTATGGTGATCAACTACACACACCGCCCCTGTGGCAGCAGAGACCTGCCAGGTTCAGCTCAACTTCTGGTTAATTTCAGTTAGGTCTAAAAGGCCCCAAAATATTGGGAGTACAGAATTCACCAGACGTGTGATCTCAGGCAAGGGGTTTCACCTCCCTGATCTTCAAGATTATTGTCTTTAAAAGTGATTTGGACGTAACGGCTGCTAAAGCTTTTAAACGGTACAATTGGGCCATACTTTGATCTCTGCAAATTCTTTAACGGGTTGGCAACTTGTGATTCCATTTATCTCTTGGAACCCCCCACTCTACCTTCAAGCTAAACCTAGCTGGTCTGAATACCAACATCGTGGAAAATGGGGTGAAGGGCTATGAGGCACTCAGAGCGAAGATGATCAGTGCCAGAGTCAACAGTGGACCTTAATGCTGGCACTGCCCAGGCTGATGGTCCTACCTGGACACAGTAGCCAGTTTCTATTACGTTCTCATTCGGAGGTGCTCTTGGAAGATCCCCAGTGACTTCTCTGGCTTGTTTTTAGTTCCTTGGTACTTACTTTGGAGCCCAAGAAAATGTTCAGATTGTAAGAAGAGGATTATTTATATCACTTTTTCTATGCAATTATGAATCATTCAGCACATTCACATCTGTAACCTCAAGACCCCCCACCCCCCAACCTCATCACTGATTTATCTTTTTCTCTTCAAAGATCCTGGAAGTAAGGAAGGGTTTTAAATGCTTGCCCTTGGAAAAAAAGAAAAAGATGAGAGACCCTGATACTGGTGATAAGTGGCATTGCAGTTATTAGGAAGCAGTTTTTACAAAGTTAATCATCGATTTTTGCATCATTCACCAGTTCAGTGAGCAGACATAGCTCTTATGCATAAAATCTGCTAAGTCTACAAGTGAACCCTCCTTCCTAAATGGCTGAATGAAAACTTAATCTATAATATCTTGGGAAGATCCCTCTTAATTTTCCAAAAGCACTGATTTTGTTTTTTTTACATGATGGATCTGGCTGAAAACTAAAATACTGGCAAAAGCCATAGCTAATGGTAAAAAGAACTATTTACGGAGCCCCCAGTAATGGCCAGGTACTCAGCACACGGTAGATTTTTTCAAACCTTACAACTGGATATAGAAACGGCGTTGTACTGAGCTCATGTCACAAGCCCAAGGTCACCCAGCGTGTAAGCAGTAGAGCTAGAATATACACCCATGTCAGATGAAATCCAAAATCAATGCTCTTTCTTCTACTGCTAATTTTCAAATTTGAGAATCAGGCTTTTGTTTACATTTCTATTCACAAGGCTCATTACATGTATGTTAAGCAAGATCTTCTGCAATTATTTGCCCACAAATAAAAAGGTATGTGTTTAGGTTTCTCATGTCTTGTACTTTGCTTCACATTAGCGACGTAGCCTCAGGTATACATTCATGTGAGCAGTGACCTCTAATCAGTTCATAAGATTATCTGTTAAAAGAATTTTCCTGTTACCTACGATGCTCAGTGCTGAGCTGTTAGAACACCGTGTGTACCTTATGTGCAAACATATACACACACACGTTTTCTCTGTAGTCTGGGTCTCCCTATCCTCCTTCAAAACACTCAGTGTCTTTATCTTTAGATTTATGTGCAAGTGATAATAGAGACATACACCGGGGAGTGGGGGGTAGACAAAGGAAGCTGAGCATAACGAGAGAAATAGACCTCAAAACTCACAACTGCAAGACTGGCACCCACTGTCCTTACACAGGATGAAATAAACAAGGCTCATGATATTATCAAGCCTACAAAGTCCTGTTAGAGTTTAAGTAGCAGCTCCTTGAAGGTCAAATTTATTAGATTTTCTTGTAGGATAGCCGAAGAATAATTTTCTGTTCTTAGCACACACTTGAGACGGTTCCACCCAAATCGAAAAAACCAGAGGCAGGGTACACATACCCATCTTCGCTGGCCTCATGACCAAATCCAAATCCACAGAGCTGGGCCCAGCAGCGCATTCTGATTTTAAGACTTGCTAGGGTTAAGAAGTAAGGTGACTTTGCTACAGTATTGTGGGGAAAACCCAGACGGTCAGGTTCTGCAGGACACTTTCAAAGTGGACTGATTGCCAGGCTTAGAATTTGATTTTTCACATTTCTTATATTTTTCACATTTTAAATTAGCTTAAGAGTGTCATTTCTGATCTATTCCATCTCGTTCTGGCTCCTGTAGCCACTTTTTTTCCAAGGAGTTCTTGTTCTTTGCTGTAATCAAGGTCATACTTAAAAGGGGATGTTATTTCTTGATCAGGGTTCTGACATGATTTTGTTTTCAGTATGAGGGTTCAGCCAATGTTTTAGAGGATAGAGCTAACGAGGGGAAGGCTGAAGAGGTTCTCAATCTGGTGAGAGCCAGCACTGGTCTCTATTCTCCATATATGACATATTTAACCACAGTCGCTATCTCAGGGACCTAGCAAGTGTGTCTATAACATGAGGATAAATATATCATTGCTGCTTGCCAAACAAACCATAAAACAGAGGCATCTGCCATGGTCGGTTGGCTGACCATCACGGTGAAAGGAAAACCACACATACGCGTGCTCACACTCACACAAGGTCATCTAGCTGTCAGGGAAATCCTGTAAACTGAAGAATTGCAACACAGGCTGAACATGAGAAGCACCTGGGGAGCTTTAAAAATTCCTGAAGCCTGGCCCACCCCACTCCCATTCCCCGGGAGTCTGATTTAACTGGTCTGAAATGGGGCTTGGGCATCAGTATTACTTAAAAGCCCCCAGGAGATTCTCCCGTGCAACTAGAAGGAGGCCGCTTGCTCTAGACCCAGCCAGCCTCAGTGAATGCCCCACGAGGGGCTCGGCACCTAGTGCTTCACCGGACACAGCTATAGGTGGGAAAACTCCCCAAACTGTGCATGGTAAACAGTATGGTCCAGATTTCTTGAAGCCCGCATTAACAGAGGGTAGGAAACCCTTTCCAATGGGTGTCCCTGCAGGAGGCTAGAAATACACTGGCCACAGAATACACTGAAAACTGCACACCAGACCCCAGGGCCGAGGGTGCTCCATGCCTATGTGGGCTAGACCCCCACTGACAGTGACCTGGGTTTAGCAAAAGGCACACACATCAGAGTTTCCGCAAAGTCCGCAGCTCAGAGACGGGACAGATGCTCGAATGAGCACAATGTGTAGGATGAACACCAATGGAAAGCAAACAGTCTGCTCCAGTTTTGGAATGAAAAAGACCAAGGACTGGTCAGCTTTCGGGCAGAGGGGAGAGAGGTTCCCACGGAATATATGTAGCAGATCCAGCAATGTTGGGGAGGGGTGGAGGGACAACCTATAAAACGGCATTCCCCTCCCCACACTCTCTCTGAAAATCCAAGCTCATCATCCTATAAAACAATATGTCATGGGGGGTGCAGAATAGGAATTCTCCTCTCTCTTTTTGAAGGGAAGTAAGTATGCCAAGGTTCCTGTTGGAGGGAGCCGGCATCACAGGACTGACATCTCTGGGGACGGAGAAGAACGCTGGCTTCCTGAACACAGGCGGGTGGTGCCAACTGGCCGGCACACGGGGCTGGCTTGCCTCCAGGCAACAGTGGCTCGCCCAAGCTCTTGTCAGGGGGAAACGTTGTTCTGTCGTGGCTGCTGCAGATGTGAAGGTGAGGGAAAGAATGAGGCTCTCCAGGCAGCAACTGCCAAGAACAGAGCTACTTAGAAGAAATAAGACTCCTCACTGTTCAGGGAGAAAAGGGGCTTTCTCTTCAAATCCCTTCCGCTTAATCCACACCCCTTCCCCGCTCCCTGGTCACCGGCACAAAAAGATGTTCCATCAAGAAG